>NC_140962.1:138273113-138415613 GCF_056783735.1 Eptatretus burgeri | reverse complement strand
AGGCCCCGGAGACCCTTGTGGGGACACGAATCCCCAGTGTGGTTGTCCCTGTGTGTGTGGTGCAAGGTGTGAGTGCGTCCCCGTGTGTGGAAGCGACCCCGTGTGTGGAAGCGACCCCGTGTGTGATTGGTGTGGTGGCGATGGTGCCGGAGTACGTGCTTCCCAGCACGCCGTGTGTGGATGAGGCACCGTGTGTGGGTGAGGCGCCGTGTGTGGATGAGGCACCGCGGGTGAGTGCCCCCGCGTGTGTGGATGAGGCACGGAGTGCGAGTGAGGCACCGCGGGTGAGTGCCCCCGCACGCGTGAGTGAACGGCCGTGTGCAAGGTCGCTGTGTGCCAGGGAGACCGTGTGTGTGAGAGAGCGGTATGTGAGGGAGATGTCGGTTGGCATGCGGGAGCACGCAGCCGCGTCTCCCGGTGTGAATGTGATGGAGTGGACTGTGTGCGTCGTAACACGCAGGTGTGCGTGGGTCGAATGGCGAAGACGGCGACAGAGGAGAGAAAGCCGGGTAGCGGCTGTAGTTGTTTCGAGGACCGTGCCGGGTTCACCCAGCAGTGAGCACGCGGTTCGTGCTGTGCAACGCACGAGACCGCCACGTGCTCGCTTGCGAGAGTGAAGTCCCGGTCCGGAAACGCACGTGGTGGATTTGCCGATCCCGCGGACGGACAAAGTTTAGGCAGGTAAATGGATTTGGACCGGACGGGTTCTCCGCGCGATCGTGTGTGTTAAGCTCCAACGGGCAAAGCACATGTGTTCGCGTGGGGAACCCCTCGAGACGTGGGGCTTGTTTTTTTATGCGCACGGTGACGCCATGGCTGCACGTGGGGTTGGAATCCGGCAGGAGGGGTATCTCTGCCGGATGGTCCCGTCCAAGGAGGGACGAGGAACACGTGCAGCTGCATGACGTCACGGGCAGTTGCAAGGTGCAAAGAGCGCGAGTTGCCGCGCAGGTGCTGCGCATGGGAAAAAAAAAAAAAAAAAAGAAAGCCAAGCCTCACTTTCGGGTGCAAAGGATTCCTGGGCAAGGGGTGAAAGACCCCCTTACCTGGGCACAGGATGGAAACTAGTTAGGGGGAAGGGTTAGCTTAGTTAGACCGACTCCATGGGGCAGGGGTAAGTCCTCATGGAGTCCGTGGAATGGATTAGTTAGAGGGATTGTAGCCAGATTTAGGTGGGGAAATAAAATGAATTTTTGAGTTAGGAGACAGAGACAGACTTGTGAATGTGTAGAGGGGACGTAGCTTAGCTACGTAGTGTTAAAAGGAACGTGCTGTAGTTTAAGGGACGACGTGGGAGCACGAGTTAGTTAGGGGATGTAGTTAGGAGGATGGCAGAGTTCAGCGGTGTGTGTGTTGAAGAGTTGTTGGTGAGTAAATTGGAAGCATGTGCTTGGTGAGTGAGTGAGGCCAGCGGGTCTGTGTGAATGGAGCGAATGGGGAATGCATGGTGCGATGAGTGATTGGGGGGAGGAGTGACTCCCGCCCAAGGGACCCCGGGGTCAGAGTAAAGTGAGTTAGCTGGGTTAGTCAAATTGAAAAATGGAGGTCGTTTTGCTGTTGGTGGGAATGTAGGCTCGAAACCCATTTGGAGGGGTGCAGGAGCCCTGTTGACGGGCTTGGGAGCGTGGCTGCGAAAGGTGAGTATCGCTGAGTGGGTACCCCGGGCACCAGGCTAGTCGGCCGCGGTAGGCCATGGGCCCATGGGGGCCGGGATAGAGTAGTGGGCACGGGTGCGCCTGCTTGGTGCGGGGGCCCGGGCGCCATTAGCCGCGTGGGCAGTGTTGTGGGCACGGGTGACCCTCGGAAAGGGGCCCGGGAGGCCGGCCTGCCACGTGTGCGTTTCAGGGAGGTGCCATGGGGGGCACTCCCCGGTGTTAGGGAGCTGGTAGGCTCGGAGGCAGTGTAGTGCCCGGGGGTGCCATAGCGGGAGATTCGGCAGAGGGTCGTGCCTGCCAGAGAGAGCCACGTGTCCCAGCCAGGAGACCGTGTGAGGGCACGGAGAGAAAATTGGGGGGCGAGGCCCGAAATTGTAAGGACACCAACACAGGCGACGGGAATCTGGGTTTATAGAACCAATAGTTTAAGCGAGAGGCGCTTGTTGAAAGCCCCGGGGTAGTTTAACAGTTAAATGGTTAGGGTAGATTAGGAGATGTACCCCTCCGCACCATCCATCCCCTCGCTGTCGTTGTGGGCCGCTGGACCCACTTGGTGTTAAGATCGCCGAACTCTGGGGAGGCCATTCTGAGGCTTCGTTGGGCCTCGACACAGGACGTTAGCTCTCCCTTGTTCCCCTCCGGGAAGGGAACGTAGGGGTTGGGAGTAGGCTAGGTGACAGGATAGGTTAGCCGAACAAAGACGATAAAGGGGGTTAGGGGACGATTTATAGAGGGGAAGTAAAAATAAAAACAACAAAAAAATAAGTTGGGGCTAAATTGGCGTTTGACAAATTAAGGGAGTGGGTATGTACAGTGACAGGCAAAGGCGATAGGTTGGGAGGGAGACGGGTAGGTAGGTCCGAGCCCGCCTTCCAAGTGGCCAGCACCACCGCACTCCCTCCACCAACTTCCACTGACGGCAAAAGCTGGCCAGCTTCATCTGCTGGCTGTGTTACTGCAAGGCCTGTGCCGGCCAGTTCATCTGCTGGCTGTTTTTCTTCGAGGCCTGTGCCGGCCTGGTTCTGCGGGCTGAGTTTGCCTGCAGCGGCCTTATTCTGCGGGCTGAGTTTGCCTGCTCACCTTTGCCATGCCATGCCCACTGCCCATGTTCACCAGCCCCGTTCAATTTTGCCCCCCCCCCCCTGTTCATTTCCATGTGCGCCAGGATCCGCAAGGCAACAGTTTGCAAGCTGCGAGAACTGCCCTGTTGGCAGCTACAACACGGGCCTGCAGTGGCGGCCCGTGCACCGTGTTTGTGTCCATGCATCCATTCGTTATGCTCATTGCGTGTGCCACTTGAGCTGGCACGGAGACTGCGTTGTGCAGCCCAAGCACCGTTGTGGTTCACTGCGTTCAGTTCAAAAGGGAAGGCCTTGGACTGCGTGTGAGCAGCCAGCCACGTTCCCTGTCACCTGCATTGTTTGAGTCAGAGACTGCATGTGGGCAGCCTGGCTCCCTGCTAACTGCTTTCTTTTTGCAGAGTTCGATGATCCTGGGCCATGGTTTAGTGTAAAATTTGAAAGTTAAGGTAAGATGTACTGTAAATATGAGTGCGCCCCCGGCATGTCTGTCTAGCGCCGGCAATTTTATTTAAGTCGTCCGTGTGAGTGAGTTTGCTTAGATAGTTACGCAGCCCTCAGGTTATTTATTTTGGGGACACGAATACCATGAATGTCGCACTCAGGGATCCGTAGGTAAAATGTACTAGGGGAAAACTACACATGATGGCACACGAAAATTTGACGACTCGGGACGAGTCTGTAAAAAGGGAAGGGGGTAGTGTTGTGGTTACCAGATTCGCAAACCACCATTCAGGTCCCTTAGGTGAGGTATCTCGGTAAGTACATGTGTAGTTAGGCCCGAACCCGTTGTCTAGTGGGAATACATGTCATTTATGCGAGCTGCGACTCTTCAGGATAGCCGTTTTTCTTTTACTATCTTTATTTTGGACCAATCGCCACCATCACAACCACAACATCAACCACCGACCACAACCACCGCTTCACCACAACCGCCACGACCTTCACGCACACCTCACAACCGTAGCATCGCCACCGTTCTTGCCCCGCTGTGGGTACCGGTGTTGGACTCATGCAGAACGCGCGTCGAACAGCGTGTACAAAATCACGGATTTTGTGCTTCAAAAACGGATCAAAAACGACACACGCCCACTTTTTGCCGTCCAATCGGTGAGCGAGGGGCGATTTGGCCCCGCCTCCAGAACGATCGATATATGCAAATTTGTGGATCAAAAAGCCTTCACGCCCACTTTTTCTCGGGCCAATGGGGAGCGAGGTGAAAGGTCAAAGGGAGGGGGTCAAAGGCGAAGTTACGGGGGGGATAAAAGGACGGTGTTCGTCAGTCAGAAGAGAGTCAGCAGGACGAGAAAGAGTCGCAAACGAGAACGAAAGAAGTCTGGAGCCCGAAGCCTGCAGTGGCTGGAGAAGCTGAAGAGAGTCGGACGAGGGGGTGCTCGCGTCGGTGCCAGGAGCTGCACGCCCGAGGGAGGCCGGCAGCGCGACCTGGCCGAGGTGGAGACGCACACCAGGGATAATAAAGATCCTCTATACCCCGAGCATCAGCAACCCCCTCCTGTTTCCTACCCGCGCTGAGATAGTGCGACCAAGGGGGCCCCGTTCCCACCCCCTGCCAGGCACTGTCCACGAGGCCCGCGGGTTGCGGGGCCATCGCCGCTCCGCGTCTCATCACCAGACGGGTAGGCCCGACCCGGTCTCGGCCCCAGGCCTACCTCATTCTTGGGGGATTTCTTTTCCTTGGTTTTGGGTATGTGTTGTCGGCGCCGTCTGTGAAGTAGAATTGTATAAGTGTTGCCGTGTGCTCGGTAGTCGGTATTAGCTCTGCACTGTGTTTTCACTTTTATGTTTGCTTTTTGTGTAAATGGAATTGTGTTTTCTTTTTTTGTGTGCATTTGGTGGAATTGTATTTGTGTGCTTTCCGTTCGTCGCGAATAAATGTGCTTTATTGTTGAACTGTTCTCCCGCTTCGCTTCGTCTTTTCCTCCATTGAATCCCCATCTTGCTTCACGTAAAGGGTTGGTAGTGGGCTGAATACGCCCGATAATTAATCGAACCGTCGAGGTCGACGATAACACCGCTCGGTTATTCTGATAGTACGGAACGGGTCGCTTAAGTGGCCCGTGTCCGAAGTCGACCTGCGGCGAGGTGCGATCGCCCGGTCTACCCTCCGCGTGGGTACTTAGGTAGTTCGAATTTGGCGAGCAACCCTATCCCACGCGGGGGCTGATTGGCTCGATCGCGGTGAGACCGAAAGGTCCACCCGTGACTGGTTCCCGGCGTTAGTCCGAGAGGGTCACGACTGGATTGTCCGTCCGGTGGGCGACGTGCCGCGATTCGAGTTACGTGGCCGTCGCACGCCGGCGGGCGCGAAGACCGCAACAATATATATATATATATATATATATATATATATATATATATATATATATATATATATATATATATATATATATACGCATACATATACATATATATATATATATATATATGCATACATATACATATACATATATATATGCATACATATACATATACATATATATCTGCATACATATACATATATATATGCATACATATACATATATATATGCATACATATACATATATATATGCATACATATACATATATATATGCATACATATACATATATATATATATATATATATATATATATATATATATATATATATATATATATATATATATATATATATATATACATGCATACATATATATCTCAACCAATGGTACTCCATCTCTTCTGGATCTGATTATGACAAATTTCCCTGAAAATATATACTGTTCTTTCTCCGCTCCAATCAGTTCTTCTGACCACGTCCTTGTCAAAGTGAACATCTCTCTGGCTGTTATTAGAGAACCACTTCAGTGCCGTTGAGTCTGTCATTTCACTCAGGTTGACTGGCAGGGTCTCCAAGCAGCCATCAAACTTATAGACTGGTCTCCTATCACTACTTTCTTCAACATCAACTCTTCCTGGGAATTCTTTCAAAGAAACTTGCTCTCCCTCATGCACAAATTTATCCCCTCTCGTGTTCAGTTGTCCTACCCTTCCTCCCGCCCTTGGTTCACTGAAGCTTGCGGTGAGGCAGTTGTCCTGAAACAACTTGCCTTTGCCTCATGGAAAGCAAACCCAACTGAGGGCAATCTCAGTTCCTTCCATAAAGCCCGGAACAAGTGTGTATCTACCCTCAGGAGAGCGAGAAAACAACATCTTTCTAATCTCAAGTCTGAACTCTCAAACCTCTCTTCCTTCTCCAAAACCTGGTGGCGTCTAATCAAATCTGTTTCAGGTGTATGTTCCCCCTCCATCCCCTCCCTTACCTCAAATGGCCGCACTGCTGATACTGCATGTTAAAGGGCTGAATGTCTGTAGTCCTTATTTGCTTCAAAATATTGTGTTCAAAACCCATCACTTTCTGTACCCACCTTACCCAGTCGCACCCAACTGTCCCCGGACTCTGTGTCCTTTTCTCCTAACAAGGTGGAGAGCTTGCTGTCAAACCTCGACTCAGATTCTGCAATCGGTCCAGACGGCATCAGCCCACGTGTCCTAAAAACCTGCTCCTCTGCTCTTGCTCACCCTCTCTCTGTTCTATTCACCCTCTCATTTGCTCAAGGTCATCTGCCATCTGCTTGGAAAGCTGCTAACATCACTGCCCTGCATAAAAAGGTGCAAAAACAGATCCCTGCAACTACAGACCAATCAGCCTTCTCCCAATCATCAGCAAGGTTATGGAATCCATCATCGCTTCAGACATTAAATCCTTCCTTTTCTCCAATGGCTCGATTTCTGATAATCAACTTGGTTTCAGACCAGGTCACTTTTCCCTGGATATGCTGCTTCTGCTCTCCCAACAATGGATGGAGGTAATCAATGCTAGTAATGAAATCAGAGCCGTATCCCAAAACATATCAGTGCTTTTGACACGGTACCCTGCCCTGCTAACCAAACTCTCTTTCCATGGTTTCCAAGCCCATCTCCACTCATGGCTTGCAGACTTCCTCTCCTGTCGCAACCAACGTGTGGCCCCAAATGGAGTTCTTTCATCCCCTACTCCTGTCCAGGCTGGAGTTCCTCAAGGCAACATTCTGGGCCCTGTTCTTTTTCTGATTTTCATCAATGATCTCTCCGACTCTCTGGAAAATCCTCTTTATCTCTTTGCTGATGACTCCACCTTCTATCGTACCATCTGTGATCCCTCAGACCAGCAAGCCGCAACTTCTTCGCTCACCACAGATCTGAGTAAAATCACAAACTGATCCAACACGTGGAACATGTCTTTCAATCCTGACATATCTCACATACTCACTATGTCTCCACGAAAAGACAGTTTAGAACCCCCCCCCCCCCCAATCAACTTTCTCAACAATCCTCTTGAAGTCCTTTCATTCAAGCTTCTGAGTCTCACTATCTGCCATGATCTTTCCTGCCAATTTGGCCTCCAAAGCCAGTCGTCGAGTGGAAATCCTCCATCGTGCAAAATCCTTCCTCGGCCCACCTGAGCTCCTGACCACATACAAAGCTTTTGTCCGCAGCCTGATGGAGTACTGCTCTCTCCTCTGGGTTGGTGCTCCTGCATCCCACCTTTCTCAGCTTCACGCTGTGGAAACCAAGGCTTTTCGGATCATTGGTGTCTCCCGCGATGAGGCTGAGTCTTTGGGCCTCTCACTGCAGGCAGGTCGTTGGTCTTTCTGTCTTCTACCGTCTCTCCAGTCTCCCCACCCCCACCCCACCCCTAATTTCTGCAGGGTGCTCAAGGTCCTGCAGCAACCCCCCTAAAACTACAAAAATCAAGAATCACTGCTCACCTTCCCCCTTTCATTCCTCTTTTTTATCATGATTGGAATAAACTCCCACACTCTGTTCAATCCCATTCTTCCCTCCAGACCTTCAAAACAGCTGTTAACCACCACCTCTTATCTTCCCCCCATCCAAATCCTCAATCTTTTCTACCCCTTCCTTTTCTACAGGACAAACCATTGTCCTGTCATATTTAAAAAAAAGTGTTAAACAAATCAAAATATATGTTATATTTTAGATTCTTCAAAGTAGCCACCCTTTGCCTTGATGACAGCTTAGCACACTCTTGGCATTCTCTCAACCAGCTTCATGAGGTAGTCACCTAGAATGCTTTTCCAACAGTCTTGAAGGAGCTCCCACATATGCTGAGCACTTGCTGGCTGATTTTCCTTCACTCTGCAGTCAACTCATCCCAAATCATCTCAATTGGGTTTCGGTCGGGTGATTGTGGAGGCCAGGTCATCTGATGCAGCACTCCATCACTCGCCTTCTTGGTCAAATAGCCCGTTAATCCACCCCAAACCCACCTCCTTCAAATTCCTTGTAATGTCAATCTTGATTCCCTCATGTTCCCCGCTCCATCCCTCTGCTTTCCACAGATCTCCTAATGTCTCTGTTCCCCACTGTTTTGTCCTTCCCACTCCCGCCCCTCTTGTCTCATGCCCCCCTTGCTGTGCGTTGTGTGTTAGCCCTCATTCGAGCCTCGATAAGGTATACAAAAAAAAAAACCATGAAAACAACACCCAATCACATCTCTCACCCATAATTGGAGGGAATAACCAATCAGCTCTCACCTCATCAATTACCCCAGGTGGCTAGGATTATTTAAATTAACTCCACCCATGATCTTCTCGCTGAAGGAGAGCATGAGAGGAGTTAATTTATGTAATCCTTGCCTCCTGGGGCCTTTCTTAGTGGCTTTATACAGATTGAGTCGAGGTGCACTGTGATTGGCTCTGGGAACTGATGTTGATACACGCTTATTACTGTACCCGTTTCCCTGTTCTTCGACTTCCAAAATAAAAAGTAGAGCTACACACAATGCAACAAAAAGTGGGCCTCAGGCCGGCTTGCCAGTAATGGAATGAAATCCCAAAAGGCATGGATAACCTTTGGAATACGAGAACATATTTATGACACATAAGCACATGATACGAGCAGGGCTCCGGATTGAGAAAAGAAAGAGAAGAGCAGATGATAACAGAGAGAATTATGGGGAGGAGAGAATATGGGAGGAATGACCAAGAGAGGAAAGAGATATTGGGAGGGGGTAGGATAAAGGAAGGGAAAGGGCATTCATGGAGCACATGGCAAAAGGGATGGAGGAAAAGAGGGTTAAAAAAACGTATTTACGTACGTAATAAGTATATGTTCCATTATTAGAGAGTGGACGGTTAACAAAATGGAAGAATGAGATATACTCACATCCACAAAGTTTGCATTTATGTAGTCACTGCCTTTTCGCTCTCGGCCCAGCCTTCGGAGCTTGACTCGAGTGTGGTCAACTGTTCAGGAAAGCACAGTTACGTCACAAATCTTGAATGGTCCACATCAATTCAGTCACTCCATGCAGTTCACACAATGTATTGTGCTCCACTGGGGATCAGAGATGGTGTTTGTAAGTGTGTACGAAATAATCCACACAGTTAAATGGTCCGATATTCTACTTAAGTACGATTCTGCTGCAGAGGTGGTTACAGGCTGCATGGGAAAAGCAGCTGCATGAAAATATATTTTATATTTTAGATTCTTCAAAGTCGCCACCATTTGCCTTGATGACACCTTTGCACACTCTCGGCATTCTCTCAACCAGCTTCATGGGGTAGTCACCTGGAATGCTTTTCCAGCAGTCTTGAAGGAGTTTCCGCATATGCTGAGCACTTGCTTGCTGATTTTCCTTCACTCTGCGGTCAACTAATCCCAAACCATCTCAATTGGATTTAGGTCGGGTGATTGTGGAGGCCAGGTCATCTGATGCAGCACTCCATCACTCGCCTTCTTGGTCAAATAGCCCTTACACAGCCTGGAGGTATGTTTTGGGTCATTGTCCTGTTGAAGAACAAATGATGGTCCCACTAAGCGCAAACCAGATGGGATGGCGTATCGCTGCAGAATGCTGTGGTAGCCATGCTGGTTAAATGTGCCTTGAATTCTAAATAAGTCACCGACAGTGTCACCAGCAAAGCACCCCCACACCTCCTCCTCCATGCTTCATGGTGGGAACCACACATGCAGAGATCATCCGTACACCTTCTCTGCGTCTCACAGAGACACGGCGGTTGGGACCAAAAATCTCAATTTTGGACTCGTCAGACCAAAGGACAGATTTCCACCGGTCTAATGTCCATTGCTCGTGTTTCTTGGCCCAAGCAAGTCTCTTCTTCTTATTGGTCTTCTTCAGGAGTGGTTTCTTTGCTGCAATTCGACCATGAAGGCCTCAATCATGCAGTCTCTGAACAGTTAATGTTGAGATGTGTCTGTTACTTGAACTCTGTGAAGCATTTCATTGGGCTGCAATCTGAGGTGCAGTTAATTGGCGATTTCTGAGGCTGGTAACTAATATACCTGTCCTCTGGGTCTTCCTTACCTGTGGTGGTCCTCATGAGAGCCAGTTTCATCACAGCGCTTGATGGTTTTTGCGACCGCACTTGAAGAAACTTTCAAAGTTCTTGAAATTTTCTGGATTGACTGACCTTCATGTCTTGAAGTATTGATGGACTGTCGTTTCTCTTTGCTTCGTTAAGTTGTTATTGCCATAACATGGACTACTACAGTGCAGACACAATAATGGTCTTTCACCAAATAGGGCTATTTACTGTATACCAACCCTACCTTGTCACAACGCAACTGATTGGCTCAAATGCATTAAGAAGGAAAGAAATTCCACAAATTACCTTTTAACAAGGAACACCTGTTAATGGAGAAGCATTCCAGGTGACTACCTCATGAAGCTGGTTGAGAGAATGCCAAGAGTGTGCAAAGCTGTCATCAAGGCAAAGGGTGGTGACTTTGAAGAATCTAAAATATAAAATATATTTTGATTTGTTTCACACTTTGTTGGTTACTACATAATTCCATATGTGTTGTTTCATGGTTTTGATGTTTTCACGATTATTTTACAATGTAGAAAATCGCAAAAAAATAAAGAAAAACCCTTGAATGAGTCTGTGTGTCCATATATATATATATATATATATATATATATATATATATATATATATATATATATATATATATATATATATATATTGCCAGGTGGTGTGGAGAATTGGGATTCTCATGTGTGTGCTAATTATGAATGTCTGCAGTGGAGGAACTCGGGTGCAGTTTGAAACAGCGAAGGGCTTATGTTCGGCAGCATTTCATGGGTGCTTTATGCAGCTTCCCCAGCGAGAAGAGTGGGAGTGTGTGTGTGTGTGTGTGTGTGTGTGTGTGTGTGTGTGTGTGTGTGTGTGTGTGTGTGTGTGTATATGTGTGTGCATGTGTGTGCGTGTGCGTGTGCGTGTGTGTGTGTGTGTTGATATATGCGTATGTATGCTCATGGACAAGTTTCTGTTGTTGGCTGTTATCTCCCCACGTGGGAGGGTTTCAGGAGGTGGAACGGATTACAAAATGCAACAAACACCAATTCCAATGTTTTGAGCATTACTTCCATTTTAGTTCCTACGTTCGATAGTGCTGGTTTAGTTATACCACACTCTGTTATATGGTGTCGATGCTGCTGATGCAGTTTCTTGGTAAGAGTTATACTGGTTGATTTGCCATTGCATTCCCAGCAGTAGTTTTGGCAGGAATTTGGAATTTGTTCAAATGCCAGTTGTAACTTGCCTACTCTTCGTAAAGGACACAGTGGTATATTTATCGTCCCCCAAATAATGCCGACAGACGGGACACCCAGTTTAACGTCTATCCGAGGGACGACACACGCACTGATGGATCACCCTGCCTGTGAAGCACTGAGACGACAGTTTACAGCTGTGTCGGGATTCATACCCAGGCTCGAAGGTTTAGAGGTGAGTGTGCATACCTTTAGTGAGTCTTGACCATCATACCCAGCCCTGTTCAATGGTAGTGGATGTTTGTTTCAGAAAAAAATATTTTTCTTTTAAAACATTATACACGCCAGCTATGTTGATTCAGAAAAACTGATTTTGCTTGAAAAACGTGGTGGCGGACATTATGAGTGTCTGACAACATAATGGAGACATCTCGTTCTGGAATCAAACTCTTCAAAATAAACCAGAGCCAAGGGATTCAGCACAGACGTTTTTGCTTTTCTTTGTTGATTCCAGCCAGTGTCACGATTTAGCTTTCGGGTTAAAAAAAAACAAACAAACCCCAAACACCTTGCAGTGCCATCCTAAGGAGGAGGCATTACATAATCTTTCATAACGCACTTCACCGCAAGTTAAAGTGCGTGCATCGACCGGCCTCGTGCTTGTGAAATTGGGTTTTACAACCACAGATATATTCGTGCTGAGATCTGTGATACAATGGGAATTTTAGTTGTGTTGATGCATATTTGAATGGCATCACCGCATGGAACTCACATGCCATGATGTTCACGTAACGGTTCTTGTTTTTGTTGTCTGGACGGTTTGTTTCCTCTGCCAAGAGGCTCTGGCTCTGAGCATACTGTTGGATTTCCTTTGGGCACAACGGAGAAACGGAGAGACAAAAATCTGATTCAGAAATGGTGAATTTTTTTTACCAATAAGCAAAATGGAGTAAAATAAACATGACTGTCTATGCTGTAGGCATTGCCCGATGAGTGGGAACGCAGGCATTAAAGCTCGTTGAGTTTGTGGGTGCTGTGCAGGTGGGTGACGTGCTGCCATTTGCCTCAAACTCCCGACCGAAGCCACGCTGGCCATCGACGTGGAGAGACTCCATGTGTTTGGGAAACTGACTGACCGGTATCCCCTCGAGCTCCTCATCTGCAGCACACGCAGTACAAAGCATCAGTTTCAGTCGGACCACATTCTGGTCCGACGATGGTTTATACAAATTATTTGTTTTTGTGTAAAGGTGAAGAGGCTTACATGATGTGATGTTCGGCTGATGTATAAAGCTGTATATATCACGGGGTTGAACGACACTTGGTGGAGATTTCTAACTAAAACTATACATCATTGACATGACGACACGCCTCGGCACATTGGGATGATGTCATCGCAGCATGATGTCACAGTTGCATATGTTTGTGTGACCGAATTATGCTACGTGCGTGGAAAAGTAAAAAAAAGATGAGGTGGACAATATCTAAATAAAATCTTTTAAAATACAAAAATATAACATTAGCAAAATAAAAAATATACATATACATTAACGCATACAGTATCTCTATAATAAAAGCTCTTCCAACCATTGATTGGCTCACTCACTCACTCACTCACTACTCACTGATATTAAAGATCGGTATCTTAGCGGGTGACGTAGAAAGCTGAAATTTTATGTGCCGATGGACATCGAAGTCGATACGCCGGAACAATTCACAGAATCATTGGACAACACACATAAACTAGAAGGGCACTCGGTAGAGCGCATACCTACGCCACGCAATGCCGGATCCACGAGAACATATCGGGCCCAATACATTTTTGAAATCTCATGCTATATATCTTTTTTAGCCCCATCTCTCAATGGTGAAGACTCACTTTTGAAATTAAATAATTGTCGTATCCAGATCCGGATTCGGATCTACACCAAAATCGAATCAATTCGCCCTTGTCACACACACACACACAACCTGTCCACCAAGTTTCAACCGAATCCGTCAACAACAATTTGAGATGTCCTGTACACAGACAAACAAATAGACAAAAGGGGGTGAAAACATAACCACCTTCACCTTTGGTGGCGGAGGTAATAAAACAAAATAAATGAAAAAAATGAATAAAATTAATGCAGGTGAGCAACCCGAGACAATGCAGAAGCACGGTTCCTTATTGCTTACAATGTGTAAGCATACCCCGCCAGTACACATACAAGACTGTTATGGTAGAGAGATAAAAACCAACCAAAGACATCTTGTTAATAATCCTTCCAATCCCTCCCTCAAAACCCCTCAACCCACTTGTACAGAGAAGCCTGCTGGCGGCCACTATTTTTTAACCGCCTCTCTTACAGCCCAGCTCTCTCTCTCCTCTCTCTCCTCTCTCTCCTCTCTCTCCTCTCTCTCCTCTCTCTCCTCTCTCTCCTCTCTCTCCTCTCTCTCCTCTCTCTCCTCTCTCTCCTCTCTCTCCTCTCTCTCCTCTCTCTCCTCTCTCTCCTCTCTCTCCTCTCTCTCTCTCTCTCTCTGTTCTCGCAGTCTTCGACTCTCCCCAACTCCTCCACACTTTCTTCCAGTAAACCACTGCTGTTTAAACTCCCAAAATCCAGGCTTTTCACTCATTTGTGGAACTGCCTCTGGAAAGGGATCAATCCCACTCTTCCTTCCAGAGTTAAAGCAAAGCGGTGCATCACCATCTCACATCACTCTCCATCCTTACCTGTGATCCCAATCCCTACCTGTGATCCCCATCCCCACAACTGCTGGGAAGGGCATGCCTGCTTGTCCCGCATGGATGGTGTGCCATGTGCCCCTTCTGCATTGGCAGTCATCAGCGCTTTGGGAAGACGTCTGCGAACTGCTCCCCAGGATGCAGGGTTGGCCTGGTCACCGCCTAGAGGACGGGTAGTCTCCGACAAACCGTGGTCGTCACGGCCCGGGTGACTTGGCAAGGCACAGAAAGGAGCAAGATCGGGCCATTTGGGAGTTTTAATGCTCTGCGTTCATGTCTCCTTTTTCGGGCTCGGCCATGGACCATTGATCCATGCTGAATGAGGGAAGAGTCAGAGTCCCAACTTGGGGACTGGACTTTGTAAAGCTAGTTAAGGCAGGAATTTATCCAGGGTGCTGGTATACTCATCTCCTATTAGCAAAGGATAACATGGTATCTTTAAGGTGCACCAGTAATAAATGCTCATCAATAGATCCCCAGCTTAACATCCCATCCGATGGAGGGCACACTCATTGACACAACACCCTGCATCTGAATAAC
The DNA here is from genome assembly GCF_056783735.1 of Eptatretus burgeri. Classification (NCBI taxonomy): domain Eukaryota; kingdom Metazoa; phylum Chordata; class Myxini; order Myxiniformes; family Myxinidae; genus Eptatretus; species Eptatretus burgeri. The sequence goes on along the minus strand of NC_140962.1, from coordinate 138,401,055 downwards.
CAGTCCGACAGTTTATAGTCAGGTGAACATCAAACACAAAAGAGACTGTTCAAAGGGAAGTGTGTTACCTCTGTGCCATCCCTTCGGACTGAAGAATTCGTCTACAGTTGTACAAGTTGGACTCAGCGGTGGCACGATGGTGAGAATATCTGCTCCGAGTCTGGAACATCGGAGGTTCAAACCACGGCCGAGTTATTCCACAGACTTTAAAAATGATACATAGACCCCATAGATTGGCATTGATGGGGAGAAGGGAACTCCTCGGCAGCTGCACCAAGTGCAGAGAGAGAAGTGACGTCATAGCCACTGGCACCAAAAGTGCTCTCAAAAGTTAGTCACTCCCCCCAGTAGCTGTGTGTGGTGTGTGGTGTGTGGTGTGTGGTGAGTGTGTGTGTGTTTCAGCATTTACATTAGCCTTAGACCTTGTAGGAAAATAAAACTTGACCTTGATATACAGGGTGGTTCAAAAGTCTAGAGCCACAGGATTAATATTGCATGAAGTCAATCAAAACATGCAAGGACTAAAAACAATGCTTTCTGAAAGTAAAGATTATTTATTTATTAATCGATTACCATGCGAGATTACCACTGATGGAGTATGTTACGGTAAATGTTCGCGTCGTCGGCCATTAATGTGCGGGAACTTTTCGATTCGACGTACACACGATTTTTGGACATCATGATGATAAGCGATGCACGGAGGATGCTCTCAAATTCCTCCAGTTTCTTTGAATCGCTTAATAATTTTTTTTCCAACAGCTTCCTGAGTAATTGAGCAGCTTTCATTGAATTTGGCGGCAATTGATGGGTTTGAAGAGCCTGGCCTTCCATTCATCAAAACAAGCTCCACTCTCTTACATTTTGTTAATTTTGCTGCCATCGGCTATCTGGAAAGAAAGATGGGGTAATTAATTTTTTAATACACATATTCACAATAATATATAAGATTAAAAACAAAACAAACGGCAGAACGAGAGGGGGGAAACACACAACGATGGGGTTGAGGGACAAAATAGAGATTTCGAAGATAAGGGATGTGAGTGAGGGAGGATGAGGACTTGGGGAGGACACAAGGGGTGGACAAGATGGATACGGAAACAAACTGTCAGCAAGGAAGAACTGGAAAGTTGGAAAGACGTGGGCTTGGGGAGAGTTGACGGGGGTAGAAAAGATCATGGTTTTCGATGGGGGATGATGTGAGATGAAAACCTGGAGGGAAGAATGAGATTGAAGAGAATGCAGAAGTTGGTTACACAGACGGGATAAAAGAGGAACGAATGAGTGGAGGTGAGCAATGACCCTGTATTTGGGAGTTTCACCAGAAGAGGGTTGATGGTGGACTGCATGCACCCCACAGAAACCTGGGTGGGACGGATAGAGCACGGAAAGGGCGGAGGGTGCAAGAGCAGAAAGGAGACGGTAGAAGACAGAGAAGAGAGACCACCGACTCGTCTGCGATGCGAAAGTGATACAAACTTACCGGAAGTCTGCACTTTGCAAAGAAGTAAAACTTGTTTACTCAGAGCAGATGTCAGTTTAAAACACGGACCAATAACAAGGACCCTCTGCATATCCCCGAAGCAGGGTGAATAATCTATTCCTGAGGGCTGAGAAAGTCAAACAACCTTCACATCCCTCAGGGGAAGATCACCAAATCTGACACGTCAGTTCTTCCTCATTGTGCAGAAACTGGGCCATTCAAACACTAAGACTCTTGTGCGCACCTTCATCCTCAATCGAGCCTAATCCCCTCATCTCCACAGGAGGCATCGACCAACACGTGATCACGGGGAATGGAGTTGTGCAAACCTGCTGCGGTAGGATAAAAATGGCTGAACAAATTATACCTTCTTCAAACCGCAATTGAAAATCAATAAGGAAAATTCCAGAACAACAGGTTACCATGATTCTTATATACAAGATGTCTACAAAAGCTGTCCTCCTCCAACTCCATCACATGTGTGACCTTGTAATAATGCCACAAGCATGATCATGCCCTGGATGGTGGGTGCTCGTTTGAGAGCAGGAGCATTTCATTCATCAACAATTGGTCAGCTTCATATAATGAAGAATCGCACAGGAACTTCACTTGAAAACCCCTCCTGATGTTTCTTTCGCCTCGTCTTTGATAGCTGCTCAACTACCGGGCTTCGTGAAAGTTCATGCACCGTCAATGTTTCCTCCTTAAATGACTCGGCTCAGCAAGTTCGAGAACATAATGGTGAGCGCGTCACTCGAGTATGGGGTGAGCGGTCCATTCAGAACGCACGGTTTGTCCAAATCTTTTACCCAGCTGGCCAGGCCTGACTTTTAATTGGAGCTCGTTAAGAATGTTGAACTTGGCTGGGGTGCCGGTGATAACTCGTCTACTTTTAGCGAACAACACCTTCCTCCAGCAATCAATGCGAGTGGACGAGTCCCAGGCTTAACATCCTATCCGATGGACTGATTGCTGCAAACCACCTACAGGAAAGGAATTGTCTGAAATAGTCGGGTTGGGAATCAAACCCAGGCTTGATAGCTCAAAGATAAGTGTTCCAGCTCTCAGATATGCCACCAGTCAACTTTCTTACTATTTATAAAACGAATTATTGCTTTTCGCTTGCAGATCTGCAAAGAGAGGATTTTTAAAAGCTCTTTGTACTCTCTTGCCGACTTCTATTTGCTTACGTTTCTTTATTGTCCATCTAGGCTCTACTGCAAGTGCTTTTAAAGTGCAAATCAAAAATGGAAAGCCGTGCAATAAACACCGACTCGAGCCCAAGTTAAAAAGGTCAAAAACGAAGGTTTTAGCTTTCTCAGAATGCAGCTCTTTTTTTTTTTTTGCGCCAAAACTTCAGCACAAACTTTTAGAGTTGAACAAGTTACAACATAGTTGCAGTTAAAGCCCTTTATCATCGTGTGGTGTGTTTGGACAATAGCGATGGCTATCTTCATCCCTGTTGAAAAGTTGCCGCAGCTGTCATTTGCACAACATTTGCAGTGTGATGACACTTGTTCCAGGTCGGAGCGTGGGCGAGGAATATGGCTGCCTGATTTTTATCGGCTGCGTCTGGTGGTCAGGATAGACTGGAAAAACAGATGTAACGTGGGTTTCGACTCGGAGTATAAACCTGACGGGGAAAAAAGGAATCCGCAGAAATGGTTCATGAGCTGAACTCGCAGCAGGTCAAAGAGTTTGCAAACAATAGGACTTGGCGGTGATGGTAAGAGCGCTCGCTCTGAGTCTGGGAGGTCGGCAGTTCGAATCCTGACCGAGTTCATACCAAAGACTTTAAAAATGGGACGTGCTGCTTCCTTGCTTCATTCATGCTCAGTATTTAAAAAGGACAGAGCATGTAGAAACAACCATAGCTTGGCAATCAAAGTACAGATGTCGATTAGCCCAATGGTCTCCTCCTGCATTGAAATTCCTTGAAAGGGACTCATATTATTTATTTTAGCACAGGTATGTATCCCTTAACAAAGGAAAGTATTCTTTTAGCAGTGAAATCTCCAAAAGAGACAGCTGGGATTAGTGTAAGAATTTTAAAATTCCGATGCGTATTGACCTTAACAAATAAAAGATAGTTTGTACAGAAGTATAATGGTTGTCTGTTATTGTTTTTGATGGTGGCCGAAGGCTCACAGACCAGTTTGTACAGGAACGAGATGCAGGACAGGGACGGTAAAAGACATCGCTGCACATTTACACGAATCACAGGGACATCAGGAAACAATGGACAAATCAAGCGTGTGTAATCTATTTGAACCATAGGATCCCAGCATCATGAGCAAAGTGCTTAAATGGGAAAGGCAACGAGGCCAAAGCAAATGACAGAAGTCAGAAGTTCTGAACAAGAAAGCTGTCGTGCATAGCACGATACTTGCAAAATCCATAAAAACAAATTTAACCTTAAAAATAATTGCTGGTTAATTATTAAATGACCAAATATGCAACTCCCCTTCAAATTTCAAGACAATTTTAGAAATCCGGCCAATGTCGACTTTTTGGCGTACGTTGACCTCAAGAATACTTGTTCGTTGAATTCAGTAATCTCACATGCAAATCCTCTTCAAATTTCAAGTCAATCGGAGGAAAATTGAGTGTATAAAGAAATTTGACAAAGTTGTTGACCTTTGGCCTATGTTGACGTTTTGGTCCATGTTGACCTCAAAAATAATTGGCTCGTTGAATTCAGTGACCTGAAATATAAATCCCCTTCAAATATCAAGTCAGTCGGATGAAAATTGAGTATTTCAGAAATCTGGCCTTTGTTGACCTTTTGGCCTAAGTTGACCTCAAAAATAATAATTGGTGGTTGAATTCAGTGACCGGATCTGCAAATCCTGTTCAAGTTTCTAGTCAATTGAATGAAAACCGGAGGATTTTAGAAATTACACAAAGTTGTTGACCTTTTCACCTCAAAAACAACAGGCTTCTTGCTTATGATGAACTCTACCGGGTGGTGAAGGTTCGTGAAGATCGGGTTAAAATTGTGACCTGTAGGCGACAAACATAAAAACAAACAAACAGACAGACAGACAGACAAGATAACGCACAAGACCAAGCAAGATACTTGAAAAATCCTCGATTTTCACATGTACCAAGCCCCAATTACCAATCAAACGTCCCATCACAGTGCCCGCCAGGAGATCACTTGGGGTTTTGTGAACTTTTTGAAAGCTATAGTCTATCCCTTTTTTTTTTTTTTAGTTGCAGTGATTGAAAGAGTCATCGTTAATCCTTTGATCCATGAACATGCGCAATACACGAGTGCAGATAACAGGCCTGTACGGGCCAGATGGTAGACTGCACTGTTACAGTGAAGCAAGTAAATGCTGATTTGAACCGGCGTCGCTCAAACACTGTCCAGATGCCATAACTACTCAAAAAAAAACACACACACACACACACACACACACACACACACACACACACACACACACACACACACCAAACTGCATTCCGGTTGATTGGAGCAAACATGGCAAGACAGATGGGCCAAATCGCAACCGTGATTGTGGCAAACAAAGCTAATGGCATAATGACGTTATTAACAATGTACTCCACCCGACAATTTGTGTGCACCACACGAGGTATCGGTTTTTGCCTACCTCCACGTGCACCTGGTTAAAGGTAAAAAAAAAAAAATTAACAATTAATTTTGGCATTTGATGGGAAATTATCATGAATGCCACCCAATGGTAACCCAATTTTCGCCAATGTATGGAGCCTAAAAGGCTGCAAGACAGGATAGCTGAGAGGTGGCACACTCACCTTTTACTCCCGGCCTGACTACAAACTGTCGTCATGAGACCTTGCAGGCAGGCGTTGCATCGATGAGTGTGCCATCCTTTGGATGGAGGATGTTCGAGGAGCTGTTTGGTCTTTACGAACCCCCTTATGGATGTGGGAAAACCAACCGTACCTTTCAAACAGAGTATGCCATTGCGTGTTGATGCTCTGGCTGAATTAGAAATGCCTACAACGGTTGAGGGCTGCGGGCTGCTTCAGCAGCACCTTGCAATGGAGTGGTGTGACCCGCTCAGGGCAAATTCTCACCGAGGAAAACCTTCATGACCGGGTGTATCTCCTGTGCCACCAAATTAGCTAAATCCTAATCATCAAAACATCCTTAACAACCAGATAAATAGTTAGGAAAACGAGACATGCTAGCGAAGCTCTCACCGGAGATGGCGGTCAACGGGACCGTAGGGATGACCCGCGGAGAGTCGCTGTCTTCCACGTAGAAATGAGCCGTCTGGAAACATTTCCTGGCAAGGACAGGTGAGAGAATGCAGGTAAGTCTTTATGTGCATGCTTTGGATCCGATAACCGTCATCGTTCATACACTCACTGAAGAAACCACGAAGCGATGAGAAGATCAGGCGTGCTCCATGGAAATGATAAACACTGTGCCCGAGATACCACCATATATGGTATTATCATCACAATACAAGCAATGCAATGATCACAAATATCAGCATCGCTCAGCGACAGTCACAGACAAAATGTTTTTCGGATTATTTGTACATCTTAAGTGTCTTAAAGTGCCTTCAGCTGAATGAAGACGCCACTTCACACACCACTCAATCAGTGCTAGGGAGTGTTCGTGAGTGTTAGTCTTGGCAGACTGCCAAATGCACATCGTCGACGTACAATAATTCTTGTCGTTGTATCATGGGCACTTCCCATTGCTGAGAATGCTGTCTGAAGAGCCCTCAGGAAGTTCAGCAATGTATAACTTAGCCAGGGCACCGGCACACAATGGCATATTCTTTTCGAAAAGTATCGTGGCAACTTTCATGGATCCACAAGCCCGTGTTAGTAGATGGGACAGCCGGCTCAATGTCTCCTCGAAAGGACATTAATGCAACGCCCTGAGAGATGCCAGGATAACAGTTGGAGTTTACAGTCGGGTGAGGAATGAAACGCGGACGAGGCAGCTCAAAATCAAGTCGACGACCTCAGAGTCTCACGTGCTTCCTTACTTATTAATAATAATAATAATATTAATAACATTAATAATAATACGAGTTCCCTCCAGTAGACAAACCTAATAAGGGGCCTCTAATTTATTATATACATATGTGGTGGGGTTTTCTTTTTTGGGGGATGGGAATTTATAACATTGCTACGTATAATTCCGATTCAGATTCTCCCGGTGTGGCACACTCTAGGTTAAAGTGCGTGCGATACATCGAGTGTACCTGTGATATAACCGTCAATTCTACAAGGCAGACAGAAGGATCCGATAACCGTCATCGTTCATACACTCACTGAAGAAACCACGAAGCGATGAGAAGATCAGGCGTGCTCCATGGAAATGATAAACACTGTGCCCGAGATACCACCATATATGGTATTATCATCACAATACAAGCAATGCAATGATCACAAATATCAGCATCGCTCAGCGACAGTCACAGACAAAATGTTTTTCGGATTATTTGTACATCTTAAGTGTCTTAAAGTGCCTTCAGCTGAATGAAGACGCCACTTCACACACCACTCAATCAGTGCTAGGGAGTGTTCGTGAGTGTTAGTCTTGGCAGACTGCCAAATGCACATCGTCGACGTACAATAATTCTTGTCGTTGTATCATGGGCACTTCCCATTGCTGAGAATGCTGTCTGAAGAGCCCTCAGGAAGTTCAGCAATGTATAACTTAGCCAGGGCACCGGCACACAATGGCATATTCTTTTCGAAAAGTATCGTGGCAACTTTCATGGATCCACAAGCCCGTGTTAGTAGATGGGACAGCCGGCTCAATGTCTCCTCGAAAGGACATTAATGCAACGCCCTGAGAGATGCCAGGATAACAGTTGGAGTTTACAGTCGGGTGAGGAATGAAACGCGGACGAGGCAGCTCAAAATCAAGTCGACGACCTCAGAGTCTCACGTGCTTCCTTACTTATTAATAATAATAATAATATTAATAACATTAATAATAATACGAGTTCCCTCCAGTAGACAAACCTAATAAGGGGCCTCTAATTTATTATATACATATGTGGTGGGGTTTTCTTTTTTGGGGGATGGGAATTTATAACATTGCTACGTATAATTCCGATTCAGATTCTCCCGGTGTGGCACACTCTAGGTTAAAGTGCGTGCGATACATCGAGTGTACCTGTGATATAACCGTCAATTCTACAAGGCAGACAGAAGGATCCGATAACCGTCATCGTTCATACACTCACTGAAGAAACCACGAAGCGATGAGAAGATCAGGCGTGCTCCATGGAAATGATAAACACTGTGCCCGAGATACCACCATATATGGTATTATCATCACAATACAAGCAATGCAATGATCACAAATATCAGCATCGCTCAGCGACAGTCACAGACAAAATGTTTTTCGGATTATTTGTACATCTTAAGTGTCTTAAAGTGACATTAAGATGTACAAACCGGGTGAACGACCATTTTTGAACAGGTTGGACAGCGTAGCACCTGGACAGCGTAGCACCTGGACAGCGTAGCACCTGGACTTCACTCTTTCAACGTATCCACTTTATTATTTTTGAAGGGAGCACGTGATTAATGCTTTACCCTATGGGACATATGGAACTTAAAGGGGTTGGGGTTGGGGTGGATGTGATCAATTTTGCCATATTTTATAATTAATTAATAACCAGACAGCCGAAATCGTATGGAATTTCAATTCCATGGAAATCTACGACAAGCCAGAAGAGTTACAAAGAATTGAAAATAGGAAGACGAAGCATGGGGGAATGGGGGAAAGGGGGGTTGTCCCATGAGTTTTGCACATCTCCTGGTAAAGCTACTTGACACCGGCAGGGATACTTCCAATCACCACCTTTACTTTCCACTTGCCGGGGGAACAAGGTCGACGTTGGTCGGACGGCCTTTAACATGCTAGACCCAACTTGTAACAGAACCAGACTTACAACGATATCAAACATGAGCAGGATAGGTCAAACCTCATTTAAAAATAAAAACACAAAGGTGGTTGTCGAGTTGTTTAGCAACCGAGCGAACACAGTTTGGTGTTGGATTACAGAGAGTGAAATGTAAGTTGGTCGCAGGTTCACAAAGATATAGATGCGCAACCATTGAGGAAAGAAAAACACAAAAACAGGGGACTACTCCTGCTGTCCTAAGACCATTCGGATGATCCAAATGAGAGTGGACAGATGCAGTTACCTTGATCTGTTGCACAGGGTTGAGCACAGTCGACCGACGATGCACAGTAACCGCAACACGCTGCCCAGGCAAACCTCCAGGCAGTCGACGATTTCACAAAAGCCCATCGTGGCTGAGCACAGGCCTCGCTACTGAGCCGGCTCTCTGGGTCAGTACGAGCCCCTTGGCTCATGGCTCCGCCCCCAGGGGGGGGAGCACATGGGATCTGTCTGCCTGGGGCAGCCATGCGTGTACCAACCATGGCCAGTGAGCTACCCAGCCAGACAATCCACACGCAAGTCAACGGTTAACTAACTGGCTAACAAACATACCTAGCTAACCAACCAGGCAGCCTGCAATAAGGTGTAAGGAAGAACCAATCAATAAAGTTACGACACAACCTTCCTATCGATCCACCGCAATAGTGTAGCAATGAACACCTGAACAGTTATACCTATGAAGTGTAGCACCTGGACAGCGTAGCACCTGGACAGCGTAGCACCTGGACAGCGTAGCACCTGGACAGCGTAGCACCTGGACAGCGTAGCACCTGGACAGCGTAGCACCTGGACAGCGTAGCACCTGGACAGCGTAGAACCTGGACAGCGTAGCACCTGGACAGCGTAGCACCTGGACAGCGTAGCACCTGGACAGCGTAGCACCTGGACAGCGTAGCACCTGGACAGCGTAGCACCTGGACAGCGTAGCACCTGGACAGCGTAGCACCTGGACAGTGTAGCACCTGGACAGCGTAGCACCTGGACAGCGTAGCACCTGGACAGCGTAGCACCTGGACAGCGTAGCACCTGGACAGCGTAGCACCTGAACAGCGTAGCACCTGAACAGCGTAGCACTTGAACAGCGTAGCATCTGAACAGCACAGTGAACAACATTATCTGCCAAAATAAAAAATAAAAAAGTTAAATTGAAAAGCGAGTTATCCACCAAAAGGTTAACTTTGTTTTTTTTTTTGTTGTTTTACGAGCGCAAGTTCAATATCCCTCCGAGTGCTCCCTTTGAATTTCCACCCCATCGGGGCCATGCTCGGTTTATTGAACCTGCTTTCATTATCTGGCTTGTAAATGTAAAGCATTAACCATTCCCTCCCTTCACTGCCTTGGTGAATGACTGCTGTATCATAGATACACTCCACATACTACAGCAAACAACTCGAACAGCACCTCACTGTACCTGAACAGGACAGCAAACAACTCGAACAGCATCTCACAGCACCTTACCGCACCTGAACAGTTGAGCAAACAAATAGAACAGCACCTTGCAGCACAGGAACAGTTCAGCAAACAACAAAAACAACACCTTGCTGCACCTGAACAGTTCAGCAAACAACTCAAACAGCACCTTACCACACCTTATCACACTTGACCAGTTAAGCAAACAACTCGAACAGCATCTTACTGCACCTGAACAGTTTAGCAAACAACTCGAACAGCACCTCGCATCACTTTACCGCACCTGAACAGTTACACAAACAACACGAACAGCATCTCACAGAACTTACTGCACCTGAACAGTTTGGCAAATAACTTGAACAGTACTTTACCACACCTTAAAAGTGGAGCAAACAACTCAAACAGCACCTTACCGCACCTGAACAGTGTTTCAAACAATTCGAACAGCACCTTACTGCACGTGAACAGCTTGGCAAACAACTCAAACAACTCGGGATATGCCAGCATGCCCTACATCTGGGCACCATCTTTGATCTACCAGAACCAAAGTTTACCTTTGAGCCAAAAAAAAAAATCAAAGAAGAGCCAAAAAGTTTACCGAACAAAGAGCCAAAGTTTACCTTCATTGGACACAAAAATCACACTCCAGTGAAATGGTCCTTATCGTGCAAATGTGACGATAATTGTCAAAACATTATGCAGCTTTGTACCACAAACGCATGCTCTCATGACGGTCTTGACCATTCAGGTCCACCTGGAGCATCCAACGTGAGGGTATGCTCGACTACATGAGGTAGCGATGGTGGTCGTTCCGACCTGCTCCATAGTCACACCGCCAACATGAAATAATTCTGTTCCTGGTGGTGTACGTTGCACTCATGCGTGTAAAACATCATGGCTCACATAATACTATGACAACCATTTTTCCTGAACTACATGGGACAGTAGTATTAAAAAAAAAAAAAAAACCTCATTCTGGGACTTCAATGTCTGAAACAGTGCTCAGAAGGAGACAAAAATATGAATCCATTTGTGATGTTCTCTGCATCCAAAGCTATTTGTTTTGATGCTTCAGCCTTGGTGGCTGAAATGCCCACACCACCACCACTACACCCCCATCCCGCACCCACGGGACCAGAGTGAATGAGCTTCGAATGACAATTACTTCACGTCATCAACTCCAATGTCTGCTCCCCTCCGCCCGTCGGACGCAGCTGGGACTTGAGGTTAGGACTAATTCCCCCAACTGCAGTGCTCACCCAAACAGCTGCCACACCTTGGACTACCATTTTTGTCATCAACGCAATTCGGTGTTGAGGTCACGATGGATGGAAATAGCATTTTAATGACAAAATAGCCAGCATCGTTACTAAATTGGACACAGGAAATAAACACAACGTCCTTACCAATTTTTACCGCAACAACAAGCAGCAACCGAGTGAAATTTGCTTTGAAGCCACGTTATAATACGAGGATAGGCCCTACCGTGTTCCACAGATGGTGATGAAGTGCAGTCAATGTTGAAAAATCATACTTGCTGGGCTTTCCTGATATATTGATCATCACAAAACATTAAGTAACAAAAGTTTTGAGGTCTGTATTGCTTTTGTGGATACGTTTAAATGTGGTTATGTCATCGTTTAGGTCTACAGGAGCACATCAATGTGGACAATCCAAATGGATGTCGGTGGCATAAACCATCTTGATGCCATAAGCCAACTCATTTGGTGTTTAATGACGCCGTGTCATTCCTAATGACCACAGGGTCCCAGGCAAAAATAACGTTCCTTTCCTGTAGTTATTCTCTGCAGACTACTGTAGTATATGACAGTACAACTCTCATATACTATAGTTCTAACTGTAGCATTTTTGCCTGGGGGGACGACCATTTTATAAAGGGTTTTGACAAGCGTAGAGTGCAGACTTGTAAGCAGATTCGCATGTGAATTTCCAGGATCGCTCCATTCAGACAACGTTCAGGACGACTGCAACATTAGACATTGCACACCCAATTTCCTGATTGGATTTCTTTCATCAATGGCCACGGTTTGCACACAAATAACTCAGATTTTTTTTTTTTTTTTTTTTTTTGAAAAGCTTATTTCACAGATTAAAAGTTATTGCTTAATTTTTGTCAAGTATGTATGTTCTAACTCAAAATCCCTTTAGGTGGGGTGAGGCTGACTGGTACTGAATTGCTGCGCTGCTCTGTCCACAACACTCCACCACCACCTTCGATCACCAGCCATGCTCCTTCAGTGTCCATCCACCTCCACCTTTCTGGCATCTCTGTTCACACAATCCTCCCGTCTCAACCATGGTCGAACCTTTGTATCCTGCTTCACTCTTTCAACGTATCCACTTTATTATTTTTGAAGTTGGTCTCTCTCCATCTTTTTTTTGTTTGTTGTTTTTTAAATGTTGAAGGCGACAGGCATGGACAAAATAGTCCTCATCGAGGGCGTGCCGTAGATAGAAGAACTGCATATGAATATAAAAGTAAGGAAAGAGAGAATAGACCAAGAGTTTTTGAGGAAGTAACAAATCTGCTTGTTTAGATCCTCGTGGAGGATCTCTAAGTCTTACTCACATTGTTGTTCTCCATCTTGTTGTGGACATTTTTGTTTCACAGCCTACAGTTTTCATCGAAACTTCCTGAAACTTGGCAGATACATGTAAAAATACCCTGTGCAGACAGTAACCATCTCCGATTTTGAAAATTCCTCCGAGAAAAAAAAGTTATGACGTCAAAATATCTCCGCTAATGGAAATCGCCTAAAAAATTATCTCCAAAACTAGGAAAGCTTTTTGAATTCTGTTTGCGGGAATCGAGCGGGGCATTAGCAGAGATGAATTACCGCACATATGATACATCACTGTGACGTCATATCAATTTTGATGACGCCATTGCTATTTTTTGACATTTTTTGTTTCACAACCCAGAGTTTTCATCGGATCTTCGTGAAACTTGCCATGTATATGCAGAAAGCCCACACGCAGGCAGTAACCATCTCGGATTTTGGAAATTCCTCCTAGAAAAAAAAGCTGACGTTATAATATCACCGCTAATGGAAATCGCCTAAACCATTATCTCCGAAACTAGGCAAGCCGTTTGAATTTTGTTCGCGGGAATCGAGCCGGGCATTAGCACAGATAACTTATCGCAAACCTGATACATCACAATGACGTCATATTCGTTTTTATGACGTCATCATTAAGAGGACGAGGATCTTCACTCATTTGAGCTAGTTGAAAAGGGGAAGGTCATAAGTATTTGGGAAGACATGAGAAGGTGAAGAGTTCCAGAGTTTGGCAGTGGAGGGGAAGAAAAAAAAAATTGTAACGGCCCACCCTTGAGTTAAAAATGGCCACACAATAATCATGTGATGTCGTGGCTTGTCGAGTATTCCTTGGTCTCGCTAATGGTGGAGGTAGACAAGCAGCAAGTTCTTGCGAGCAGAAACCGAAGTAATATCTGAAGAACAGAGAAAGAGAGCCGACTATGCAGCGTAATTCCGGGTCGAGTTTTTAGGTCACATTGGTAGAGTTGACAAGTCGAATAACTTTGGATTCAATTCTGTCCAGTAAGTATGTGGAGCTGGAACCTCCCCAGATGTGAGAGCAGTACTCTATAGAAGGAGGACTCAATCCTTTATATAGTTGGAGCAACTGTTCAGAGGAGAAGAAGCTTCCACATCTGAACAGGACTCCTAATTTATTCAAGGCAGATTTAGCTATTTGAGTAATGTGTAGATTCCAGGATAAATTTGATGTTATCGTGATACCAAGTAGGTTTATTGTATCACATGGTGTAATTATAGAGCGTTCAAAGGAGATGAGAGAGTGAGAGAGTGAGAGAGTGAGAGAGTGAGAGAGTGAGAGAGTGAGAGAGTGAGAGAGAGAGAGTGAGAGAGAGAGAGTGAGAGAGTGAGAGAGTGAGAGAGTGATATTGAAAGAAATTGAGTTTTTGAAGCATTAAACTTAACTTCATTACATTTGCCCCACTGGGAGATGTTGTCCAAAACCGAATTTAAAGAGGTGGCTGTGATGAAACGAGATGTAGATTGAGTGAGGGAAGACAGGGCAGATGTGAAAGACATGGAGGAATGTAATGTTGAGTCATCAGCGTACGAGTGCATTTGGTTATTTGTGGAAGAAAGAAGGTCATTGAGAAAAACAAGGAAGAGTGTTGGAGACAGAACAGAACCCTGACGAACACCGCTGTTGATAGGGAAGGGGGGGGAGGCGTTGAACCATAAACAATTCCGGAGATATAGCGGTCGGAGAGAAAACTCGATATGAGAGAGCAGAGTGAAGGAGGGAAGCTTGGATATCAGACCCCGATGCCAAACTCTGTCAAAGGCTTTTGAGATATCAAGGCCTACAACAAAAGATTCCCCAAAGTCTCTCAAAGAAGAGGCCCTGACATTCGTAATGTAAGAAAGGACATCACCTGTAGATCTTGCCTTGCGAAAGCTATATTGGTGGTCAGATAGACTGTGAGATTCAAGATGCTTGAGAAAATGGGAAGTGAGAAGTCATTCAAAGACTTTGGAAACAGCAGAAGTCAGAGCAATAGGACGGTAGTTAGAAGGGTTTGAACAATCACCCTTCTTTAAAATAGGCTGTGCTAAGGCATGTTTCCAGGAAAGAGGAAATGTTTGAGTTTTTAAACAAAAACTAAACAAACGAGCAAGCACGGGTGCAAGTTCTGAAGCACATTCCTTCAAGACTTGGAGAGGAATGCCATCTTGCCCGTCGACCTTGCTTATGTCCAGAGAGGAGTATTTTTTTGACTGCACGAAAATAGATTATAGGGAGGGACATTGGATTGGTGAGGGAAGCATCAGTGGGAGATGGAATGTTAGAGTCATCCAGTGTGGAGTGAGAGGAGAAAAGAGAACCAAAAAGAGTTGCTTTATCGGTCGGAGAGACGGCGATAGTATCATCGGAATGGAAAAGCGAAGGGAAGGTAGAGCGGCAGAAGTTGTTAGAGATACTTTTAGCTAAGGACCAGAAAGATGTATTAGTGGAAGAAGATGAGAGGTTGTCACATTTGTTTTGAATAAAGGAATGCTTGGCCTCACGAATAACATGTTTGCAGTGATTTCTGGCGGATATGAAAGCGGAATGTGAGTCGGAGGAAGAACAGTTTTTTCCTTGTCCAATATGCGGCATCCCTTGCACGAATGGCCGCAGAGCAGGAATTATTGAACCAAGAATTGGAAACAGAGATAGACTTGAAAGAGAAGGGGATATAAGCCAACATTCCTGCAACAATAACCTCAGCTATACGTTCAGCAGAGACAGAGGCATCGTCCGAGGAGAGGCAGTAGTCTTTCCAGGGAAAAACATAGAAGAAGTTTCGTAAACCAGTCCAGTCAACATTATTGAAATGCCAACACTGGCGTTTCATCGGAGCAGTCAGAGGAGAACAAGTGGTGGTAAGTAAAGTGATGATCACAAGATTGTGGTCAGAAGAACCAATTGGAGGTGAAATTGTGTAGTTGTTATGCAACGGATTGGAAGTGAAGAATAAATCCAAAGTATTGGTCGTGCGGTCATGACGATCTGGGATTTGGGTAGGGTGGGTCATAATTTGCTCAAAATCATTAAGAATGGAAAATGTAAGAGCTTCAACCCCCACCAACATCCGTGTGGGAAGACTTCAGCCACTCCCCGTGGTGGACATCGAAGTCTCCGAGATGGAGAAATTCTGCTTGAGGGTGTTCGGATGTCATGGCCTCATGGCAAGAGTTAAGATAGTCAAAGAAAGCGATAAAGTTTGTAGAATTGGGGAGAGCAGTAAGTAAAACGGAGAAAGATAGTGATGGTCGGGAGACAAATCTTAAGTCAGATGATATCAAAGTTTGGAGATTCGAGGTCCACAAGGCGTCCATCAGGCGTGTTGATGTTGGGGTAGACACATACTCCTCCTTTGAAGTGGAATCGTGAGTGAAGGTTGTAGTTCGAAATGTTATTAAAATTTACAAGAACGCCATGTGATAATTGGGTCTCTGATAGAAGCAAGATATTCGGAGAGGAGCTTTCTCGATGATGTTCAACAGAGGAAAGATTCGAAGAAAGACCACGGATGTTGGTTGGTTCAAAATGCAAGGGTCTTGGGAGGAACCGATGCTACGACTACTGTCTAAGCCCCCCCCCTCCTCCCCCCTCTCGTTGGCAGCAGAGACAGGCAGATCACAGGAGATTCTTCACACCTCATAATGCCGGGAACGAGGGGCCATTAACTTTTCGGACTTTATCATATTTATATTTAATTGGAGGCTGTATGAGGGAAATGCGAGGAAAGAGAAATAAAAGAGAGAGAAAGTAAAGTGAGGAATGAAAATGAGCGAGAAAGAAAAGTGTGTGATTTTTGTTTGAAAAGTGTTTGATGTTTGTTTGCAAAAAAGAGAGATTAAAGCTCGCCCGGTAGATATAGTTTGAGTGAGACAGAAAGTAAGACCAGCAATCCTGACACGGAGAGGGTAAGGTGGCTCCAGGCACCACTTTAACACTCCCAAGTCAGAACCATAGTACCACCCTGAGCGGTTGCTGTCTAAGACTTATTACCTAAAGCTGTACAAGGTGACCTGCCCATTTCAACTCGCTCTTTACAAATCTCTCCATCAAGCTCTTCTGCACACCACTGATCTCCTCCATCAGACCGTCCATCCTCCTATACACCCTCTTCACCTCTACATTCCTCCTGATCCAGTTGTTCTCGCAGACCTGCAGCCTCTGTTGTTGCTGCTCAGTTAATGCCACCGTCTCCAGACCATATACTGTCTGTATGCTGTCACTTAACATGCCTTCACCTCCAAGCCGGCATTACACATGACCTCAGAACTTTGCCTTTCAACTTCCTCAATGTCTTCCTGTCCACAATCAAACCCTCCACTTTCCTCCAATTTCCCCCAAGCATTCACACCCACTTGTATCCCCATCCGTACCTCTGCCTTCAAACTACCATCACCAGACACCATTTCACATCGGCACACAAATCTATTTCCATCCCTTTGTAGAGCATCTAATACAAATAAATTTTACTCTTTGAGGTCGTCACTTGACAATTGGATGGAAAGGATGGAAAATCCAAGTTACATAAAAAAATTGCTTTCATTGAAATAACTCGTAGCAATCTAAAAAAACAAAAACCCTCATTTACATGAGGGGCTCAAAAAGCCCTTGAAATTAGGTACAATCGCCAAATAAATGGCAACATCTTGTATTTTCCATTGAATAAGTAATTAGTAAGAACATTTTCTGAATTACTGCATCTTATCAATAATTTCAAGTGTTTGTGCGTTTGTTTTGTTCCTCTTTCACGGCCGAGGCGTAGCACCTAGATGCCCCAAATTTTGGGTGTAGCTACTTCAGAATCCGGGCAAGGTTTTACGCCACTGTACGTTGGTGCTGAAGGCCATTTTGAGGCCACCAAATGCTGCTATAAAGTGGATATTGGGATGGGGGATGGGGGGTGGTCAAGCAGTGCTCCCGCCAGGCCGCAGGCAAAAGGTAACTTCCATAAGGCAAGTGATTCCATAGTTTTTCAATATCCAACATGTCCTGAAACTATTGCCAGGAATGGCTCACCTGGGTGGGCAGTGCAGCTACCATCCCTCCACCCAAAGTACAGTTCATAGTAATATATTCTTAAAATAAATAATAAGTTATGTCAAAATTTCTTGGACTATTGTGAGTATGTCGTTGTGAGAACATTTTGAATTCCCCACGTATATTTATTTTACCAAAACAGAAACCATAGTCTAACAGCATAAACCTGAGATAAACATAGTATAAGAAATACCATCAGGTATAATCAGGTTCTTACTTTTATAAATACATTTCATGAGATTTGATGATATTCTCGTCCGATTCTTATCAGATATGTCACGAGAAATCAAAGGAGATTGTTCTACTGGACAGAGTATTCCTATTCTAGCTCAATATTCAACCCGATTCTTCCCTTTAAACCTTAGCTATAAGCTCCCAAACAGTTTAACACCAAATCCAATGTCATTTCACAGCGCATTGCACATTAATGTGAGACTAATGCATGTGTGGAATGCTCAACCTCTCAAAACAGGCTGGAGTCCACAGTTTGTGATAGTTTTAAACACGCAAAGCAAAAAGTAAGGAAGAAATGGTAACTTTATATTTTTACACTTATCTGATGCTTGTACTCGAACTCAAACATAAATCATATGCATGACAGTCGTTCGTAGGCATCGGTGTACATTTACATGAATTACAAGGACATGAGCAGACCATGGGCAAATACATATGGTGTAAGGAATTTGAACCTGCGTTGCCCTGGATTTTCTTTGCCATGGATTGGCTTTGTGCTGGACGGGATATCCAAAGACTGATGGGGGTGCAGCCGGGGTAATGGTTTACGATATGAATCATGGCCAAACTTAGCGTGAAAGATGGTAACTGACATTTTGTATGTCTAGATAACAAGATGTCTTATTGTTGTTGAAGTTTGATCGATTGTGTGTTAAAAGGCAAAACAAACTTTGTAAGTTTTTATTTCCACATTGTCTAATAGTTGTGTGTTGATGGTAAGCAAAGTTGCCAGGACCATGTCGAAAGCTTGTAAACACGAACAAACTATAACCACTGGGAAATGTTGGTATAGTGAAGCACTCGTCTTGCTCGTGAAGGCTAGTGTCGAACTGCATCGGTAGAAAATTGATGAAATCAACATAACGTTAATCGAGGTATGCATGTTTACTGCCATGGGAAGTAAAGTGAAGTTGACGCTTCGGGTGTTAACCCTTCGTCAGAGCAAGGGTTCATATAGGTGGTAATGAGTCAGAGTGAGAATCCTCTCTCTCACTCCCCTCCCTCCTCTCTCTCACTCCCCTCTTCCTCTCTCTCACTCCCCTCCCTCCTCTCTCTCACTCCCCTCTTCCTCCCTCCTCTCTCTCACTCCCCTCCCTCCTCTCTCTCACTCCCCTCCCTCCTCTCTCTCACTCCCCTCCTTCCTCTCTCCTCTCTCTCACTCCCCTCCCTCCTCTCTCTCACTCCCCTCTTCCTCCCTCCTCTCTCTCACTCCCTCCCTCCTCCCTCCTCTCTCTCACTCCCCTCCCTCCTCCCTCCTCTCTCTCACTCCCCTCCCTCCTCCCTCCTCTCTCTCACTCCCTCCCTCCTCCCTCCTCTCTCTCACTCCCCTCCCTCCTCCCTCCTCTCTCTCACTCCCCTCCCTCCTCCCTCCTCTCTCTCACTCACTCCCCTCCCTCCTCCCTCCTCTCTCTCACTCACTCCCCTCCCTCCTCCCTCCTCTCTCTCACTCCCTCCCTCCCTCCCTCCTCTCTCTCACTCCCCTCCCTCCTCTCTCTCACTCCCCTCCCTCCTCTCTCTCACTCCCCTCTTCCTCTCTCCTCTCTCTCACTCCCCTCCCTCCTCCCTCCTCTCTCTCACTCCCCTCCCTCCTGCCTCCTCTCTCTCACTCCCCTCTCTCCTCTCTCTCACTCCCCTCCCTCCTCTCTCACTCCCCTCCCTCCTCTCTCTCACTTCCCTCCCTCCTCTCTCTCACTTCCCTCCCTCCTCTCTCTCACTTCCCTCCCTCCTCTCTCTCTCCTCCCTCCTCTCTCCTCTCTCTCACCTCCCTCCTCTCTCCTCTCTCTCACCTCCCTCCTCTCTCCTCTCTCTCACTCCTCTCCCTCCTCTCTCACTCCCTCCCTCCTCTCTCACTCCCCTCCCTCCACTCTCTCCTCTCTCTCTCACTCCCTCCCTCCTCTCTCATTCCCCTCCCTCCTCTCTCCTCTCTCTCCCTCCTCTCTCATTCCCCTCCCTCCTCTCTCCTCTCTCTCACTCCCTCCCTCCTCTCTCATTCCCCTCCCTCCTCTCTCCTCTCTCTCACTCCCCTCCCTCCTCCCTCCTCTCTCTCACTCACTCCCCTCCCTCCCTCCCTCCTCTCTCTCACTCCCCTCCCTCCTCTCTCTCACTCCCCTCCCTCCTCCCTCCTCTCTCTCACTCCCCTCCCTCCTCCCTCCTCTCTCTCACTCCCCTCCCTCCTCCCTCCTCTCTCTCTCACTCCCCTCCCTCCTCCCTCCTCTCTCTCACTCACTCCCCTCCCTCCTCCCTCCTCTCTCTCACTCACTCCCCTCCCTCCTCCCTCCTCTCTCTCACTCACTCCCCTCCCTCCATCCCTCCTCTCTCTCACTCCCCTCCCTCCTCTCTCTCACTCCCCTCTTCCTCTCTCCTCTCTCTCTCACTCCCCTCTTCCTCTCTCCTCTCTCTCACTCCCTCCCTCCTCCCTCCTCTCTCTCACTCCCCTCCCTCCTGCCTCCTCTCTCTCACTCCCTCTCTCCTCTCTCTCACTCCCCTCCCTCCTCTCACTCCCCTCCCTCCTCTCTCTCTCTCACTTCCCTCCCTCCTCTCTCTCACTTCCCTCCCTCCTCTCTCTCACTTCCCTCCCCCTCTCTCTCACTTCCCTCCCTCCTCTCTCTCACTTCCCTCCCTCCTCTCTCTCACTTCCCTCCCTCCTCTCTCTCACTTCCCTCCCTCCTCTCTCTCACTTCCCTCCCTCCTCTCTCTCACTTCCCTCCCTCCTCTCTCTCACCTCCCTCCTCTCTCCTCTCTCTCACCTCCCTCCTCTCTCCTCTCTCTCACCTCCCTTCTATCTCCTCTCTCTCACCTCCCTCCTCTCTCCTCTCTTTCACTCCTCTCCCTCCTCTCTCACTCCCTCCCTCCTCTCTCATTCCCCTCCCTCCTCTCTCCTCTCTCTCACTCCCTCCCTCCTCTCTCATTCCCCTCCCTCCTCTCTCCTCTCTCTCCCTCCTCTCTCATTCCCCTCCCTCCTCTCTCACTCCCCTCCCTCCTCTCTCTCACTCCCCTCCCTCCTCTTTCATTCCCCTGCCTCGTCTCTCATTCCCCTCCCTCCTCTCTCTCTCTCTCTCACTCCCTCCCTCCTCTCTCTCCCTCCCTCCTCTCTCTCCCTCCCTCCTCTCTCTCTCCCTCCCTCCTCTCTCTCACTCCCCTCCCTCTTCTCTCCTCTCTCTCACTCCCCTCCCACCTCTCTCCTCTCTCTCTCACTCCCCTCCCACCTCTCTCCTCTCTCTCTCACTCCCCTCCCACCTCTCTCTCTCTCTCTCTCACTCCCCTCCCACCTCTCTCTCTCTCTCTCTCACTCCCCTCCCACCTCTCTCTCTCTCTCTCTCACTCCCCTCCCACCTCTCTCCTCTCTCACTCCCCTCCCACCTCTCTCCTCTCTCACTCCCCTCCCACCTCTCTCCTCTCTCACTCCCCTCCCACCTCTCTCCTCTCTCACTCCCCTCCCACCTCTCTCCTCTCTCACTCCCCTCCCTCCTCTCTTATTCCCCTCCCTCCTCTCTCATTCCCCTCCCTCTTCTCTCCTCTCTCTCACTCCCCTCCCTCCTCTCTCCTCTCTCTCACTCCCCTCCCTCCTCTCTCCTCTCTCTCACTCCCCTCCCTCCTCTCTCCTCTCTCTCACTCCCCTCCCTCCTCTCTCTCCTCTCTCTCACTCCCTCCCTCCTCTCTACTCTCTCTCACTCCCCTCCCTCCTCTCTCTCACTCCCCTCCTTTCTCTCTCTGTCTCTCTCTCTCTCCCCTCCCACCTCTCTCCTCTCTCACTCCCCTCCCACCTCTCTCCTCTCTCACTCCCCTCCCACCTCTCTCCTCTCTCACTCCCCTCCCACCTCTCTCCTCTCTCACTCCCCTCCCTCCTCTCTCATTCCCCTCCCTCTTCTCTCATTCCCCTCCCTCTTCTCTCCTCTCTCTCACTCCCCTCCCTCCTCTCTCCTCTCTCTCACTCCCCTCCCTCCTCTCTCCTCTCTCTCACTCCCCTCCCTCCTCTCTCCTCTCTCTCACTCCCCTCCCTCCTCTCTCCTCTCTCTCACTCCCCTCCCTCCTCTCTACTCTCTCTCACTCCCCTCCCTCCTCTCTCTCACTCCCCTCCTTTCTCTCTCTGTCTCTCTCTCTCCCCTCCCACCTCTCTCCTCTCTCACTCCCCTCCCACCTCTCTCCTCTCTCACTCCCCTCCCACCTCTCTCCTCTCTCACTCCCCTCCCTCCTCTCTCCTCTCTCTCACTCCCCTCCCTCCTCTCTACTCTCTCTCACTCCCCTCCCTCCTCTCTCTCACTCCCCTCCTTTCTCTCTCTGTCTCTCTCTCTCCCCTCCCACCTCTCTCCTCTCTCACTCCCCTCCCTCCTCTCTCCTCTCTCTCACTCCCCTCCCTCCTCTCTCCTCTCTCTCACTCCCCTCCCTCCTCTCTACTCTCTCTCACTCCCCTCCCTCCTCTCTCTCACTCCCCTCCTTCCTCTCTCTCACTCCCCTCCTTTCTCTCTCTGTCTCTCTCTCTCCCCTCCCTCCTCTCTCCTACTCCCCTCCCCCTCCCCCTCTCTCTCTCTCCCCTCCCTCCTGTCTCCTCTCTCTCACTCTCCTCTCTCTCACTCCCTCCCTCCTCTATCCTCTCTCTCAGTCCCCTCCCTCTCCCTCTCTCCCCCTCCCTCTTTCTCATCCCCCCATAAATAATCCCAACAGCAAAGTGATGGGTTGTATTTGCTAATATAATAAGATAGTAAATAAAAATTTAAAAACAATAATAAAAATTAAAGTTAAAAGTCTGATATAAAGGAGAGAGAAAAAAAGCTGGGGAAGAAAGGAGGAGGAAGGGAAAAAAAAAGGAGAAAAGGAAAGGAGGCGAGAGGAGAGGAAAAGTGGAGGAGAGTGAGAAGAGAAAAACGAGGAGAGGAAAGAGAGATAAAACGAAATAAAGGACAATAAAAGGGGAAAACAGAGAGCGAAAGGATTGAAAAGTTGTCAAAGAAGGGAGTTCTAAATGAACGAAAAGCACTTGATACTGACCACGACCGTTGGAAATTGACGTCAAAACCTCGTTAGGAGGAAACAACAGTGATAGTTAGTTCGTCAAGGGTCTTCACTCGGCCCCCATCCTTTAGAACCGGCGAATGCACCAGAGGAGACGGGCTCGTTGAAGATACTGTGCTTCAGAAACCGAAACCAAGATCTTTTGATCTTTCCCGGCGGATGAAGTTTCAGTCCCAAACACTAGCCGTCGCTAAATTGTCGACCATTCGGGTGGGACATTTGACTGCATCCACTCGCACCACCCTTACAATATAGTATATTAAAAAAAATAATGAAAAGTCATTAACATAAAACCCAAATAAAATAATAATCCTATAGATGCCATATAACCTCCCTCGTGCTCCTGTACCTGCTTTTTAGAGGGGGGGCATGATACAAATCAAGGTGGTGACTTGCACAAGACACAGGACCCACTTTGAAAGATTATCCGTCTTACCTGGATCCATCCTTTCTCAGATGGACATTTAGACTGAGCCCGTGAAACCGATTCCAGTGTATTGAAAGCAAATATTGAAAGGGAACATCATAGTATATTAACTTAAAGCAAATGTCTGCGATTAAGATGGAAAAGCAAAACCCTTTTACGTCAAGTATAGTATTCCGGTGAAATAATGTGCTAGTACTGTAAATATTTACACCACATATCAAACCACAGGAAAGATAGATTATTGATTGTACTTATGGATTAATTTTGGAGATCTTTCCTTTTGTCGTAATCATATTCTCTGAAAGCCTGCACTGCTCATGTGCTCCTGGTGTGAAGGACCCATATTAAGGAATCATGAAGGATGTCTGACCTCCAGTAGATGAGTAGAGACACAAGAAGAGCGAGACAGAGGAAGGTGAGAGCGGACACAACGAGCAGTGGGACAAAGACACCACTGACGTGGCCCGTGCGACCTTCAAAGCGAGACTGCAGACTCATGTTTCCTGCAAAGGAGAGAGAGGGAGCGAGTAGTTTTACAGGAGGCGAGGCAAGTCAAATGCTTCAACCACTTTGTGGCTTTTGCAAAATTTCCCTTTGCATTAAAAATAACTTAGGAGAGAGAGTCCCAACTCGAAGCACAATCCAAAAATAAATATTTTCAAATTTTGATAGCTATAGATTGGTTGGACGTACGATGCGCGCTGCACAATTCCGCGCTAATTGCATGCAAATTGGCATTGACCCCATATTTATATTCAACGCAGATGCTTCCATGAGTGTTCAGCAGTCACATTATATGGAGTGGGATGTTCTGCCTGCCTCATACAGAGGGATTACTAATTGGGCAAAAACAAACTGAGATCGGCAGGACGGCGACAGGACCATCTGCACGTCTATCGCCAATACGACAGCATGACCACTGAGCTGTTTGCATTATCCATTTTGGAATCATCATCTCCACAATAATCATATGAATGATACCTCAAGAGTAATGCCTCTTTTGCAATTATTGTGCTACGGTACAAAGGAAGGAAAAACAAAAAGAAGGTGTGTGTGTGTGTGTGTGTGTGTGTGTGTATATTGAAACAAATCCCACTTCCCGGTTGTTTTACATCGGAATTTTTGATGCTGGTGCACGCAGACGAAGAGGTGAAAAGAACAAAATGGAGTCGTTCCTGTCTAGGATTGTCATTGGTGATAAATTGTGTTTACAACCTTGAAGATTAATCGAAATCTCAGTCAATGGCATGGCTTTCTAGTGGATCTCTCGCCGAGGGGTAATTAAATGCGATGTTCAGTTGGCAAAGCCGTTGAGGATCAACTCATTTTTCATGTGGTGTCAAACTTATTGACGCCATTCTCAGGGGCGCAGCAATCAACTTGAGCATTACACCGAGGCGTACTGAAACTGCAGATATATTAGAGTGGTGGAACTGCTCCTTTCCCAGGACAATTGCAGACCTCACGTAATCCCGAGGAGACCCTTAACCGTCACAAGTATAAGGTTGGCTGCTCATGGCTCCTACTGACTGTACAGCCCAGTCGTTGTGCCTTCAGACGCGCAGCTTTCTATCGACAGCGCAACCCTAATGCTAACCCCAGTCCAGTCTTTTAGACCTCTTTTTGAAATAAATGAATTAAATTTGAATAATAATTAATTAAAATGATGACGACAATTGCGGAAATCAAATCGAAAAGTGATGACGTCATAAAGGATGGTGCTTGTAATAAGCGGCTGTGTGATGGCAACAAATACGAATACACAAAATGACATAAAAACAAACCCCTCTAATACTGGTGCAACTGCACAACAAAAGGAAATTTAAAAAATAAAAAAATAACTGCATGATAATTCAAATAACATGTAAGCATGCAAAAAAAAAGGTTCCTTTTAGAAGCAAGTGACATGACGAGTGAAGTTCATGGCACATCATCATAAATGCCCACTCATTCCGAGCTATGCCTCGTGTTGGCTTAATGGTTCGGGTGGTGGGCTTGGGATCCTACGATCCGGAGTTCAAATCCCACTCGGCAGTTGAATTAATACCAGATGGGGTTAACTCTGCCCGTCATCCTTCCGAGGTTGGCAAAATGAGTGCCAGCTTGTTGGTATACTGTGTCGGAGTGGTGACCCGTCCAGGATCCTGCTTTGGCAGCACCAATGCTCTGCACAGAGTATGGTCCCGATGGATGGATGGATTCCTAGCTAAAGCAAAGTTGAAAGATGGAAAAAAAGGTTAAACCAGGATTGAGTTTAAAAAAAAAAAAAAAAAAAAAATCAATTTTCACCCCTGTGACCCCAAGTCCCCAACCTTTCTGGCATGAACCGGGATTGAAATCCCCCAAAAAAATCCTTACATATATCATGCGTCTCCCAATGTAGATTGCATATCTAAAGTTACGTTAAAAGACGTTTAAATGGCTGTCGTTACATTTTTTGTTTTTGACCTTTTAACCCCACCCCAAGCTGTTGGGGCAGGGCCAAAAAACGATCCGACTCTTGCACATTCGTGAAATGTGGTGATAATAACCACCATGTTTGGTGACTTTCTGCCCGACCGTTTAGGAGATAGCATGATGGATGAACAGACAGACAGATAGGAGCCAATTACAATAACCCCTGTTTTTACACAAAGCGTAAGGATAACGAGCTAATAAATAAGAGGCAATACTTTTGAGGTATCCAGCCCTCAGATTTATGTTGCAGTGTAAATAATCACTAGTATTTGGACCAGTCTGTCGATTGGACGGGTATTGATAAAAGCCTCGACTCTTTAAATCCCATACGGTCCTCAGGATGGTTTGTCTACGTTGGAGCATGGGATGTGGATGGGTGCTTTTTTTGTATCGGTAACATTTAGTGCCCAATGCAAGTTGCGCTGCGAAGGTGATGGTGGACCTTCTTAGGACGTGCAGTCAATGTTACCTACAAAGCAGCATCCCATCATCTCATCAGGGAATAAAGAAAGAAAAACCATCCGTGTTACCAAACGACGCGTCTCATTAAGGGTCATCTATTTATTATGCAGACAAAAAAGGGGGTTTTTTTGTAAATTTTTCCCATAATGTGACATTTCCTCTTCCCTCACCTTCAATCACACCCGTATCGTCACCTCTTTCAATTTATCTCAACTATTCCAACCCCAGCATACAACCTTCGCTTAGTCTTTTCTTTCTTCCATTCCCTTTCCTTTTCTCAATTTCAATTTTTTCGTCTCCATATCGTCCTCTCCCCACCCCTACGACCCCACACGTACAT
This sequence comes from Eptatretus burgeri, assembly GCF_056783735.1. NCBI lineage: Eukaryota > Metazoa > Chordata > Myxini > Myxiniformes > Myxinidae > Eptatretus > Eptatretus burgeri. The sequence goes on along the minus strand of NC_140962.1, from coordinate 138,374,680 downwards.
AATAAAAAGATGACCCACAAAGACAACTCAAGTTGAAACACCCCACAGGGTAGAGCATTCTATTGAACCTCACCAATCGGAGAAAGTTAACGCACACGGATCAGTGCATGACATGATGAACGTGATTTACGTAAACACACTTTGGTTAGTACAGTGCATGTAGATGCAAGCAATGAAAGACAGGATGGTGTAAAAGGTGATTTTATTTACATTTGGTCATACACACGGTGAGCCGTTGTGCCCCGAATGGCACCGCCATACATTTTCTCATGGTATAATAGAAAATGTAGTTCCAATACGAAGATGGTTAATAGTCTGAATACAGGAGAACCTCGATAATCAACATTAATTCGTTCGTGAAAAGTAGGCGAACAATTCCAAATTCCTGCTCTAACCTCCAGGGGGGCACTGCATCAGTGGCACAGATGCACCCCCCAGCAAAACGATGCCATCCACAGCTATGTGCTGCATACAAAAGAAGAAAAATCTGCATCAATCATACTCATCAATTCATCTTTCTGGGCCGCATGGCGTCAATGAGCGTGAAAGCAGGTAACACCGATGTCACGGGTACGCATCCACTGATCCTATCGCTGCGTTGGACCAAGGAAATAGAAACGTGAAAAGGTGTGTTAATATTTACACCTGGTTTAATGGTGGTGCACACGATGAGAGCTCCATAAAAGCTCAGGAGGTTGGTGTGAATAAGAGCATTCCCCCGATGAGGACCAAGCGTGTTCCCTCCGCAACCAAAGGTGAAGGAGGTGATGTTTTCACCCCTGTCTGATTGTCTGTTTATTGTCTACAGGTCACAATTCCAAACCGATCGTCATGAAATTTTCCCAAGTTCTAGAGGTCGTCTCAATGGAGAAGCCTCTTGATTTTGAGGTCAAAGATCGTCTTGAGGTCAAATTTCGAAAATCTTCAATTTTCATCCGATTGACTTGAAACTTGAAGATGATTTATATTTCATGTCAATGAATTGAAGGAGCCAATTACTTTTCAGGTCAACAGAGACCAAATGGTCAACATAGGCCCAAGGTCATCAACGAAGGTGGTATTTCTAAAAGCCTCAGTTTTCATCCGATTGACTTGAAATTTGAAGAGGATAGATATTTCAGGTCACTAAATTCAACCACCAATTAATTTGGAGGTCCACATCGACCAAAAGGTCAACATAGGGCCGCATTTCTAAAATTGTCAATTTTCATCCGATTAACCTGGAGATTAAGCAGCAATTGCATCGTCCATCACTGAATTTGGAAACCAACTATTTTTGAGGTCAAAAAGGTCAAAGGACAACTCAAGGTCAAACTTCTAAAATCATCAATTTCAATCTGAAAAATAATCAATTTTCATCTAATTGACCAGAGCTTTGATTAAGATTGTCAATTTTAATTTGAATGAAATGGACAATTTGATGTATCCATGGCAACCTTTCGAGAGGGGGGTGGATTTTGCCAGTATCGTGCTCTGCACATCTTTTTCTTGTTTGTTTGTGAACAGGATATCTCAAAAAGTCGTGGATGGATTCAGACAAAAACTTGGTGGATGAGTTGGTTAGGTGATAAAAACAAGCTGATAAATTTTAGTTCAGGTCCGATTCCAGATGCGGCCTATCAGTGGGATACAAAACGTAAACTAATCAGCCTGGCGGAGGTATGTGCACTACCGAGCGCCCTTCTCGTTCGATGTTTGTTTTACTACATGTGAATTATCGAGGTTCTATTGTATCAAAAGTATCTGACGACGACATACGACTTTCAGAATATGAAAAAAAATGTTCAACACAATGCATGCATTCGGTGATGAGACGGTGGACAGCCTGGACCGGTTAGAATGGAGGCAAGACACAAGGAGAAAGATGAAATGGATCGGTGAGCAAGTGGATCTGGACATGCCGAGGTGGGCATGCCAAGTTGGACAGGCCGAGGCAGAAAGGCCAGATAGAATCAGCAAGAAAATGCAGAATAAGTGCCCACCAAGAATTGAAAGAAGAGTCAGGAAATAGGTCTAACTTGTACATGGGGACTCAATGTTGTCCATGTACAATATTTCTGGTTTACGATAGAAGACAAAATATTGTAGAGGGCACGGTTTACGTATCTTTTATGATCCGTTTTCTTTTTATTTTCTTTTTTTTAATATCTTTCAACCTGCTGCCTCGAGCTGTGGATTGCCTCGGCCTACTCCCCCTTACCTCTATCTTTCTCTGACAGAGTCAGGTTATCCATGCCTTGTGGAGTTTCCTCACCGGTGTCGTCTGGGCCTTGTCCAACTCCAGATACTGCAACACTGTCACGTGTCCCCGAAGAGAAGGATCTGGCTTTTCCATCTCCACCATTTTTCATCAGGTCTTCCCCTGCTGAGGCAAGGTCTTCATCTTCAGTAACTTCTGGTGATCCAGCCTTTGTAGGCCATACCTTTTGTCCATCTGACGCTCTCACGTCTGAATCCCTGGAAGCGTTTCCTTGCGATCCTGAATATCTCCCATGGCCTTCCCACCACATGGCATCTATGCTACCCAATTCATCACCTGACAACGTCACCTCCAGGGAAGAGTCTGAACCATCAATGGATGTTGGTAAAGCTGCATGGGGGGTTGCTGCAATCGGTGCCGTGCTCTCAACGGGCTCCGCTGAAGTACCGGGAGCTTGAGAGGGAGTTGCAGAACTGAAAGGGAAGTGGCGTGGAGTGTTTTGTGGTGTTGCCTGCGATTCACGTTCAAGTGGATGCGCAGGCAATGGGGCTACAGCCCAAGCTGGAGGACTTGTCACACCAACAGCAAAGTCTGCAGAAGGGGCGAGAGGGAAGAGCATCTGTAGGGACGTAGGAACAGGCTTTGTTTGCTTGTTTCCCAATGAAGAGCCCATATCTGTGGCTACATGATTCTTGTTATGAGGTGGCTTTTGATGCCATGCCTCTGCTGGATGATAAGGTTGTTCAGATGTCGAAGCTGTGATTTGACTTTCTGAAGGTAACACTGCCAACAGTGCTGCTTCATGGGAGTATGGTTTCTTTTTAACTTTCATTGTAATTGGAGATGTGGCAGGTGAGAAAGTGGACTTCGGCACATATCGATCCCCTGCAACAAAGCCAAAGGTTAATGCTTCCCTGGGTGTCATTGAGAATTCAGAATCCCTTTGGAAAGCTTCATCCTGTCCCTTTTCAGAGGGTTTGTAATGTACTGGGTTAATAGTTGAATGCACATCATGTTGCAGGCCAAATATTTCATCCTCTGCCGTGATTGTTCTGCGATTGTTTTTGCCTCCAGTCTGATAAGAGATTGTTGATGGTGTTTGAAGAATAAGTCCATTATTGTTGTGGGTGCTGGAAACACCTGCCAGTTCATTAACACCAGGCATTTTATTAGATCCACGAAGACTCTCCTTAGGCCCTACAGAGGGCCCTGAAAAGCTCTGAAGGAGGCTTTGTGTCTCTGATTTTACAGTTGGCATCATGGCAACAATTGTTTGGTTACCTGTGTCGTCGGCAGTGTGAACAGCCTCGAGATCGGGCGAAACGGCGCCGTTTCTGTTGTGGTCTTGCAATGATGAAGAGGGTTCCTGGACAGGTACATGGACAGACTTTTACATAACAGCACGTAAACACATTTGCACACAGCATGCGGCATCAATGGCAACAGGTGCACAAAGGCTGTTGAGGTGCTGGAATATGGTGGAGTGGTGGTGGAAATGGACGTCACTGAATTGATGAAAGATTTCTGAGATGACGATGGGTATAAGATCATGTTCTTGATTATCCACAAGTCCTGCATTGCATTTATTGCCTTTCAGTTCACAAGACTTGGTGGTATAATGATTAGAGTGTCCGCTCTGATTCTGAGAGGTCGGCGGTGCGAACCCTGGCCGATTCGTACCAAAGACTTTAAAAATGGTACGTACTACTTCCTTGCTTGCTGATCAGTATTTTAAAAAGATAGAGCACGGACAAACAACCATAGGTTTGTAACGATTGTGCAGGTCTAATGGGCCTAATAGTCTCCAGCTGTGTCGAAGGAACCAACATTAGTATTATTATTAATAATACGAGTGCGAGCCCATAGGTGCGTGCCAGTATGTGCAGCTTCGTGCCTGCAGTATCAGGTCCCCAGCATCAATTGTGACGTTGTATCAAACGAAGAAGAAGAATTGCGACGTCAATCTTTCCCCAAAAAAATTAATTAATTATATGAACATTAATTGTGACGTCATTCGTGACGTCATAGCACCGTGTCCTGTCATTGGTTCACAGATACATGGCCGTAACTTGGGAACCGCTCGTCCGATTGATATCAAACCTTGAAAAGGCACATCCGCGGGTCCCCGGCAATATTCCTGGCAAGTTTCAATCCGATTGGAACGGTGGTCGTCTGGTTATTAATAATTTGGGAAAAAAATGGCATGATAAGGTGAGTGGGTGGAACGACACCTTCAGCTGCCATATATACACCTTTTCAACACTGAAAAAGCAGTAAAATGGCCGTAACTTGGGAACCGCTCGTCCGATCGATATCAAACCTCGAAAAGGCACATCCGCGGGTCCCCGGCAATATTCCTGGCAAGTTTCAATGAGATCGGACCGGCGGTCACAGACAGACAAACAGTCAGACAAACAGACAGACAAACAGACACACACACAGAGATTGCTGAAATTATAGATAGATGTTCCGCACTTTCATTATATCCTGGTATAAAGCGTTTAGTCTTTGAGAAGTACAAGAGAACATACCCACCATTTTGGAATACCTAAAACGAGGACTGATTCGTCGTATTTCCTGTTTTGATTTTTCTTTGGGGTGTGGAATCATTGTGTCGTCAGGATTTCAGGGTTTTTATGATCATTTACAGTGGGGCAGCTATGGTCTGGGGGGTTTTAAAAAAAAATCCTCATTTATTTATTTTCTTCTCGTTCTATGATTTCACCTCGACTGCAATTCGACCCAAAAGGCTTGGTCGTCTCATGTCTTCGGTTCTTGGACTACCTTGTGGCGTCGACACGCAAACTTCAGGCTCAGTCAGCCAGTTTGGAGAACATTGGGCCGATCCTACATGATCATATTAAAACAACATGTCCAAAATGATGGGACATGGTGTCGGGATGACGATGACGATGATGATAGTTTTGACCAAAAAGTGAAAATACTCGCATTCCTCTGAAAGCAAAAATCCACGGTACGTAGGTGCGTGCGAGAACGGAGTCAGAATTTATTTCACATCTTTGTATTCATCCGCAAGTAAGTGTTCAGAATAATACAACAAACTGCTGATTCTACACGAATACCGACTACGACTACTCCTCCGACATGCTCCTCAAGTGAACCGCATCGGCGCGGTGGTGCGGAACAAAAGTCGTTATTAAATATTGATGTGATGTGTAACGCCTGAAATAATCCCACAAGGTCTTGCATGGAAAGGGTATCTCGAGCTCATCGCATCATTAGACGAGCTCGGGGATCTCTCAGTATCAGCAACGCCCATTGGCTCCTCTGAAAGGACTCCACGGAGTGGTCAATGATATTCACACAAGTTTCTTTCTTACCACGACCGGGGCTGCGTTCGGTTAGCAAGCAGCGAGCCAGCTGTTCCTCATGAACAGCTTCAAGTGGAGTGCTTGGTTAAGTGCTAAAGCCACTTATGTGTATAATAACTCGGTTTTGAAAATTTTGGTGAACTTGGTGATGGCGATCAATGACTACAGCGGAGTATTCAAGCTTCGCTTTTAGTTTAACAGTAAATAACGTGTGATGAGCATTTGTGTGGTTTTATGTGAAATATGATGGAATGAAGAACGGAATGGTATGGTATGTCCCTAAAAGTGGTTGACATGAACGCGAGTGTGAAAATACCCCATTGTACACAATCCACGGTGAAACGTCATGCGAATCTCCAGCTTGGCCTTGTAATTGGCTGTACTCCACGTCTGAAAGAAGAATTTAAAACAAAAACGTTTCTGTTAATTGTAAAATCAAACCATGTACACGAGATTGAGAGTGAGAGAGTCCTTCATGAACCAATATCACAAACGTGCACTCAAAACAGCAGCAGTGGATACACTCAAGCTTGAAATATCAACGATCCCGACGGACAACTGCTTTTGCCTTCCGGAGTTTTAGGCAGAATCGACTTGAGATGCAGTTTTTGTAAGTTTAACTAGAAAATCTTTGATCGAACATATATTCCAGGTGAACTGACCTTTAACACGAAAGATGAAACGTTCACTGGGTAATCCCAACAGGCTTCGGCAAACAGGAACCACTAGGATCTCAATCAGGCCTGAAGGAAGTGGTCCAATTATAGCTCCCTGCAAAAATACTGTGATCTGTTATTGAGTGTCCTTCTCAGTTTCCATCATGATCTACATCTTACCAGATAACAATCATGGTGTTTGATAGTCCCCCAAGCAATTCAACACAGCACTTACAATCCCCAATCATAAAAACAGCACTCAATGTACCCACTCATAAGAGTTAAAGCATCCGCTCTGAACCTGGGAGGTCGGCGGTCCAAACCCCGGCCAAGTCATACCAAAACATAAACAGTGAATGTTGGCATCATGTTCAGATGATGAAGGTCATGCACCATGTGTGTACCTCTTGGCCATCCTGTCAACCCATTACCAAGTAACGGTAACCAACTCTTCGACGAAGGAGATCTTCACAATGTTAAAATACACAAAGCTTGTGTATCTGGATTGGGTGCTTCTGAACACCGATGGAAAGGGCATATCTGGGGCTTGTGTAGTCGCAGGGTAAGTTTCAAATCAACTTTTAAAATGATGATATTTACTATCAATCATGTTCCGGAGATGGGGGAGGAGTGAAAGTTGTGATGACTGTTATATATATATATATATTGTTGCGAATCTGGAAGCCATGAGCACACAACAAACAGGTCCCATAGCTCAGTTATTTCGATAAGTGAATGTGGATAGATAGCTCCCTTTCCCTAGTCTAATGGGTGCATAAATGTAAATGCACTGTGAGTTACTTTGATAGTCAGGGTTTTCTTTCATTTTTACACCCCTCATAACTACGACAACACCAGCATCACCTTCACCTCGCTCGGGCCAACGCCATTGTCTACGTGCATGTCAGCACGTACGTGGGCAGAGCCCACGCAGAATACAGTTCCTCTGGCTGTTTGGTGAGCGGAGCCCATGCAGAATAATATTCCTCTGCCTGGTTGGTGGGCGGAGTTCAAGGATTAGCCTTGCGGCGGCCCGCGACCAATCAGCGTGCTACGGGTGGGGTGACCGCCGCTCAGCCAATCAGATCCCGCGACAGGGAGAAAGGGGTCCGCATGACGTCACCACGCCCCCGGGCCAATCGACGGACTTGCCGCACGTTTTGGCCAATGACAGGGCGACGAGCAATTCTGCGCGCAAAAACTGTCCAGTAAGGGAGAGCGGGCAGGGCGGAGGCGTTCACGTTCACGTCCCTTCTTTCATTGACTGAGCGTGTCGCGTGCTGGGGAAAATTAGCAAGGCCGTTGTGCCACCGTAAGGGGACATCTGGACCGACGGTTCTCGGCGATTAAACCGCTCGGAATCGCACACGGAACGAGCGCGCTAAGCGGCTCATTTTCGTACGAGTTCCGTCGAGGGTGTGAAGACTCGGTAGATCGCCACGTGGTCTCTAGGTATTTTGAACATTTGGCAAATAACCCTGTACCACGTGGTGGAAATATTGACCCTTCACGGTCCGAAAGGGACCCGTACTCTGTGGACTTTTCCGAACAGTACGATCTGAATTCCAGGTGATCGGTCGAGCCGACTTGCGGCTCCATCTAGTGGTCGTACTCGTGGCCGATGTCCCGGCCCCGCAACAATATGTGCTTGGGGTATAAAACCACACCAAGGGACAGGATGAAGGAAAACTGCTTTGATGATTTTTTTCCCACTCATCATCATTACTTCGGATGCAGCCTGTGGCCGACCGTGGAAGGATGACAGGCTGAGTAATCCCACCTGGTGTCATTAATGACATGACAGGGGATAAAACTCAAAACCGAAGATCTTAAGGCGGATCCGGATTCGCATTGTCAGGTCAGGCCAGATCAGATCTGTGACTTGCTACAGATATCACGTAAACCTGCACTGACCTGTCTCATGGTCAGATTGTCGGTGACTAAATCGTCTCCCCCACCAGGTTTTCTGGTGAGGAGGGTGTTTGGATATGGACACCCAACAAGAATTAAAACAAAACCAGTCAAAGGGTGGAGGAACTCCTTGTGAGCCAACGGCAATCCATATCTCGTGCACAACTGTGACTGCGGACGTCCTCCTGCAGTTGGGTTACTTCTTATTCGGAGGTTGGTGACAGGATTTGCACTCCGGCCACCGTAAAACACTTCACTCTGCAAAACATCAGAAAACCGTAAAGAAAATTAAAAACCCACTCAGTGGGAGTACCTGCTGTGCAGCTGCCCTCCACCGGGCAGCTCACCGGATTACAGGATTGGGGCAAAGCCTTTGGAACCCCCAATCTTTGATGATCGGAGGAAAACCATGGGGTAACCTTCCCGGGTTAGACTGCGGTAGTGCGTGGCGGGGGTGGTGCTGAGGTGTTGTCCACCAGACGGTGGCCTCCTTGAGTTAACCTGAGGTGGTCCCTTCAGCTGGGTGCCTGGAATGTCTTATCCTTAAGAGAGGATGACCACCTGTCTCTGTTATCATCTGAGCTCAAGCGTTTGAACGGCATTATTGCAGCACTCTCTGAGGTTCCGAGAGCAGATAGTGGCTCGATCATGATGGGTCGTTACACCCACTATTGGTCTGGTCGCTCTGATGGTTGCCATGCCCAAGGAGTTGCTGTAGCTGTGTCCAATAAGCTGACCCCAATGATAATTGAGGTAACACCGGTCAACGAGCATATTATGAGACTAACGATTCATCACTCCTTGGATGTCATTTCCCTGGTCTCTGTTTATGCTCCGACTGAGGCGAGTGATCTCACTGTGAAGGATGCATTCGACGCCACGCTCAAGTCTGTGGTTAATCAGTGCCTCAGGCAAGATATTCCTCTAGTCTTGGGGGATTTCAATGCATCGACTGGAACTGATGGGGATGGTTATGAGATGTGTGTTGGTCCCCATGGGTCTGGAACTGTGAACCTGAATAGCACGAAGTTCCTCGACTTCGCAAGAAGTTATGGACAAAGGGTGGCCGGTTCAAGGTTTCAGCACCCACAAGCTCATTGCTGGACTTCCTATTCCAATGCTGGCGGTGTGGCAAAGGAGATTGACCATGTCCTCATTGATGGTCGCTGGAGGATGATCCAGAACTGCAGGGTCTACCGGAGTGCTCAGCTGCTCAATACCGACCACAGGCTTGTGGTAGCAACTCTGAAGTTGCAGCTTAAATCTGGGAGAATGGTACCATCCAGGCCTAGGCTGGATGTTGGCAAGCTCAAGGATGAGAGGATAGCTGAGGAGTTTGTGAACAGACTGAGTGGGGATTTGGGGGTCTGAGTGCTTTAGGGGGTCCTGAAGAGTTGTGGAGTGCCTTCAAGAACACCATCCTTAATGCTGCCGGTGGATGTCTTGAAACTCACCGTAGGGTGAAGAAGAATTTTGTCTCTCAAGGGACACTGGATACCATTGACCAGAGTTGCAGAGCCAGGCTGAATGGCAGAGCTGAGCTGTTCAGGGGGGTGTGGCGTAAAACTGTACGTGCACTAAGGGTGGACAAGGAGGCCTACTGTACGTGCGAGGAATCTGTGAGGGGGTAGAGCATCATCTGTAGTCAAGTGATTCTTGTCCTGCTTACTGGGGAAGTCACGCATTGCATTCCTCCAAGCCCATCCCTCAGTGTACTGCAGTTAGAGCAGAGGGTGGTAGGCTCTTGAGAGAGGAGTCTGAAGTGAAGGCCCGCTGGGCCAGTTAATTTGAGTGGTTGTACTGGGCTGATCCACCAGCTGTCGAGTTGGACATCAGGGGTGTTACAATTCCTGTTGCTGACCCTCCAATCAACTGTGGTCCACCTTCGCTTGTGGAAACACAGGCTGCGGTGAACCAGTTGAAATGGGGTAAAGCTCCAGGGATCTGTGTAATCCATGCTGAACTTCTCAAGGCTGGTGGAAATGCTGGACTCGTGTCATTGCATACAGTTTTGTGCTCTGCCTGGAACACAGGCATCATCCCAACTGACTGGAAGAGGGGCCTTGTTGTCCCTCTCTGGAAAGGGAAGGGTGATCGCCAAGACTGCACCAACTACCGAGGGGTGACGCTGCTCTCAGTGCCGGGCAAGGTCTTTGCTCGGATAATTCTTGGTAGGGTTCGCCACCATCTGCTTGAGCACCAGCGCCCTGAACAATCAGGCTTTACACCAAAGAGGTCAATGATTGACCGTATCCTTGCACTTCGGATCCTCACCGAATGCAGATGAGTTTCGGCAGGGGCTGCTTTCAGCCTATGTTGATCTCTGTAAAGCGTTCGATTCAGTGAATCGGGATGCCCTCTGGAGGATTCCAGATCTTAGTGGGGTGCCACCAAAACTGATCGATCTGATGTCTCAACTCTACTCTGGTACTGAGAGTGCTGTGAAGTGTGGTGGTACCATCTCTGACATATTTCCAGTTGTTAGTGGAGTTTGTCAGGGGTGTGTACTGGCCCCCACACTTTTCAGTGCTTGTATGGACTGGATTCTGGGGAGGATTTCAGAGAGATCAAGTTGCGGTGCATCATTTGGGAATGTCAAGATCTCTGACCTTGATTTTGCAGACGATGCAGTCATCTTTGCGGAGAGTCTGGATATCCTTTTGGGGGCCCACAAGGTGCTGAATGAGGAGTCGGAGCCACTGGGGTTATGGGTTTCCTGGGTCAAAACTAAGATCCAGGCTTTCAATGACATCTTGGATGCTGCAATCTTGTTGGTACCTGTTTGTGGTGAGGATGTTGAGATCATGGAGAGATTCACTTACCTTGGTAGTGATATTTATGTCTCTGATGGCTGAGAGCCATAGGTCAATAGACATCTGAGTCGGGCCTGGGGAGTGATGGATTCACTGGATCATGGGGTGTGGCGCTGTCGGTACCTGTGTGGGAGGACGAAAGTCCGAGTCTTGAGGAGCTTGGTGCTTCCAGTATTGCTCTACGGATGTGAGACTTGGACTCTGACCAGGGATCTGAGACGGAGACTTGATACCTTTGGTACCAGGTCTCTTCGGAGAATCCTTGACTATCGCTGGTCAGACTTTGTGTCCAACGAGCGGTTGCTGAGAGACTCAAATGAGATTTTTACCTTTGTAGTCCGTGAGCGTCAACTGCGGCTGTATGGACATGTGGCTCGATTTTGCGACGCTGATCCTGCTCACCAGATTCTCTCAGTGAGGGAGTCTTGTGAGTGGAGGAGGCCAATGGGCCGACCACATGCCTCATGGTTGCAGCAGGTTGATCAGCATCTCAAGGAGATGGGGATGGGCCAGGCATCTGCCTGGGGGATGGCCAGACGGAGGCCCCTGGAGTACTGGTGGAAAGTGGATGCAGCGATGCGCTGCTACAGCGCATGCTCTCATACCTGACCTGACCTGATTCACTGACTGACTGACCTATGGATAGTGCTCAATCGCATAAGCTGACCTGACTAAAGTCCAGGTGAGCTCATAATAATAATAATAACAATAATAATAGTAATTATAATAACTGGAACAGCACTCGTGGAACGCATCATCTCGCCTCCGGCATTCGTTCTGAACAAACCATCGTTCACTGAACATGCTACTATTATTGTCAATATATCGGTATCATCCATGCACCCTGTTAAGTCACATAGTTTCTTTTCATGGGTTGTGATGTGAATCATAAAATTTATGACTCGCTCACATCAGGTCAGAGATCAGATATATGAAGTTTCAATTTTTCGGATAAGGATATTAATTCAAGCAATTATGGCTGGAATACCACTTCACCTATGACATCATCGTTATCACCATATATACACCCCATGGGGAGTTGATGACATATGCCAAGTTTCAACTTTTGTTTTTGTTGAGTGGTATTGGAGAAGTTTACATCCAAATTTTTTTCCTTTGATCCAATATGGCTGCCATAACATGTGACATATGACATCAGAGTTATCAATAAAATATTCTCCATGGGGAGTCAGTCCCTCCTATGTTTAAAGTTTCACATTGTTCGGACAAGCAGTTGCAGAGAAAATCATTTCAAAGCAAAAATATATAGATGCGGACAGACACAGACACAGGCACACACAGAGAAAAAGACACAAACAGAAGCATTGCAATGGTCTCGCATCCCCTATGTGGCATGACTAAATACGGGTAAGACCGAAATGAATACAATGCATGCTACACTGTCCAGCAGACAGTACAACTTACTCATGAGTGTGACTCTCATCTAATTGGTCTGTCCTGGTTTGTGGGTAGAAAGCTGATCACCGTGTGGATGTAAATTTAGTGATCATAACTGCAAGGGTCTAACCGATCAGCCACTCTTGCAAACGGAACAGAGTGAAATGGGAAATTGGACCACCGAGACCGTGGTGCGCCCCTTCTCACGACAACTTACTTCGTGCTATGTATCATTTTTAGCCCTATCTCTCAATGGTGAAGAATCACTTGAAAAAATTTTATCAGATCCAGATCCAGATTTGGATCTTCATCAAAATTGAATCAATTCTTACTCGTCACACACCTAACGTAACATGTCCACCAAGTTTCATCCGAATCCGTCCACAACTTTTTGAGATATTCTGCACACAGACAAACAGACAAACAAACAGAGAGGGGTATATCCTTCACCTTCGGTGGCGGAGGTAAAAAAAAAAAAAGAAACCTAATAAAAAAAACTCAATGCCACAGTGATGAAGAAATCCCAAAATGGTTCATAAATCATTCAATTGATGGAGTTGGAGCTGAAAAACAATAAATCAAAAGCCAAATGTTTCAGCATTTTCCTTGTCAAAAAGCAAATACCAAAAATCAGGCTGTCTTTGGAATAAAGAAAAACAAAAATGAAGAGGAGTTGTAAATCATATCACATATATGGCTGGTAGGATATCTTAGAGTATGTGCATACTAACCTCTGAGCAGTCTAGCATGAGTTTGAATCTCAACCGAGCTATAAACTATCACCCTGATGTTTTCCATCAGTGTGTAACAGTCACGTTGGATTTGATGACACGTCTGCCAGCACTGGTCATCGGTGGACATCAAAGATCCCACGGTGTGTTTTGCGATTAGTTGGCATGTCATCACCCGCACCCTGAACAAATCACAATTTCCTGCCAACTGCAGTCAAACATCAAGCCTTGCCAGCCAGTTAAGTTAGTGAAACACTTTGGTTCCCATATAGTACGTTGTGGTAACATCTAATTTTCGCTCGAAGTTTATCAAAAATGTCCCTCTTTTGGCTCAAATAAAGTATGCGTCGTTGGCTGTTACCTCCATATGTGGGTTGCAGAAGGAATCCTGGCAAGGCTCGAAGTATCCACCTTCATTTCGGTAAGGGATCATGATTCATGGACCAAGCTGTGAAGTTTTCTGTTCTCAAAGTTTTGTGCCGAGGGCTCTCTTCAGGATCGTCGCTGAGCCCCGGACGGCTTCCTAACTGTAGTTCGTTTGTCGTAATATCCACAGGGAAGGTTTTTAATATCTCCATGAGGTTCTTCTTTATCATTTGCGATGCTACAGTAAGTTATCGCTGGTACCATTTCGGCATTCTTCAGCTTCCATGATAATTTTGACTGAATTTTTGAGATTCTGGTATTTGGTAATTTTCTTCATTTCTGTGTCGTTTTGGCTAAATTCGCTGAGTGCTGAAAATTAGCAACGCCATCTTTCATTTTCTATACCATCTCCTTTTTTTTGTACCAAAGTACCATATTCGATCACAATACTTCGTTTTCGATGTTCAGGCTCGATGGGATCATCAGGTCGTGCGTGAACACATCATGTCTTTGTTTTCAATTAGTGCTTTTGGTTCATGTTTCCACGAGTTTTCTGGGACTGGGATAATGAAGTTTTTGCAGATTGTTGCGTCCTTTGGTGTACAACTGTTTTGACATGAGTTTTTTTTTTTTACATCCCGATCGGAGGTGGCTCGTACTTTCTGTTTCTACCTTGCAAAATCTACACATTTCTGATTAGCTGAGTCCTGCCATTTTCATGAAGCCATTTGTGTGGTGTCCCTGGTCTTGGACGTTTATAATGATTCGTTCTCCATCCCAGTTGAGCTGACCTCTTCTTAGCCATTCCAATGAGCCGTCTTTGTCTATTTCCAAATCTGTCCAATTCTTTTTTTGTACCTCCCTGCACTTTTGGTCTTTCTCCCGGTTGTCGGTGAATATCTTTTGATATTTCACTTTGTGTATTTCTTTTGTTTTTTTCTGCAATCGTTGGGGCTGTATTCGTTGCCGTGTCGGTTTGATGGGTGATGTCTTCCATTTGTACTTGTCTTTGGAATTTATTTTTAGCGCGAACGCTGCTCTAAGAGAGCTCGGCGTTGTTGTTATTGTTCTTCTTCTTGTGAAGACAAAACCTTTATATTAGGACGCGGCTCTTTTATATACACGATCCGAATCTCCTTAAATACTAAACACTTGTACACATCCTCGCATTGAGGGTGCCTTTTGAGAGCGTCTATCATGAACTTTTAAATATATTCGGACATTTGCTTTAAAGTTTCGAAAAGTTCACGTTACTATTTAAAGATTATTCCATTTAATGTATTGTAATTTCGTAAATACACTATTTATTTCGTAAATACACGATATTTCATAAATACGTAAATACACTATGACGGGTCTCGCTATTAGCTGAATCAAGGCACGTGATGAAATATCGGAAGTTGTTGTTGTTGTTTTTTTGTTGTTTTTTAGCCGACAAAACCTTTAGGACGCTGCTCTTGGACACATTTGTCCTTGTTGTAAGGATACCTTCTCTGGCTTGCCGTCTTCGTGTTTGCGTACAAATTAGATTCGGTAGTCTGATGAACTGTTCACGTATTCATCCAATCCTGCAGTTGTCACTCTGTGCACTTGGTTGAGCTCCATCAGGCGACTACCTCTTTCTCCTCTCGGCAGGTACATTCTCGGGATGCATTGATTTTTGGATAATGAGGAGTTTTCTTGTTTTATCTAGTTTATTGATTTCTGCTTGTGGCCAGGTGTGTGCGTGCGTTACTACACAGTGCTTATTAAAAAATACTCTCCAAACTAGTGCATGTAGGTGATACTCAAACATAAATGTTCGTTTTACATGACGTATTCAACTTAAAACCAGATAACAAATGTATTTCGATGACAAAGCCCCCGTGCTGTTCAGAATATTTCGCAAACATCCTCACAGGCAAAGGTGACGCAGCAAATCACATGTTAATAAGTACGCACCATGTCTTGCTCATCATCCGTTGTCAAATTCCTGGCTGCAGCTGCTTGACTGCCACCAAGCTCCAGCAGTCCAAAAACCACCGAATATCCCAGGATGTGGTCAGGGACGGTCAAAGGTCGCTCCCAGGTCACCAAAATGAACGAGCCACTGTCTGAGCCTTTCAGGAAATCAACGGGTGGGGGGACCGGGACAGAGTGAGCATCGACTCGAAATGAAAAGGCAACATCGAGATCGTTTGCGTTTCGGAATTTTCGTTTATGGATGAAAAGTGGAAAATAATAGCAATGACGATAGAAAACGAACAGGGGACTAAACCTGAATTATGATCAGACACTATAAACACTCAAAAGTCCAAAACCCCAAAATATATGCAATAATTTTAAATGTATGCCCACCTTCTTGCGGGGTCGGCGCGGGTAAGGTTTTTGTCCAAAGTCTTTCATGAAACGGGTAGCCTGGTACGACGTTCGACTGGAGGTGATTTTGGCAGGAATTTGGAAATTATTCAGGGTGCCAGTGATAGCTCGCCTACTTTTTCGCGAAAGACTCAAGACGGTGGAATCTTCAATGTCTAACAACTAATGCTGGCAGACGGGATGCCTGGATTATTTCACGTCCATCCGAGAACGGCGCGCTTTGCGGCGCAATGCAAGGGGAACGATCCAACAGTTTTTAGTCAGGTCATGGAATCAAACCCCAGATTAGATAACTCGAATGTAAGCGCACGACCCTATTGGACAGCAATCCATATCATGCGTAACTCGTAACGCAGCACACACATCCCAACATGTATCAATGGCATGACAATGAACTTTCCTTTGTGCAACCAATATTTCTGAACCATGTCCATGTTCTCGTTCCAACCCAAAATGGCCCTCACCCGGTTCCTTGTGATTGGAAAGTTAATGTTTAACATGAAATGAAAAACATTCAACAATCCCAAAAGATTCCTTTCGCAGCAGTACAGTCAGAGTGTTTCATTAAACGATATGTGAGTAGGTCTAACACGAGTTAAATAACAAGCAATTCACTCCTGGCATGAGTAACATGGTTTAGGGTTTGTTTGTTTGTTTGTTTATTTATTTGTTTATTTGTATGCATGCAGACTGTGGCTGCTTGGCTGCATCATTTTATGGGGGCACGGCTGTGCCACTGATGCAATGCCCCCCTGTTACCAACCCACCGGTATTCATTTCACCAACCTCACAAGAATGGCAGGATGAGTCTACCAACCTGGTGTTAATTCAACGAATGGCAGGGTCTTGAACTCAAGACCCTAAGATCTTAAGCCAGCCAACATAACTGTTAAGCCAACACCAGGCTTGTTTAGGGTTCATGGGGGCTAAAAGTGCTGTGCTGGTGAAATTCGGAAGTGCTGGTATAATTGTTCACTTTGTATCGCATTTCGGGTCGACACATCAATCGAATGGACGTTAAATGGGTGTCCCATCTACCAGCATTAGTTGGTGGACGTTAAAGATCCCACGGTGTCCTTCGTAAAGAGTGGGCAAGCTATCGCCGGCACCGTGAGCAAATTCCAAATTCCTGCCCTCACTACTGCTGGGAAAGCAATGGCAAACCACCGAGTGTAATTCTTACCATGAGGCTGCTTTGGCAACGCTGAGTCTGCCTTCAGGCAGAGTACCAGAAGGAGATTTCGACGGTGTTGACAACAAGGTTGCCCAAGTAGGGACGTTGTATGTTTTTCTCTGAAATCAATGAGAGCTTCTAATGCTTTGGACTTGCAATGAGCCCTCAGGGCCCACCACTTTCTTTGAATGTGTTCAAGAATGAGCTGGTTCTTGTGTTCTTACCTTTGTGGGAATTGGAGAGAAAAAAAGATATTGTCCCATATTGAACACAATCAAATTGCGGTATATATGTTGGTGATGCTTGAGCCTGTACAGGAGAGAGAGAGAGAGAGAGAGAGACAGACAGGCAGACAGACAGACAGAGACAGAGACACAATCAATTTGTTCACACAAATGTTTATGTGGTGAAGAACCAATCCCAGACAGGTCACCACTTTGTCTTGCAGGGTGCAGACATCCATGCTCTGAGCAGTCATGTGAATTGAACCTACACCATTGAGGACAATGCAATGGAGGATAATGGAGGACAATGCAGCAAGGCTTTACCCACTCCATCACAAAGCCACTCTCGTGTACTTATTTCGATTCTGATACATCATATTCTGTTACAGAGCATCGGCGCTGCCGAAGCAATTTCTTGACTGATTATACTGGTTGGTTTGTCATTGCACTCCCAGCAGCAGTCGGGGCAGTAATGTGGAATTTTTGTTCATGGTGCTGGCGATAGCTCGCCTACTCTTCGCGAAGGACGTCATGGAATCTTCAACACCCACCAACTAATGCTGCCAGACGGGAAGCCCAGTTTAACGGCCATCAGAGGGACGACACACTATTTGATGAATCACCCTGCCTGTGAAACACAGTTTTATAGCTGTGCCGAGATTCAAACCCAGGCTAGACAGCCAGCTTAGCGGGGAGAGTGCGTACCTTTCGGCCATCCCAATATTCCCATACTATTACAAAACTCCTTTTGCAAACTCTTTCCTGATTTTGGTCCCGTGAAGATGAATCATTCATGCCTGAAGCGAAAGCTATGCGTGTGTGTATATATCTCACCGTTAAGTAGCTTGACCTCCATGATCCGTGGCTCAGAACTGCAATCTGACGATACGAGTGCAAAAGGGAAATCGTAAAAGCGAAGGGAGGAATGAAAGGCGAGGATTAGGAACATTCACCATGCCCGCATGGAGTTATGCAGGAATTTGGAAAACTAAAAAAAAAAAAAACCCAACAGATGAGACCCCACAGATAAAAACCCAAAACACATTTCTAGGTGATGAGTAACCCGTAGTACTTTCATGACGCTTTGGGATAGATCGAATCTCCGTCGGTGAAACAGAGAGTGTTGTTAGAGATTTAATTGTGCAAGCGGAGTGTGGTTTTAAAGTTATAAAATTTAACAGATGGCATCATAGTTGGGGGAGGGAGGAGGGCAAAGGGGAGAGAGTGTGCGATGGGGTGGGGATGAACGGGAAGGACAGGAGTGGTAATATGTGATATGAAGAACCATGCATGGGCCGGTTATCATCATCCAAACTTATTTTAAGAATGTATTTCGCAAATTCCCGTCTTACAGACTCCCGCCAAAAAAAAACTTAAAAAAATTAAAATTATCTGAAAGTAGAAACATACTGCATTTGCCCTTTGAAGCACAGTTTGGTTAAAGTTCACAAAGTCATAAATTCTACCTGATATGTCAAAAAGGCATTCTTCATTACCTTCAATAGGCAATTCCTTATTGCGCTCCGAGCACAAAAGAGTTTCTGAATAAGTTTCTGTGGCTAATGAAGCTCTTAAAAGAGCTCACCAACTAAATACAATTCCTCAACGAGCTGATAAACCGAGCAAAGCTGCTCAATGAGTTCCTGAGACCAGCAGAGCTCAATAAGCTGCAAATGCTTTCTGTAAAAAGACTAATAAACTTCCTCTCCTCCGGTCGAGCCCCCCACCCCAGGACTCTCCCCAGGATGCGTGCGTTCTTCCAGTGATCCCTTCCTTTATTCAACTCCCAAAATCTAGGCTTTTTGCAAACCACAACCCTTTTGTCCCGATCAATTCTCCCATTGATGGAACTGCCTTCTGGGAGATGGTTTACTTGCACGCTTCCCTCTGGGTCTTCAAGTTGCACCAAATCCCAAAGCCAACCTACAATCTTTTCTACCCCCATTAGCCCTACATAACGCAACCCTCTTATTTTACAGGTTAGCATCTCTCCTCGATGACATTGCCGGACAAATCAAGTTCCTTCATTTATACTCACTGGACCCCGAGGTCCTGAACAGCAGTTCGTCATTGAGCTCCCAAGGTCGGTAAAGTTTCGGACTTAGTCTTTCGATTAATTCAGCTGAGGTCATCGAATGAAATTGAGGAAAAGCCGAGAGACTTGCCTCTGGAATGGTGTAAGCGAAGAGTCAAAGCAGCAGATGTCGGATTTCCTGCAAAATTGACTGTCGCTTTGGGTGTGAAGGACCGATATAAAGGCCCGCGATAATGAGGTTGCAGAGGCCTGTAGTTGTTCTGCAGGTAGTCGAGCATGATGGCAGAGTCGGTCCGCTCCATGATCATCACTCCACAGAAAGCTCGGAGCTAGGTGGTACAAAAACAAGGATCACTTCACTCGTGCGTTGCCACACTCGAGCATTTACAGTTAAATCTTTTCTAGTTCCAAGAAAAACAAGAGCTCAAGCGAGCACAATATACGCCCGAACAAGAAGGTATATACAGAATTGTGCTACTACATGGAAAACAGCATCCTGGTTGCCATGGCAACCACTTTAGATGACGAACGTATGTCGCGACACACCGTCTCCACAGTCTGTACCTATGTACCAAATATGAAACGTGAAAGTTGAAAACTTTGGGAGTTAGAGTGCGGACAGGAACGGACGGACGGACGGATACAGACAGACAGAGACAGACAGATGACCGGTATCACATAATACGCCCTGATATATACATATATATTTATATATCGGGCGTACAACAATTCACCAAAAATGCAGGGGGAACAGAAAACGCTTGTTAAGTGAATGTACAAATGCTAATAACACTCGGACTTAAATTTCAAGAGGAGCGGCAGGATAACTCAGGATAACTCGGGATAGCTCAGGATAGCTCAGTTGGGAGCATTCTTTCCATTGAGATTCTACTTCTTCTCCTTCTTTTGCATGCAGCACAAGACTGTGAGTAGCATCATTTGTTGGGGGTGCGGCCAAGCCACCAATTCAATGCCTGCTGCGGGTTGGAGCCGTTAGGGTTAGGGATAGTCCACCAACTATTGCTGGCAGATGAGACGCCGAGTTTAATGAGACGCCATCAGAGGGACAGCACAGACGGTGATTAATCAACCTGCCTGCAAATGGGGGCAGGATGACGGTCCTGAGCTTGGTGGAGATTTGAACACAGACGAGAGAGCTTCGAGGTGAGTGTGCATACCTCAAGGCCATCCTGCCAGCCCACCATTTTGATACCTGACAAACTTCACTGAAAGCTACTGTTTTAATACCCTGCCTGCAGATTGAATGGCATCTTGCAGGATGTCGTCCTTTGGATGGGGGGGGGGGGTGTGAATGCGGCTGCCGTGTCTGGGTTAATGAGTGGAAACTGAAGACCCCAGAGTATATTTCAAAAAAGTATCGGCCATGAGAGCTGCTGCTGAATTGCATCGTTTCTGGCTGCGTGACTGTGCTGCTGATGCAGTATCCCGATGAATCGGGGCAGGTGTTTAGAATTTGGCCTGGGTGTACAATGGCTTACTGTTTTTGAAAGGTGCTGTGGAGTTCGTAACAATCACAGAGGAACTCAGCTTAACGTCCCATGTGACAGACGGTTTATTCAATATACCGTATGGCATTGCCTTTTTGCGGGGTTTTGCATACATAGTCGAGGCTCATGGAAGAGCTAGTCCACTGAATGGATCAGGATGTAATATATTTTTTTAAAGGATGCAAAACATGCATAGGGTGGACAAGATGGATGCAGAGGATGCATGGGGTGGACAAGATGGACACAGAGGATGCATGGGGTGGACAAGATGGACACAGAGGATGCATGGGGTGGACAAGATGGACACAGAAGGAAACTTCAAGGAGGGAAAACTTGAAAATTATGAGGAGGAAAAATTTGGGTGGGGGGTTGACAGGGTAGAGAATATCATGGTTTTGTATTGGGGACATCCTGAGATGTTGGTGAACAGCTGTCTTGAGGACCTGGAGGGAAGAATGAGATTGAAAACAATGTGGAAGTTGATTCCACAGGCAGGCAAAAAGAGGAACAAATAAGAGGAGGTGAGCAGTGATCCTGGATTTTGGGAGTTTCACCAGAAAGGGGTTGATGGCAGACCGTGTGCATCCTGCAGACACCTGGAGGGGAGAAAAAACGGAAAGAGCAGAGGGTGCAAGACCAGAAAGTTGGCGGCAGAAGTCAGAGACTGCCGACCTGTCTGTGATGGGGAAATGACAGGCCATCGACTCAGCTTCATCACAGGAGATTCCAATAATCTTCATGATCTTGGTTTCCAGGGCAGCAAACTGAGCAAGGTGTGAGGCAGGGGAGCCAGATCAGAGGGGAGAGCAGTACTCCATGAGTTTGCACCTTGTCTGGGTAACACCAGGATGACAGTTTAAAATCTGGGCAAGAATATCACCCATACTGAATAGCGCAAAGATCGCCACTTCTGAGCTATTGTGTGTCGTCAGCCGGCATTAAAAAATGAATGCAACGCCTGTTCCTCAGCTAGCAGCGGAGTGAATATAAGATTTAATAGTAATCACTGATTGGTTCTGACTTCCAAGTTCCAACATATGATGTAATTATTCCTCGTCGTGTGCAGCCTGTGGCTGATGGTTGCATCATTGGTTGATGGCACAGCTATGCTGCTGATGCAGTGCCTCGATTACCAGTACACTGGTACTCATTTCACCGACCTCGGGAGGATGACAGGCTGAGTCAACCCCACCTGGTGTTAATTCAACGCCTTGACAGGTGCTTAAACTCAGGAACCCAAGATCCAAAGCCAGCCACCATAACCACGAAGCCAACATCAGGTTTATGATGTAATTAATAATTATTGCGGATGGGACCAAATTGCACCGGAAAACCCCAAATATTTTCACACTGGCATCCTATTCTCGACCGCAGGTTCTTACTCCAAGGACGGTCATTCTTCATTCTCGCCAAACATGATGAAAGATTATTACCTCCGCCATGGAGGGTGCACGGAGATTATGTTTTCACCCCTGTTTGTCTGTCTTCCTGTGAGCAGAATATCTCAAAAAGTTGTGGACCGATTCGGACGCGTGTAACAAGGACGAATTGATAAGATTTTGGTGAGGATCCTGATCCAGATACGAGAATATTTTAAGTGATTCTTCAGCAACGAGAAATATGGCCAAAAACTATAGTATAAAACATGATGTTTCATAAAGTTGTGGACGAGTTATGACAAAACTTGCTGGATGAGATGGTTCGGTGATGATTTTTGTTCAGGTCCGGATAAAGATCCGGCCCATCGGTGGGATACAAATCATAAACTGCTCAGCCTGGTGGAGGTATATGCGCTCTATCGAGTGCCGTTCTGGTTTCTTCATGCAATGGATAGATAGGGAAAATAAATAAATTAACTAAACATTATTTTGGGGCAAAACCTCCTACTCCCAAGACTCCAGTGTGTCATGCGATGTCCTGATCGACAGAAGGGTGGTGTTCAGTATGGCTGCTCTCTTCTAATGCATCGCAGGTGATGGTTAGGGTCTTGTGTGAAAGCGGTTTGCGGTCGTGCTGCGACAGTGTGGCAGGTACAAGACGGGCTAACCCTTTCTATCCGTATCGCTCACATGAATCATTATTTGCTGTCAGTCATGGAGTCATCCGAAATTGTCAAGGTTACAGCTCGTAATCCTTCTGCGGCAGTAAAACGGTGAACAAAAGAATCGTGGACCTTAAAGTGAGCCAGATTTCATTTGGCAATTCTCAAATGTGTGATTCATATTAAAATCCAAGTAGTTCACCAATGTCGTTCTGCGATGAAATTCTGACATCTGCTGAGTTTTCCTTTGAATGCCTCTCTTTGTGATATGGATTTTGTTTTGTTTTTTTTTCCGACTCGTCGTGTCCTTTCGAAGGCATGATTGTTATGGATTGGTTTAATTGACTCGCAAGTCAAGGATATTCCAGGATGAGTGATAGAAAGAGAGCGGTTTGGGAAAATCGACGACAGGAAAAGAAAACGAGATATTTTGATCGTCTGATGAGAAGGAATCGTTTTGCAAGATATTTGTGACAAGGGTGGACACGTAGTATCAGTTTCGGGAAGGACGGAGGTCAGCGCACTCGCCTCTGAACTGTCTCGCTTGGGTTTGAATCCTGACCCAAGTATAAACCGTCATCCCGGTGTTTCACAGGCCTCATCATCAACGTGTGTGCCGTCTCTCGGATGGACGTTAAACTGGGCGTCCCGTCTGCCGGCATTAGTTGGTGGATGTTAAAGATCTCACAGTGTCCTACACAATGAGTAGTCGAGCTATCACCGGCACCCTGAATAAATCACAAGTTCCTTCTCTAACTTGCAAGGGGGGGGGGGGGCACTGCATCAGTGATAAAGCCATGCCTCGAGAAAACGACGATACCTGCAGACATATGCATGATGCAGCATTCAAAATAAGAAGAACAAGACAGCATCAGACCGAAGAAGCACACTCACATCTTGACCTAAGGACATAGCTCTGGGGCTCCTAATGATGATTATGGAAGTGATAAGAAGACTCACCATCAGTACAGTGCATGGATAAATGTAACTTACGACTGTTATGGTTAATGCAAAGTTATAATTGGCAAACCTTGGTAGCCAAGGATACCAAAGAGATAAATTATTATGAGGATGACGTGAATGCTATCCGCAGGAATTCGTCCGTTGATTGATGGTCACAGATCCGGGCAAACATCTCCATCTTGGAATCAAGGAAGAACGTCATGGTCTTTGGATGAACGTAACTTATGTCATCCGCATCAGTTATACACAAACCATGCAAACTATATTGGAACGAGATGAACTACGAACGATGTAGTACATATTGACTACAAACTAGCAGAGTACCACCCACCCTCTGGGTGGGTCGAGTTTGTGCATCACTTGCTGAAAAGGAGTATACTCTGTGTTTTGCAAGAAAACTAGAAATGTTTGGGTGGTACGCGCTGAAAAGGTTCCAGATGGTCGAAAGGTCTAAGGGTATGTTCCGATCTTAGTGTCGAAGGTGTCAAAAGGGTCTAATCTCTCAAGCATGTAAAAAGGGTCTGAAGAGGTGCAAGTGGTCTAAAGCTCTAAATGGTGAAGAGTCCAAGCTCTCTAACACGTCTGAAGGATGTAAAAGTGACTAAATGGTGTTAAGGTCCAAGGGATCTAAAGATAGTGATTAGGGTGGTGGCTTGGGATCCTAGGGTCCTGAGTTCAAGCCCCGTCGGCCGCTGAATTAATACACCAGGGGGGTTGACTCAGCCTGTCATCCTTCCGAGGTCGACAAAATGAGTACCAGTTCCAATGTGTGTACTGGTAGAGGGGCACTGCATCAGCGACGCAGTCGCGCTTCAAGAAATGATAGCTACCCTGGCAGCTGAGCTGCCATATGACCACCACGACCATGGGACTCAAGTGGTGTAAAGGTCTAAAGGGTCTGTGGGGTCTGAAGCGTAGAAAAGGTCAAAAGGGTGAAGGGTCTAAAGGTGTCAAAAGTGTTGAAAGGATCTTAAAGGTAAAAGCAGACTTCAGGGTCGAGAGGGGTCTTAAGAGTCTTCAGGGGTCTTCGGGGTGTCAAGGGGTCTAAAGGTATGTTGAGGTCTCAGTGGTCCAAAGGATGGAAATGTCTAACGGCAACTAAAGGGTCTTAAACAATCTACAAAGGTCTAAAGGGTCGAAAGGTTTAAAAGGTACGTTCCGATAGGACGTAATTAATCGGCGCAGTTCGGACGCAAATGACATTCAAAATGTACATAATCAAGAGGAATTGGCAAATACACCGTCACCTCATGTCAGATCAGTTTGTAAATGGTGCACAGCTTGCACAGCTTGATCATTTTGTCTTCAACGTAACACCGGCAATGTAAGCGTTTGTAAACGTCAAGATGCCCCGATTACCTCCACAAAACCACGTGAGAATGCCCCCAACTCGGTGTCGAAGTACTGTGGGTATATACGGTGCTGTATGTATACTGTATATGATATACGATGAACTACAACACCGCATGAACCATAAACAAACAAGAACAGCACTCGGTGGAGCGCAAACCTCCACCAGGATGAACAGTTTACATTTTGTATCCCATTGATAGGTCAGGATCTGAATCCGAACCTTAAATCAAAATCTAATCCGCTTGCTCTTGTCACCTACCCAACTGTTCCACCAAGTTTTGTCTGGATGCAGCCACAACTTTTTGAGATATCGTGCCATGTATCATTTTTGGCCCCATCTCTCGAAGGTGAAGAATCACTCAAAAAATTGTCATAGCCGGATTCAGATTTTCATCAAAATCCAATGAATACGTCCTCGTCACACACCGAACCTGTCCACCAAATTTCGTCCAAATACGTCCGTAACTTTTTTTGAGACTTCCTGCTCACAGACAGACAGACAGACAGACAGACAAACACACAAACGGGCAGCGGTGAAAACACAACCTCTGTCCACCTTCGATGACGGGGCTAACTCGTTCTCGGTGAGCAATTGTGGAATCGATTCCATGGTCGTCTTCTTATTTTCTTGTGCATGCCGAACTTGGTTGTTGGTTGCATCATTTCTGGGGGAGGTGTATCTGCTTGCTGATGGCTTTCCCTGCATATATCAAGAAAAGGCTTGAGAATTCGTCCAAAGCAGTGGCATACATCCTGTCCCATCTGTAAGCCGGCATACTTATCGAGGCAATACCACGCCTGCCGAGTACGACGGTGGATAGTCGGGCTGGGAAGTGAACCCAAACGAGACGGCTCAAATGTGAGGTGAGTGTGCAAACCTCTGAGCTCACCTTTCAGCCCCTCCTTCCGTTGTAACGAGTTAGTGTCGCATGAGGTGTTAGACTATTTCTGCTGATACATTCTCATCGACGAAGTCGTGCAAACAATTAATCCAGACTTCAGATCTGGATCTGCAGTCCACATTCGCGAAACGACCTCAAAATCAAACAAGTCTGGAGACGGCGATGGTTCACGAGCAATGTACACGGTTCGCCTTTTTTTATTTTTTGACCTTCGAGGGGACGCCACGGGCAAACTGGCGGGAATCAGGAAGAACGTAAATGATGAAAGTTGTAGTACTCGAAGAGCACGACTTGCATACCAACTTTCATTCGAAACAGTTAAAAACCCTAGGAGCTCGATGCCCAATTTATTGATTTTTTTGACATTTTCTAAGTTGGTGACCTTGTGACCTTGACCTTGGGACAAAAATGAAAAAAATTGAGCTCCATGGGGCTATGCAGGTGCCATTGGGCTAACCAAATACCAAAACCCCTGCCAGATTCGACAAACCCCCTCGGAGAAGATGTAACTTGAAACCGGCTACCCTCTAAAAACACATGTTTTTTGGGCGTGGCTCCGCCCATAATGGGCGCACCATGCCCATTCTCCGGAAAACACAACTACATCATGATATAAACCCCGCACCCAAATTTTATCAATATCGGATCAAAACCCACGGAGCTATGCTCGGGACAGACAGACAGACAGACAGACCGACAGACCGACAGACACCCATAACGAATATAGTGGTCACTTACTGACCCGTGAACCAATAAATGCCTTTGTACAACTTCTTAACACAACAGCCATACCTGCTGCATGGAGATGGTGACAGGCTCGGCAAACACCGTCCAAGCGACATCAGACGTGCAGGGAGGCACGGTCAGTGAGCCCGAGTAGCGGAAGTAGTCCGAAAGCTTGGCCGGCAGCAGATCCGAAGGGCGGAATGGGGGCAGCAGTTTGTCCACCTCTGCCAACACAGAAATTGAAACACCTGCTCTTGACTAACCGAGTGGGTAAAAAACAATCTGACAAACACAGTTCCATGAGGGTGAATTGCTAAGGTGCTCTCCCAAAGATGGCAGCATTGATCCGTTAATAAAGCATCGTGTTTGCCTCACCTGGCTGGGAGACCATCCTCATGCCTTCGACGATGGGATTGTAAGCTCGATTTTTCTGTTTGCTCAGCTAAAGAGGAAAGAGAGAAAAGCCTTTCTTTTAATCAAGGTATTCCAGCGTTGGATTCTCTGTCCCCTGGTGTAGATACAATCACAACATTCCCTCAGGTACGGCAGCTTTACCTCGAACATAATGGAAAGAGCTGCCAGCTTAGCTCCACCTTTCACGGCAGCCTCAAAGGTGCTGAAGTCTCCACTGTGAGCATAAATCTGCATCTTTAGGAAGAGAACGGACAAAGATTATTATCATTCTCAATGTGGGCTTGAGCCATGCTTGTTTCAATCCCTGCCTGTGACCAACAAGGTATTAGAAGTCCATGCCAAGCACCCTATAGGGGGAACATGCCCAATTCTACCTGGCATGTTTTGACCAATCACAAAACCAGGTGATTTTGTTGATTTGAAACTGAACTGAAATCCATTTGGGAGAGGCTATATCCATCCATCCATACATACATCCATGGGGACCATGCTCTGTGCAGACGCTCTCTGTGCTACAATCCTGGACGGGTCGCCACTCCGACACAGGATACCAGCATGCTGGCACTCATTTTGCCGACCTCGGAAGGATGACAGGCAGAGTCAACCCCACCTGGTATTAATTCAACAGCCGAAGGGAATTTGAACTCAGGATTCTAGGATCCCAAGCCCCACCACCCTAACCATTGAGCCAACACCAGGCGTAGAGGCTATATGATTGTAATGCATGTAAACTGGTACGTAAAATTCCCACCTGTATCCATTGCACTCCGAGTGTTCCCATTATGGAGCTCGCAGCATTATTAAGAACTGAACCCTCATGAGAATGGAAACAATGAGAATGAACCTGGCCTCCATAACAAAGGGAATTGAAAGAGTGATGTTCGTTCGGTGTAATAATTATACATATTTATTAAAACGGGGGGGGGGGCAAGCTAATCATAGAATTGCTACTACTACCATGCATCAGGACCAGGCCTGATGTTCACCTGAAGGTGGAGGAGTTTGGAATATCTTCAGGGTGCCGGAGATAACTCGTCTACTTTTCACGAAAGACACAACGGGACCTTTAATGTCCACCAACTAATGCTGTGCCCAGTTTAACGTCCATCCGAGGGACAGCAAACACCGATGCCTCGCCATGCCCGTGAGACACCAGGACGCCTAGTTTGTAGCCGTGCCGAGATTCAAACCCAGGTGAAACATCCCAGAAGCGAGCGTGCGTACCTCTAAGCTATCCCGCATAGTTATCGACTCATGTTTGAAGGGAAAGGAAAAAAAAAAAAAAAAAAAGCAATGAAAATTCCACTTCAAGGAATAGGAAATCCTTCCGGAGGAAGTGCATATCAAACAGTGTTGTTACCTCGAGTGGGAAGCCCCGGTGGTCGATCCAGTGCTCGGAGCCTCCTGTGGCATTACACTCACCCCAGTGAAAGGTCATCCAGGAGGCACGGTACTGTTCATCTAACCCTCCATCGCTGAGGAAATAGTCCCCAGAGAGGTGTACATTTACTGGAGCACAAAAAGCAAACATGGATTAAACATGGCAAATTAAATTGCTATTGGTATTTTCATCAAGAAAATCAACCGATGTAATGAAATTGAATTTGAGACGTATAAGAGAGGTTGATCAGGAATAATGAGACTTCAAAAATCCAATTAATTTTGAAATTGCATTTCTAAGTAACTGGATCTGATGACTCATGAATTCCACAAGAATAGCAGATTAAAAACACACAAACATGTGTATATATATATATATATATATATATATATATATATATATATATATATATATATATATATATATATATATATATATATATATATATATATATATATATATATATATTTATATATATATATGTATGTCTGAACATCCATGACACATGGAGTTCCCTAGTCAGTTATATCTGGAGTCTATGTGCCCAGACAGGACTTCACCCATTGTCTGGAGGGGAGTAGGACAAATGCATTGTGTGGGCTCGAGTAGGTCTTTTTCCTCTTCCTCTCTACCCCTCCTGTCCTTCCTTTATTCCTGCAATAAATTCCTCTTTTATTCATGGCTCATATATGGTGGTTGCCATTTCATGCACCACACAGCACAATTTCTCTCGATGTCTCTCTGTCTCTGTCTCTGTCTCTCCCAAATTGTCACTTAACAGTCTTCATGAATATATCGGGTGCAACCCGCTATTCATAAATTTCCTTTCCTTTGTTGTTAGCCGTCTCGTACAGCACCACACACAGCCACGTTACAAAGCACTGCACCACTAACAACCTCAAATTCAAACGACGAGGGGGAGAACAACGTCCCTGTTTTCAAACCATCTGGGCAAGAAAGACCACTGGGTGGGAAAAACCGGGAAGGTAATAGAAGCTTTGACTATGGGGAGTCGAAGGAGGGCGCACCAATGGGATGGCGATGGATGCCATTTGTCTGTGGTCATGCCTTGTCGTGTCCCAACATGCTGTCATGGGTCAAAGAGCAAGCCACGACCTTTGCCTCCAGTACCTACACCTCCCATGAACTCTGACCCCGCCCGCCCCCCACTCAAACTGCTTGAAGGGGAACCAAAATGCTCAGACCACCCACGATGCTGATCTATCCCTTGATATCTTCCAAAACAGATATGATGTGTCCTTTTTCCGATTTGCAATGTATAAAGCAAGTCATTTTGCAGTTAAAATCTGAAAAAAATTCTTCTTCTGCACGATTAGCCGTGACGTCACACCTGGAGGTCGACCGCCAGGTTTGCATTGTCTATGGGTTACATCGTCGTATGATTTACTCAAACGGTGAATAATTTTCGATTTTCCACAAGTATGCCAAGTGGATGCATCCTCGGTGGTTGTAGTAACACAAAGCAAGATTGTTTCATGATACACCAATGGCTGAAAGACCCGAAGTTTGCCAGGTATCGGACGAGGTTTGTCCGAAATACCCGAGTGTGGCTCAGGGGGACAAAATGTTCACTTTTGTGCTCAGAACATTTTACAGAGCACTGCTATGAAACAACAGAGATGGCTACATGTTGTGCTTACCCACCACGATTGAGAGAGGATGCCATCCAGGAATTAGCTGAAGAAACAGCCATCGCTCGAAACTGGAAGACCATCTTTACCCGGCTACCAGCACATGTACACGTGTGACCACTCCCCCCTCCACCATTAACCCTAACCTCTACAATACCCACCATCACCACACACCCCCCCTCCCTCCACCACCCCCATCACCCATCCCACACAGCACCACTCCCCCCTCCACTGTGGTGGTACATCGACGTGGCACGACACAACATGGACCCAGACAACATGGTGGGATACAAGGCATGACCACAGACAAATGGCATCCTGGGAAAGTATGAAACGAGATGATCCTGTAACATATAGGTCACCTGGTCAGCCTAAGACCGACAAAGCAGTCATCGCACATTTTGTTGGCAGTGTACGAGTGGTGCCATGTCTGTGTTGTGTCGTGTCCGTGCTGTGCCATGTCCATGCAGTACCATGTTTCTGCTGGAGTAATATAATCGATTTATCAATTAATACAAAATCTCCCCGATAAATCATCAATTGAACAGAAAAACAAAAACTATCAATCTGTAGTGAACGTGTGACCGGTGTTTTCATCCTCACCAACACCTCCATTGTCGCAATCTTCGTCTGAATCGCTCACATCAGGCTCAAAACGACACGGCCCCTTAATTCCCCCCGAAAGCAATTTCCATCACTAATTTTGTCTCCAATAGTTTCTTCCAAATCCCACTGATCAGTTTCAACAGACTGAGAACCTTCAGAGTTGCTGATGATGGTGGAATCGGTATCGGAATCCGAGTTCGAAATACCCTGTTTCTCTATGTAAGCCGCCATTTGGATCAAGGTGGGTTCAAGGTGCGACGTCAATGGCGAAAATCGACACTTTGGGGATTTTTGTTTTTTTCGGTACTTTGTGATTGGTAAAAACATTTCAAATTTTTTTCCCCTTTAAATTAGACCGTGATTAATGATTTTCAATGGTTTTCAGAAAAAAATATATATTGTGTTTGGGTTCCCCTTTAAGAGGTGACATGCCAGACCGTTAGCTGCTGTTGGAACGCGCTGCGGATCCCGAAACAATCTACCTCCCATTTTTTGCTGTTGGAACACGCTGGGGACCCGAGTAAGAAGCTGCCTGTCTATTCGTGCCGAGGAGAAGTTGCTTGCCAGGACCAATCGCACTGGAGTTGCACCAAGACTGAGCCAAGTCGCACTAGGAAGGTGGCGCCGTGACTAGCTGAGCACGAGGCAGAGGTGCGAGAGCGGACAAGCCGGAAGGTCCCTTATGTAGGAAGATAGCTCCATACTGACATACATTTTATCTGTCACTTGCTGTCCCATAAAGAACCCCTCTTCGTTTACCGAGACTTATGAAGGGAATCACAATTTTAAAAGAGCTGTCGACGATTTGCCTCTTGACCCTTCCTCTTGAATTGATGATGATTCTCTGTTTGATAAATTTGTCGTTCATCTTCAGAACACAAATACAACGTTTGTAATTTGAACAACTATCCAGTACGGCCACAAAACACAACCGATCGATAAAACAGCGAACACATTACTGACAGGAAGATAACGATGCACATTCAATTATGAAACCCAAGCCAGTGCTGCCACCTATCGAGAAAGAACATCAGTCCTGGAACTTTATTGTCAGACCTCGTATATCGTGCGTGCGAGATAAGGATTGTCACCTAAAATGGCTCACAAAACTTCTAAAAGAAGCTGAAAATATGAAAAAAGTACCTGAGAGTAAAGGGTGTGCCTCTACACAATGATAGAGGAGAACTTTCTCAGCTCACAAACAGAGATGGGATCTTGCAGCTGCCCGTACTGCAAACTCCCGACGATGTGATCGAGAGTCTGCAGTGCAAGGCCCACAGTGCTGGAATCATTGTGCTCAATCAGGAGACTACTTTGAAGAGGATACATTGCATCAGCTGCGTTGTCCTTTAGTTTTGTAAGAATACATTTAGTCCCGGAACTTTTTGATCAGCCATCGTAAACTCTGGACAGGTGCATTCTTCCCAAACCGTGGACGATATTTGCCAGTGAATGGGACTTTGAACCTTGCAGGAGTACCTCCTGCGAACATAGCAGGCTTGGTAATTTATTTAATGGACGTCTGCAATTAGAAAGACGATGCCGTCCATCATCAACAACAAAGTAATGGATCCCGACTCTTCGATAAAGGACATCTTCATGACGTGAAAATACACAAAGCTTGTACCAGCTATATTTATCATGTGGAAGCCAGATATTCCAGGCAGACTTCCCTGAGGGAGACACCATATCTGGTTAGGGTGCTTCTAAAACGCTGACGGGAAGGTTATATCTGGGGCTTGTGAATGCACAGGATATGAAAACAACTTTAAAAATGATGATATTTGTGATTAATCATGTTGGGGGCATGGGGGGAAGGGTAGATTGGGAGCTGTGAAGGTTGTTATAAATATATTGTTTGTTTGGTTCCGCGGTCACGAAATAAATTATACTAGATTTCTGCATCGAAATCTAATAGAAGCATCTGCGTGCGTGCGTGCGTGCGTGCGTGCGTGCGTGCGTGCGTGCGTGCGTGCGTGCGTGCGTGCGTTTTAGCCACTGCTGCCACTGTCACTTGCTGGTACTAACAGGAAATGGTGAGAACTCGACACCTCTCATCCACTAATATTCCTCATATTTTCCACACCAAAAGCGCCCACTCCCAAAGGGAGCAGCCATGGGGATTATGACAGATTTCATGCTAGCATTAGGGTGGCGGCTTGGGATCCGAGGGTCCTGAGTTCAAGCCTCGTTTCCCGCTGAATTAATTCACCAGGGGGTTGACTCAGCCTGCCATCCTTCCGAGGTCGGCAAAATGAGTACCAGCTTGCTGGGATGACCGAGTCATTCAAGTATCCTGCGTCAGAGTGGCGACCTGTCCAGGATTGTGCCCAATAGCCAAGGAGACTGCTTCGGCAGCACCAACGCTCTGTACAGAGTATGGTCCCAATGGACTATGCTAGCATCAGCAGCTGAAGATGCCCATGCTAATGGCAGCAGGTCGCTGGAAATGCACACATAGCGCATGCTCGAAAAGGCTCGTCCGCATTCATACATCATTTCAAAAGTCCCGAATTGATGATTGATCTTGAGAATTCTCACAAACAGCCAACTGCTGTGATTCAAGCAAACATGAAGCATGTCAAACAACGAATTTTTGAGAATTGCCGGATTACTATCCATGCAATTGCAGAATAAATATCTGGTCGAAGTGTTCGAAGTGTCAAAACAGTCATTGTATGTCACTCACTTGAAATTTGATAAGTTGTGGACAAACCCATCTCATGTTCGATCAAAAAGCAACCAATGCATTGATTGCAAGAGAGCTCCGGGAGCACTAGCAGAGGGTGGGAGATTACTTAAAGAAGGCTGTCGAATATAGTGAGAGCAGAGGCAATGATTTCTTAAGGATCATTGGTATCTCCCGTGATGAGGCTGAGTCTTTGTGTCTGTCGCTCTCTCAATGCAAGAAGGTCGGTGGTCTGTCTGTCTTCCACCATCTCCTCTCTGACATCACCTCCCACCCCCCCCCCCCCAATATTTCCACATGGCGCTCAAGGTCCACCGGCAACCACCTTCTGGTGAAACTACCAAAAACAAGAATCACTGCTCACCTTCACTCTTTCATTCCTCTTTTTTCCCACCTTTGGTACAAATTCTCACACTCTCTTCAATCCCACTCTTCCCTCCAGGTCTTCAAAACAGCCGTTCAGCACCATCTCTTATCTTCCCCCATCCAAAACCAAGATCTTTTCTAGCCCCACTAATCCACCCCAAACCCACCTCCTTCAAATTCCCTGCTTTCCTTCCTGAGAGTCCCCGTCATGTAAGGACCTGAAAGTCCCTGTCGTGTCCATCTTGTTTACCCTGTGTACCCACCCCCATCTCCTCTCCCTTCCACAGATCTCCTCATGTCTGTTCCCCACTGTTTTTTTTTTCCTTCCCTCTCCCGCCCTTTGTCTCCTGCTCCCCTTGTTGTGAGTTTGTGTGTGTGTTTGCTCTCATACGAGCCTTGACAATGTATCCCCAAAAAAAGTGAAAGTGAGCCGGCATGGAGTCGAGACATTCTTGGCCCCTCATCACCAAAAACAATTCAAGGTTCAGCCACCAGCCAGAAAACTTACGACAAGGATTTGGGACTTGAACGGCGTAATTATTGTGCAATATATTTTGTGGGGAAACTAGAAATGCACCTTCATACAGTGACATTTTATGCAATGAAGTGGGACAAGAAATATGCAAACAACGACCGGATACATTGTTTTAGGGAGTGACTGCACTGCACGACAATGCTCGCGCCTTCGCACGGTCGATGCGGACCCTGAAACTCAAGCAATTGCAGATGGGTTTGGAAGTACTGAATCATCCCCCATGCAGTCCAGACTTGTCACTGAGTGGTTTTCATCTCGTTGGACCACTCAAATAACATCGATGGGGGGAGGGGCACCATTCCATTCCATCGGGACCACACTCTGTGCAGAGCATTGGACACAATCCTGGACGGGTCGCCACTGCAACACAAGATACCAGCAACCAGGCACTCATTTTGCCGACCTCAAAAGGATGACAGGCAGAGTCAACCGCACCTGGTGTTAATTCAACAGCCGAGTGGGATTTGAACTCAGAATCCAAGGATCCCAAGCCCACCACCCGAACCATTAAGTCAACACCAGGCATAGGGGGGCACCAAATTTACGAATAATGACGACATCAAACCATGTGTCCTGAAATAGCTGCGTAACCCTCAGAAAGGTTTTATTTTTTTCCTCCAGCAAATGAATCAAGGTGACCACATAAATCGAAGGGACAAGTGTGTACCTGTGGCAAGGGAGGAAAAAAAACCTTGAAAATAGGTGGTTTCATCAACATCAACCGCGAGATCTACATCAGAGCTGTACCTTTCTGATGACGGATTAAAAAAAAACTTGTTGGAGGTGGTAGGCATCGTTTTTACAGAAACGTATTACCATTCATTTGTGAAAGGGTGTTCTTTGCTGTAAAGCATATCGTGGGTGACTGGAGAGAACATCTGCGAATCGCTCATTGGGTGTACCCATGGATGGTCCGACTCGAGAAGATTATGATGCAAAACGAACTAAGCACCTCCGGTAGACATGGAGGCGATGGTCACGTTGGCCAAAACTCATGCCTGTTGGCGATGCAGCAAGTGCATATGGTCAAGATTAATTTCAGAGGATCTGTTCAACTTCTGAAAAATGTGGACAAGCTGCAGTCCTCAATATTCGTCTTGTGACAACAACAGTGTAAATATAAATGGTCCCATCAATATTACAGTGTGTACTCATTGGCTGAGCTTGTTCTGTATAATATCAAGCAGGGGTATGTTCCATTACCAATCATTAGTCACTGGGTTTCTCTCGAGTTATCATTGTTTAGTAGCCATCTGAACACAAAGAGGGAATGGAGGGTGGGTAATATGGGAGAAAGGGAGGGAAGGGTAGTTGGGCAAAAAAAGCTGACATTGGGTAACTAGATGTGGAATGGAAGAAGGAGAAGGGTGTTGAAAATTTGATCAATCTTTGCATTTGCGATACGTCCATGACCTTTCCGAGTCTCCCTGTTTGCTCATTGCACCGCAACTTTTATGACCTGCACTCTCCCTGCTTTAAGGCCTTAGTTACTCAGAAATTGCCATTCCTGAGTGTGCCTTTGCACGTTATGTTGTTTTATCTGCTTTCATGGAAAGGTTTGCTTTCAGCCGACAGATTAAATGGAAGCAACTCCACAACACATCCGTGTGACCTGGGGCTTTGTATTCGAGGTATTCCATGACCTGTGACATGACTTGTGCACGACAAAGGAGAGTGGACTTTCTTTTGTCAAATCGTAAAAGAAGAGGAGGTTCAGTGAGTTGTCGGACCAGAGAGATTAAACAAAAACCGAGGAGGTTCGAAGGAGGAGAAGCGAGCGTCCTCCGATACCACGTAGACGGTTATGAAAGTCAATCTGAAACAAAGTATCTGAAACAAAGAGGGTTGGGTTCGGTTGGATTCATGGGGATAGAAAAGATCGTGGTTGGAGATGTGCGGTGACTTAATACGGTGCTGCGCCACCGGCTCGAAATCCTGGATGGAAGAATGAGAGTAAACCGTCTCCGTAATACAAGGCCTTTCGAGAAATGGGAGAAAAGAGGAAAAAGAAAAGTTGAGGTTTGGAGTAGGTCTGGATTTGGAGGGTTTAACCAGGAGGAGTTTTACAAGGAAGTTAGACACAGGAGGATCACTGCACGTGAACGCAATCGCCATTGGAAGAAGTTACTGGAAGGAAGACTGCACGTCCTGGATGATCTGGATAGGGTCGGACGGCTGAGAGAGCAAATGGGACGAGCCCAGAGAAGAGGTGATAAAAGAAGAATGCAGCATATGAAAAAAGTTGGCGAGGGGTGGGGAAAATCCTGCCATATTTTTGTGCCATGATGAAAGTTCAAAAATCAATTCCATTCGTACAACATCGAATTTTTCATTCTATTGTTCAGTTACTTAAAGCCCAAAGCATATTTACGTAATTTATTATCATTCCTGTCGGAAGCTTGTACAAGTCCATCAACTTTAGGAGACGTTATTGTTGCACGTGCTGTGAAGGACATCACTCACATGAGCGTCGATATTAAGTGATAAAGTGATTCTTCGATCTGCAGTCATGCAAAGGAGAATGAAAAAGTTAGTCTTGCAGGTGAATGTTGATGTTGATCTGCGTCAGCAGACAGTTGGAGCAATTGGATGAAATGCACAGTACATCGATCGAGGTATTCTCGGAGAAGCTGACGTTTCGGGTGCTAACCCTTCGTCGGAGCAAAAAAGGGAGAAGGGATATGGGCGAGGGTTAATATAGGGTGCGGTGAGTCCGAGCGGGGTCAAGGGTTTGTCTTAGCAAGAGAGGGGCTAACAGCCGAAACATCAGCTTGTCCTTGCTTCCCGCAGTGGTTAGCGTACCTCAATCAAGGATCCTGTAGAGTTCATCCATTAGTCACTCAAACCGGTTGAAAATAAACCCGACTCGCATTGAAGCAGAAATACTTTTTTTCTCATTTTGCCTCTTGTTATTGCGGTTGCTTAGCAGGCATGATCTGTGATGTCCAGGAGTCCTGGAGGTCTTCTGATAGGCCAATCGGCCTTCCGGTCACCTCCGACTTTGGTGTACAAATAAACGGAAAAGAAAAGTTGATTTTTGACAAAGAAGCTGATTATTGTTCGAACAGATTCATAAAAAGTACTCTGCGTGCAGAGCGACAATCACAGTCAATCCTGCATGTCCACACTTGCGCTTCCACGCGTACCCCGCCAAGAGCGCTCCACCGCACATGCCAAGGGCACCGCGGAACACGCGAGTCGGGTTGCTCCTCGGAGACACTGCTGCCAACGCACCTGCACCGACTTGCTGCTTCCAGCCATTCACGTGACAAAGAAAAAAAACACCCCGTGGGAGCATTCCACCAAGCTTACGATATCCGAGGCTCATGACGACGACAGTAATTTTGAATCAAAGAAAGAAGAATCAATGGGAATTTGAGCACTGCTCCAACTCTGGCTCCACCATCACTCACCAAACTTCCTTTACCATACCACTTAGGACACCGAGTCATGCCCCAGCCTGCCGTCTTTCACGCGGACAGAAATTCCTCCAATCAAGGACAAGCTGCTTTGAGTGTGAAATCAGAAGAAATAATGACAAAATGCCATCAAAAGTGATGACACACGGTAAAGCAGGAAGCAATTTGAATACTCAAGGATTTACGGTACATAATAACTCGATAACCATGACATATAACACTTGCAGACTTCAGGCATCTCCCACAACTAATACAATTCTCAGATTTTAATCCAATTGAGCACATTTCGGATGAACTTTCATGACATATTAATCACCACCCATAATAAAATAATTGCCCTAATATTAGAGATCTGAATCTATTCGAAGAAAATTAATCACGAAAGAGGTTAAGATTCCTCAAGGCATCTTTCAGAGCATTGTGGTGTCTACATCCCGTCAGAGGAAGACAGTGCTGAGGACAATATCAGGTGGAGGCCGTAATAACATGATCAGGCAATGCACTACAGTGAATGAATGGCTCTGATGAAGTAATGTGAAACAGGCTGTATGATTTTGCTCGTAACACGGAGGTGACATGCACAAGTTCTGAACCATTTTAGTAAAGGGATCAGATATAGAGTAGTTTGTCCTTTTTCTGTTCATCTGATCACCATGTTGCACAAGGACATGGCAACAGCGTGCCTTGCGACGAGTACGCTTATGGGAACGCCAGCTTTCTGTGGTTTAAAGTAGAAATCCTAATAAATTAATAGTATTTTGTTCAACTCTTACAACAAACTTACTGCACATAGACATAGATGAAAGGAATGCTTCTTTGCACTGCTTTTTAGGAAGAACTAGCAGGGGTACCCTTGCGTTCCCCGGTCAATTTTTTTGTTGGGGGGTGGGGGGGTGGGCGGCTAAAACAATTCCCTATGCCCACTAAGGATTGGGGTCGGGGATCATTTAATATTACCTTTCACGTAGCTACAAAGGCTTCGGCATTACAGAGCCATTGAAAAAAAAAATCCAAAAACATATTCGAAATTATATTTTTTTTTTTGCCTAAAACACTCCCCGGCACTCACTGATGAGCCTCTGAAAGTTTGACGAAGACCCGTTCAGCCATCTCTGAAAAAAAATGGTGGCACACAGACAGACGCACAAGCAGCTCTCTCGTCGTGCAGATTAACCTTCGGTCCGATGGTTTGATTCCTTGTCTTTCAAAATAATTGTTAGAGCGTCTGCTCAGAGTGCGGGAGGTCGACGGGTCTATTCTGACCCCGACTGGGTCATGTAAAAGTCTTTAAAAATGGTAATGTGCTGCTTCTTCGCTTCATGTTCAGCATTTAGAGGATGGAGCATGGAAAAGTCCCGTGGGTTACCACAAATAAAATTTTCTGAAACCGGCAAAACTAAAACATATGGGGCTTTGCATTTCTTCAACCTCTGGGGCTTTGAAGCTGTATTTCTCGTACATACAGGCATTAGTACGTCTCGGTTGATATGGAAGCCGTTTTGGTTGTGAAGAAAGTCTTCAAAGGAAATGGTCACAAGTGTTCAAATAATAATCAAGTATATTGTTTACTCCATGAAAATCCATCGACTTCCTGGTATAACACTCACATTTGATTGACCTATGCCAGCCATTTTATTTTTCAGAAGCAAGGCCAACCTTCATGCCTGGTGGTGGCTGAGCAGTTAAGGCGCTTGGCTTAGGACATTCAGGGTTGCGAGTTCAAACTCAAGTCGCACCGAAACAACACCGGACGGGTTGACTCGGTCTGTCATCCTTTCGAGGTCGGCAAAACGCGTACCAGCTTGCTGGGGGTAAGAGATCGATAACAGTTGACCTGGGGATAGCATTGGCATGCCTCCCTACCCAAGTAGTAGAAACCAATGAAAAAGCTGCTTTCCAGTAACCTCCGACTTTGGTCGACGCCTTACCCGACTTCTCCTTCACAAACTTGAAGTGCCACTGTTCAGTTGATAAAATATCTGAACTTTCGTATGAATTGATTCCATGGTTCCGGAGAAGGTCTTTGAATATTTGTAAAAATTATTCATGAATCAAAGATGGCCACCGAGCGTTCCGAATAATACAAGTTAATTGAAGGATGTGCACCAGAGATCTTGTAACTTGGAACAATCCTGTGAAGATACAAATTTATTGGTGTCGCATCTCCGAGAAATAGGAGAGAAACGAATAATAATCCCAGCAAGAACAATAGGCTTCCAGCTTGCAGCTTAGAAGCCTGATAAAGCAATAGTGACATTTCCATTTCTGATTGCATTGTCGAGGAGGGAGTAATAGCCCCCATTTCCCAAGAATTTGCAACCGGCACCCCTCGTCTGAGTGTGTCATCGAGGTCATAGTCTCCACAACTGTCATACCGAGGTTAAGCGTTGAATGGAGCAAGTCGTCGCTGCTCGTCTGCAGCACTTGGCTGCGGGTAAGCATTAGTTCTCGCAGGGGCACGGCAGAGCAGTTAGAGCAGGAATTTGGAATTTGGCCAGGGTGGTGGAGATATCTCACCGACTCTTCACGAAGGACATATTGGGATCTTTAATGTCTACCACCTAATGCTGGTAGACAAGGGAGTGCTCTGTTCTTGCGTATGGCAGCTTGGCTGCCGGGTAGCTTTCATTTCTTGGAAACGTGGCTGTGCCGCTGATGCCGTGCCCCTCTACCAGCACACCGGTACTCATTTTGCCAACCTCAGAAGGACGACAAGCTGAGTCAACCCAACCTGGTGTTAAATTCAGCAACAAACGGGGCTCAAACTCAAGACCCTAGGATCCGAAGCTAGCCATCCGAGCCGCGAAGCAACCACCAGCCTGACAATGGAGGAAGTGCCTAATTAACTGTCAGTGTGAAAAAAAGTGTTTATTGAGAAGGAGGAAAATACTTTTGACTTCCTCTCGCAGCTAGGTCACAACCAACACTGCAATATCAAAACCAAAAATCACAATCACATGAAATCACAACCAAGATTGTGTTTGCTTGTGGAAATTGCAAGTGTCAGCAAAAAAGTGATTTAACAATCCCCTCCTCCACCTACCCAGGAAAGATAACTCCCCCCCATCAAAAAACAACAACAACAACAACAACAACAACAAACAGTCAAGGCGCAAATCCAGTGGATACTTTCTATAGAAAGCACTCGACGGGTTCTGTTGTACAACACATCCTGCACAGACTCCACAAATCCATTGGTGCAGCAGTCAATACCCCAGGGGGGATTAGCTCAAGTTTTTTTTTTTCCATTGCATTAGCAGAGTTATAATAAGAAGCTCCAAGCGCCTGTGCTGCCGCCTGATGCAGTTTATATACACCGACAGTAAATCCTGCACAAAATGCTCCCCAAGCGCTGTTAAACAACTGGAATAACTTTGGGAATGGAGTTGGAATTGTTTATTAATATACAGTCAGAGTCAAGCAAGACGATACTGTAGTCACTGAGCCTCCGTCACGTTCTACTCTTGCAAACATCTGCATCTTAGTCCCATCATCTCCAGAGTTTTCCAAGAACATTTCAATATCCTGGAACACTTCTATGAAGCAATGTTCACGTTCGCTCTGCAACTCAGATGGACGCCGAAGAATATCCATGGCGAATAAGGATTGCTCGTGCTCTGCCTGGATTGTGAACTGGCTTTCTATCAATCAGTGGCCCATGATTGCCCTCCGTCGCTGGATCAGAGCTTCCGCAGAGGAAAGCTTCCCAAGGCGTCAATACATCTGTGCCAATTACCTTTCAACCAATCAATGTCCCTGGAAGTGAAAGTTTTCCGATTGACTCTTCTAAACACACTTCAATTAACTTTTGTGGGCCAATAACTTATTGATTGTCCAATGTTCCATTGAATTCATGGAATGCTCTTGTAAAATGCCCATGGGGTTTGGGGGTTGGGGGATGGGGGGGGGGAGCTTGGAACGTTTTTAAAAGTGTACCAAGATGGTGGAGAAATATTCTGAAATGCACGGAGGAACCTCAATGACATCACAGTGACGCGTTCAAATCGTCATCACACGTGAAATCAGCATATCATGAGAGATGGATACAAGTGTAGTTGCTTGTCACCCGAAGAGGATGCCTTGAGGAGTTCAGTGAAAGTTATTTTGAGAGAGGTATGCTACAGTACTTGCAAAAGACAAACATATTGTCAAAGTACAACAATGTTCCATTAACTGCTTAGAGGCAGTGTTAGGGTTCGGGTTAGAGGTGCATTCCAACGATTAACCCCCACGGGCACAACAAGTGGCTGGCAAGGAAACTGTTCTTACCGGTCGTGCCATCGTTATGGATGCGGCTGTCTCTGCTGGCCGTCGTCCAACCCCGAAACCGCAGCGGCCCAAACGTTGGTTGCGAGGTCGCTGCAGCACTCAAAATATTGACTGGAGATTGGCCGGGTCCATCACACTCTGGGAAAATCTTGGGCCAGAGCAGAGGACCGTGGGATCCTTGGGGAGGGGTGGCGATCAGTAAGGAAAACTGTTGTTTGGAAATTTATTGAAGCTCACATCAATATTGCTACACAGCCACCATGTTGTACAACATTCAACACAATTCATTCATCGGTATCCGTCGAAGAGGGTAACTTTTAATCGATCATGGAGGTTCATGGAAGAACTTTTCATACGAGAGCCTGAGAGCTCATGGAGGAGCTAAATGACAAAGGACAGCAGGTTTGCAGATTACCTAAGGGTATGGGGCAGACATACACAAGGAAGAAAAGAAGAACAACGTGAAAGACTCGGCGGTGTCATGGTTAGAGCGTGTCTGCTCAGTCTGGGAGGTTGGAAGTTTGAATCCCAGCCAAAGTCTGACCAAACACTTCAAAAATGGTGCGTTGCTTCCTTGCTTGACGCTCACTATTTTAAAAAAAAAAACGATAAAGCATGGACAAAGAACCATATGTTGGCAACCATATTGCAGGCTTTGATGGGTCTACTGGCCTACTCCTGTGTTGAAGTCCCTTGTAAGGGAACTCGTACTTCTTTTAAAAGGAGGTGTGTGTGTGTTAAGGAAGTTTGTGGGGTTTAATACCATGCTGGCGACTGGCGTGTGCAAGTTATTCCATCAGAATGGGGTTAAACATAATGGAACACAGATATATATATATATATATATATAATCCGATAGGATTTATGGGAGTCGTTTCCAAGATGTGTCTTTTCTTCTCTAATAGAATAAGGTTGTGAAGATCTCAAAGGAACGGAGCTCTCAGCTTTTTTTTTTCATCAAACAATTTACTACGTGATTCTGCAGCTGCGAAGCATTGCTGGCAAAAATTCCTGGGTGGTACAAATGACCGGATTGCTGCCGGTGGTCGCACTTCCTTTCCAGTTAACGATTGTTTTGTGAAACTTCTGCCTG
Organism: Eptatretus burgeri; assembly: GCF_056783735.1. NCBI lineage: Eukaryota > Metazoa > Chordata > Myxini > Myxiniformes > Myxinidae > Eptatretus > Eptatretus burgeri. The sequence goes on along the minus strand of NC_140962.1, from coordinate 138,331,565 downwards.
AATTCAATAAGCATTTCAGTTGAGTTTTGAAGTACCCTGGTCTGTTGCCAAGGAGATTGGCTGGGTAGCGTAAGGTGGGGCAAGATACCCCCGTATGTGTGTACGTGTGTTTGTGCGTGTGTGTATATTGTTGCGGTTAAGGAAAAGACCCTCAGGGAGTTCAATCCAACACATAAAAGAACCCTGGAGTTTAGATATTTCCCCGAGTAATTGTTTAGTTAGGTTACCCATTCTCTAGTATCAGGGCAAAGGGAGATGTGTTATGATTATAGGTAGAACCTTCCCCGTTGTTCTTTTCCTCATTCGCACCCATCGCTTTCTGACACCTATACTCGAACCGCCATTCTCAAACAACCACTCTCAAACCATTATTTTCCAACACTCGGACTCGAACCCCTGTTCTCATGCTTCATTCTCAAGCACAGATTCGCAAGCACAGATGTCGGCGGTAACCAATCCCAGCCGCTGGATCACAGCATGCCTCAGCCAATTGGGTCGGTTGCCAAAAGGGGAGGTGATTGTGGACGCCGCGCAGGGGACAATAAAAACCCAGGACAGATGATTATAAGGGACTTTGCATGCCAGAGAGTTCACATCCTGAGGGGAGGAGAGCTGGCTGTGCTGACGTCAGGTGGACCAAGAAGGCACCAAGCAAGACGAGCGTTCCTCGCGGAACGGAAAGCACCAGGCTAGGCAAGGCGTGACTAAGCAGAACGTGAGGGTGCCAAGCAGGCCACCCCCCCCCCACCCCAATGCTGCCAAGTGGAATGCGAGGGTGCTAAGTGGGGCACTACCCAACATGCCAAGCGGAATGGGTGTTCCACTCCTCCTGGTGACGCAAAAGGCACCACGTGTGGTGCTCACAAAAACTGCCAGATGGAACGGGTGCTGACCAAGCTGGTAGAACTGACTTCTTACGCATCTTTAGCACAGACACCATATAACCTTGCATCTTTCAGCGCATACACATCAGGGCTTGCCTGTTTCTGGGCGTCAAGGAACAACACGAGACCCCCAACAGTTATTTTCAGAGATAAGCACCACATGATACCACACGGCAGCACACCTCCCACCTGGATCTCTCACTCACCTACATTGACACCTCGTTGAGACTCACAGGGGTCAAGCCTGTTCACGTACGGGTGAGGAAAGGGTCGCCAACACACCCCAACTTCTTCTTTCTTTGTGTCCCCTTTGATGTCTAATTTCCCCGGATGAATGTGGCACCCATCTGTATTTCATTTAAGGCCGGTTGTACGAGTTCTTTTGAGCGCTAGAGGTAGGACTGTTCTGATGTGACACTGCATTTCTGTGAATACGTGCCTTTTGTTAAAATAAATGCAATACTTGTTATTTCCAAACCTGCTCGGTGTCTATTTTCCTGCTCGGTGTCGAGAGCATGGTTTCCTATCTTGGATAATTAAATCGCCGGTAAGGTAACGTGAGATTCGGCACGGAGACCCTGCCAGATTTAGTCACCTCAGACGGCATCCGTGGCTTCTTTACAACTCGTCGGGTCGCCGAGTTATCCATGGCTCATCGGCTTCAGGGTCAAAGGTCAGGAAGTGGGTCCGACAGAGGCCACTCGTGACCGAGCAACATACCCGTTACAACATATATGTGGCCGAGAGGTATGCACAGTAGCATCTAAGCCAGTGCTACTCAAAGTGGTGGTACGCGGACCGGTGCCGGTACGCGAGTCATCGACTGCCGATCCGCGGTGAGTTTCCAGTTTCACATTATCATAATATATATAACATGTAATGTATAAAATGAAAATGTATAAAATCTTGAAAAATAATATATTTAAGCCGACAAATTCAAAATACAAGAGAAAGTATGTATATATATATATATATATATATATATATATATATATATATATATATATATATATATATATATATATATATATATATATATATATATATATATATATATATATATATATATATATATATATATACATATATATATATATATATATATATATATATATATATATATATATATACATATATACATATATATATATATATACATATATATATATATACATATATATATATATATATATATATATATACATATACATATATATATATACATATATATATACATATATACATATATATATATATATATATATATATATATATATATATATATATATATATATATATATATATATATATATATATATATATATATATATATATATATATATATATATATATATATATATATATATATATACATATATATATATATATATACATATATATATATATATATATATATATATATATATATATATATATATATATATATATATATATATATATATATATATACATATATATATATATATATATATATATATATATATATATACATATATATATATATATATATATATATATATATATATATATATATATATATATATATATATATATATATATATATATATATATACATATATATATATATATATATATATATATATATACATATATATATATATATATATATACATATATATATATATATATATATATATATATATATATACATATATATATATATATATATACATATATATATATATATATATATATATATATATATATATATATATATATATATATATATATACATATATATATATATATATATATATATATATATATATATATATATATATATATATATATATATATATATATATATATATATATATATATATATATATATATATATATATATATATATATACATATATATATATATATATATATATGTATATATGTATATATATATATATATATATGTATGTATATATATATATATATATATATACATATATATATATATATACATACATATATATATATATATATATACATATATACATATATATATATACATATATATATATATATATATGTATATATATATATGTATATATATATATATATATATATACATATATATATATATATATATATATATATATATATATATATATATATATATATATATATATATATATATATATAGTGTGAACTTTTATTATATTCATTAGATTTTAATATTTTTCCGGTATAAATTAATATTACTATGGATGTTCAAACAATATTTTCTCGAATCATAAACAAATAATAATATGGCACAAATATGGTACCAGTCCCTTGCACATTGGGAAAAAAAAAACCTGCCGGTCCACCACATCAGATAGTTTGAGAAGCACTGATCTAAGCCATCTCGCCTGGGTTTGAATCCTGACCCATTCATGAATGTGTGTGCCGTCCCTCAGATGGACAACAGGCGTCCCATCTGCTGGCATTAGATGGTGGATGCTACATCTCCCACGGAGTCCTTCACAAAGAATATGCAAGCTATTGCCGGCAGCTTGGCCAAACTACAAATTCCTTTCCAAATCAGCTTCAGTTGAACGTCAGACCTGGACAGTCGGTTCGTGAAAGGCTTCGACCAAAACTGTGATCTGTCCGACTCCACAATTTGGGGGCGTTAAAGGAGTAGAAGTAGTAGTAGTCATAGTAGTACGAGTAATAGTAGTAGTAGAAGTACAAAAAGTGGCCACACCACAGACATATCCACACAAACTGCAAAATTAAGTTGCGATCTTGTGGTTGAGAAATTCCACAAACTTTGCAGCAGACCACAAAAATATTGACAAGGTCCATTACAAAAAGCTTCAGGGACATCGATTCTGAACTGAATTGTCTGAGAATGCTTTTAGGAGCAAATTGAAAAGCGCCCGGACGAATCTGCCCGCAGGAGAAATGAACCGTTTATCCGAAAATGTCAGCCAAATGGTTAGAAATGAGACGAAGCGATGCATGGCGATGAAAAAGCAATTATGAATCGCAATTATGTACCGGTTTGGGAGAACGTGGGAGCCGGCAACATCGTGAAACCGAGATACAAAATTCACAGTCACGGAGTATTCGAACAAAGCCCTGGAGGAGGTGAATGCATCACTCGACCAAGAGAGAGAGAGAGAGAGAGAGAGAGAGAGAGAGAGAGAGAGAGAGAGAGAGAGAGAGAGAGAGAACAATCAGCGATTGCAGACCCTCGCCAGGACTTGTTTTGTGTGGTGTGTAGACTGTGTATTGACGATGTAGGTTTTAGTTCATACAGCAAACAGACCTTTTCGGTTTTATTGCTTCGATTCCCATTGCAATCGTATGTATTTTATAGACAAAGTCACGTTCCTTCTCTTCATAGATGGATGCATGTTCTGATAGTACGTACTTTATGGATGCAATCATGGTCATTCATGGATAATGTGTAATACTAGCGATCACCCGGTGAGGTTTGTGACCCACGTCAGTATGTTATGAACAGACAGACAAACAAACAAACAAACAAACAAGCTGGTAGGCGGCCATGGGTCGCCGAGCATCCGATGACCTTTGACCCTGGATCTGAGTTAATCTAGTACTAAGTACTAACGAAATTGCAATTGAATCGGTTAACCCGTGTATGAGAAAGGGGGCTTTGAATGGTCATTTTGCCCGAACAATGCACTCATTGACCTTTGACCCCTGACCTAAGCGAAATCGGTCAATATGTCCTGAGGCAAAGTTATAGTACTCATTGACTACCATGAACCTGCAAAGTTTCATTCGTATCGATGCACTCACCTAGTCTCTAGGGCGTGAACGGTCCCGATTTTGAAGGTTTTTTCGGTTGTTGCTAGGGAACCAAAGCATCCCTAGCAACCATCACAATTTCCAAAGCACCAGGTCATAAGATGTACCTACCACCCGAGTTTGGTCAAAATCCGCCCACGTTTACTACCAATTATGCTGATGACAAACGAACAAACATCCAAACAAACATCCAAACAAACAGGTCGAATTACTGACAATAAGGGTCACCTCTTTTGGCGACCCAACAAGAAAGATGTCGTGCTGTGCACTTGCGAAATCCAAATAATCACGAGTTGCCGTGGAAACAGCAATTTCTAAAATTTGACCTATCAAGTGTTCTACATGATTGATTGCTATGCATCATAAAATTGGTTGATACATTCTCTAATTGCGGCCTAATAGGTGTTTACATGTTTCGGATGGCCTTGACCTTGAGATTTGACTCATTTTGACCAAAATTTACACACAGATACTACATTTGTGGACAAATAAGTTGTGTAAGTTTCAATATGACATAATGATAAAAAATATATACATATATTGAGGTATGGTGATAATAAATTCACAAAAAGTCTCATTTGATTACAATGGGGGCGAAACGGTCATGGAAACCATTGACATGTCAAAACGGCGACATCGATCGTTCTGATTCTTGGCGAACCAATTCTGACCCGATATATGCAAATCCTGTTCAAATTTCTTCAAGTTTACAAGATGAAAATTGTAATTTTATGTGATCAAGAACAGCTTGGCCTCAGTGACCCAGTAATGCAAACCTTGTTCAAATTTTAAGTCAATCGGATGAAAATAGATGATTCGATGCGACCTTGACCTTTGAACTTTTGGCCTCAAAAACAATATGCTTCTAGGTTTTCATAGGTGGACCAATTCAGTGATACAATATGCAAATTATGTTCAATCTCGTGGAGTACCCACCCTCTGTGTGGGTGGAGATTGCACATTACTTGCTCAACAAAAGCATAGTCTGCATTTTGCAAGAACACTAAATAGATGTTTGTGGGGTGTGCGTCTTAAGGGGTCCAACAGGTGTAAAGGTCTAAAAGGGTCTATATGGGGCATTTTCCAATATTTGTAAGGGTCTAAGGGGTTTAAAGGGTCTGAAGGGGTCTACAGGGTCCAGGGGGTCCAATGGCTCTAAATTCTAAAGGGTGTAAAGGGTCTAAACTCTAAAGGGATCTAAAGGATATGTTCCAATCACAGACCTATCAGCTGACTTTCAATCATCAGCAAGGTCATGGAATCCATTATCGCAGTTGATATGCAATTCTTCCTTTTTTCCAACAATGTCATCTCAGATCATCAATTTGGATTCAGACCTGGTCACTTTACCTTGAACATGCCGCTTCGACTCACCAAACAATGGATGGAGCTCCTCAATGTCAGGCATGAGATCAGGCCCGTCTCTTTGGATATATCTCGTGGTTTTGATGCAGTCCAACATCCTGCCTTGCTCTCCAAATTCCCTGCCTATGGCATCCAAGGCCAACTCCACAAATGGCTTACTGATCTCCTCTACCCTCATAGACAACTTGTGGCACTCAAAGGAATCTGTTCATCTCCTCTCCCTGTCAAGGGTAGAGTGCCCAAAGGCAGTGTGCTGGGCCCAGTCCAATTCCTGATATTCATAAATAATCTCTGTGACTCTGGAAAATCCCCTTTATCGATTTGATGATTACTCCACCCGCTGCCGTGACATCCCTCATACTTTAGAAAGGCAGGCTGCAGCCTCTTCTCTCTCTTCAGACCTTGACAAAATCACAACATGTTCTCTTTCTGTCTCGGTATGTCTGTGTCTGTGTCGTCTGTGTCGTCTCTCGTCTCTCAGGACAATTTGGCAACACTGCCCCTCCCCCCAAATCTACATTCTTAACAATTCTTTTGAGGAAGTTCAGTCATTCAAACTCCTGAGTCTCACTATCAGCCATGATCTGTCTTGAGCAAACCACATTTCAAAGTTAGCCCCCAAAGCCAGTCGTCGACTGGACATCCTCTCACACAAAGTGCTTCCTTGGCACACCTGAACTTTCCATATACCATGCCTTCATCCGCAGCTTGATGGAATACTGCACCCTGCTTTGGGCTGGTGCCCCTGCTCACACCTTGCTCTGCTTGATGCCATGAAACCAAGACCTTCAAGAATATTGGAATCTCCAACGATGAAGCCGAGTCTATGGGCCTATCACTTTTCCATCTCAGACAGGTCGGTGGTCTCTTGATCTTCAAATACCTCCTTTCTTGTCTTGCACCCTCTGCAAGATTTCCATGCTTTGTCATCCCAAGATTCCTGCAGCATACACACAGTCCACCATCAACCCCCTTCTGGTGAAACTCTCAAAATCCAGGATCACTGCTCACCTCCACTCATTTATTATTTTTCTTTCCCACCTCTGGAACCAACTTCCACATTCTCTTTAATCTCATTCTTTCCTCCACATCTTCAAGACAGCTGTCCACCATCATCCTAGATAATCCCCAATCCAAAACCATGATATTTTTAACCTCACTAACCCCCCCCCCCACCACACCCCTCACCCCAAACCCTCCTACTTCCAAATTCACAATTTTTCCTTCCCGAGAGTTTCCTCCAATCCACCCCATATATCCTCTCCTTCCCCCCTATTTCTCCCCACACTCATTGTTTGTACAAGTCTGCCTCTATTTTGTCATTAAACCCTGCTGGTGATGTCCCCCCCTTCCCAACTGTTCCTTTTGTCCTGTTGCCCACAGATCTGTTCAGTGTTCTAGCACTTCCAAAAGCCTGGACTCTGTCTCCAAGAGTCTAAAGGGGTCTAAAGTGTCGAAGGAGGGTGTAATGAATCTAAAGGTCAAAAGGGTCTAAGAGTCGAAAGCACCACAGTTTGTCTGTCCGTTTGTTTGTCTGTCTCCCATTTACGACAGCCGCAGTTCCACCGCTCTAAGCCCCCCATTACCTTGGTGAACTGCTATTGGCATCATTTCATGTCATAGTATTGCGCGCCTTTTATTTCAAAGATTTTTTGGCTTACACGTACTCCGCCTACCTCCTCCACATCTCCATCATCCACGGCCGCGTTCCTCAGTGCTCATCTAGTCACGAAGGAGGATAGATGTTTGTCTGCTTCCCTTTATCTCCCCATGTAGTCCAGATGGCGAGGCAATATGGCAATTGTCAGGTACTGTTAATTGTCTGTCAATTTTATTCAGTTATTACTGTAATACTCATTGTTGAAAAACCCTAATTGCTTGAGATAAGAATGTTAGCGGGAATAGGGAGCAAATAGATAAAATTTTATGCAAGAACATTAAGGGATGGTGTCCACAGAATTTAGCTTTTACTTGTCGAAAATGCCTTTGGTTAGTTTTGCCTGAAACACTCCCCGGCACTCAACGATGAACCTCTGAAAGTTCGACAAAGATCCATTTGATAATCTCTGAGAAAAATGGTGACGCGCGTGCACGCACGCACGCACACACCTCTCTTATTGTATTGATATATATATATATATATATATATATATATATATATATATATATATATATATATATATATATATATATATATATTGTTGTGGTTACCAAATTCGCAAACCACCATTCAGGTCCCTTAGGTGAGGTATCTCGGTAAGTACATGTGTGGTTAGGCCCAAACCCGTTGTCTAGAGGGAATAAATGTTATTCATGCGTGCTGCGACTCTTCAGGATAGCCGTTTTTCTTTTACTATCTTTAATTTGGACCAACCGCCATTGTTACAACCACAACATCAACCACCCACCGCGGCGCCGCTTCACGTCACACCTCGCAACCGTCGCATCGCCACCGTTCTTGTGCCGCTTGTGGGTACCGGTGTTGGACTCGTGCAGGGCGCGCGCCGAACAGCGTGTACAAAACCACGGATTTTCTGCTTCAAAAACGGATCAAAAACGACACACGCCCACTTTTGTTCCGTCCAATCGGTGAGCAAGGGGCGATTTGGCCCCGCCCCCAGGGCGTTGGAGGGCGATCGATATATGCAAATGTATGGATCAAAAAGCATTCACGCCCACTTTTTCTCGGGCCAATGGGGAGCGAGGTGAAAGGTCGAAGGGAGAGGGTCAAAGCTGAGAGAGCGAAGCCACGGGGCTTATAAAAGCGACCGCGTTCGTCAGTCAAGTCGGAACAGAGAGTTAAGACTTCGCGGGCGGTGGAGTTGGCAAGAAGGAGCTGGTCGTCGTCGTGTGCGTTGGAGTCGGAGCGGAGGGGACGGAGCTGTGGAGAGGCGGCGAGGGCAGACGAGGGGGTGCTCGCGTCGTGCAGGGAGCTGCACCCCAGGGAGGCCGACAGCGCGACCTGGCCGAGGTGGAGACGCTCGTCGCGGGACTCGAGGCAGAGTAGGAATCCTCTATACCCCGAGCATCAGCAACCCCCTCCTGTTTCCCCCCGCGCTGAGATAGTGCGACCAAGGGGGCCCCTTTCCCACCCCCTACCAGACACTGCCCGCGAGGCCCGCGGAGTTGAGGCACCATCGCCGCTCCGCGTCTCATCACCAGACGGGTAGGCCCGACCCAGTCTCGGCCTCAGGCCCGCCTCATCCTTGAGGGTATTCTTTTCCTTGGTTTTGGGTATGTGTTGTCGGCGCCGTCTGTGAAGTAAAATTGTATAAGTGTTGCCGTGTGCTCGCGTAATCGGTAGTAGATCTGCATTGTCGCATTTGCTTTTTGTGTAAATTGCATTGTGTTGTTTTTCTTTTCTGTGTGCTTTTGGTGGAATTGAATATGTGTGCTTTCCGTTCATCGCGAATAAATGTGCTTTGTGTTGAACTGTTTCCCACTTCGCTTCGTCATTTCTTTCATTGAATCCTCATCTTGCTTCACGTAAAGGGTTGGTAGTGGGCTGAATACGCCCGATAATTAATCGAACCGTCGAGGTCGACGATAACACCGCTCGGTTATCCCGATAGTACGGAACGGGTCACTTAAGTGGCCCGTGTCCGAAGTCGACCTGCGGCGAGGTGCGATCGCCCGGTCTACCCTCCGCGTGGGTACTTAGGTAGGTCGAATTTGGCGAGCAACCCTATCCCACGCGGGGGCTGATTGGCTCGATCGCGGTGAGACCGAAAGGTCCACCCGTGACTGGTTCCCGGCGTTAGTCCGAGAGGGTCACGACTGGATTGTCCGTCCGGTGGGCGACGTGCCGCGATTCGAGTTACGTGGCCGTCAGCACGCCGGCGGGCGCGAAATCCGCAACAGTATATATGTATATGTATATATGTGTATGTATATATATATATATATATATATATATATATATATATATATATATATATACATATACATTGTTGTGGGCCGGAGGTCCGGTGGCGAGAACGACTGCGATGTGGGGGAAGTTACATCGTCTCCCACCAGACTCCTGGAATTGTAGGCCGTCGCTCATGGATAGCTCCGTGAGGCAGCGGGTCACTGAACCGACCATGGATGCCAATACCTCCACCGAGTAGCGTAGGGTCTTTTTGTCTAGAACCAATTTACCTAATTAACCACGCGGTGTCGTCGACCGGGGAACCACGCCCTCGGCACATCTTGCTCGAAGTGGTTCACTCTACCGACTGCGGTAGAGTTCCAACTACCGACTACCAACTCCGGTTCGGGTGCAGTCGAGCGGAACTGCCAAAGCCGTGCCGGCTAGGATGAGCAGATTAACGGGAACAAAGACCCGGCTAAAACTCAGATCCGAACCATGCTGGACCAATGAAGGAAAAGATGAAAACGAACTGGGAACATTTCTATAATAATTTATTTATAATAAACAAGGTAATTTATGTGGCACAGAAACAGGTATATTGGGGTGTTATGCAGGGGAAAGAAAGAAGATGTAGTGCGACAATTTATAGCAACTTACAAAGCAGACAAAGAGCAGACTTACGCGGGAATTATACAGGCAAGATTTACAATGATCGAAAACACTTATACAGTTTCTACTTATTAGACTGGCGCCACACACTCAGACAAAATAAACCCAGTTGAAGCCAAAGGACTTTTGCAGCCAGGGAGGGAGGCGGGCTGAGGTCGCAGTTCTTTCGGGTACCTGAGTCTCGGGGAAAGGAATGCTCCATGGTGCGGCACCTGCCAACAGTCGTGCAGTCAGGTCCACAGCTGCCCGTGTGGAGTTCAGGTCCATGGAGGAGCTTGAGTGGGCCGGGACCAGTAGTCGGGCCGTCGGGGCGAGACGCGAGTGGAGCCAAGCAGCGGGTGCGGGAACCCCTTCGTTTTTCAACCAACTCCAGCCTCCAACCACAGCATGAACGACCCCTAAAGAACTGAATGAACGACCCCCAAAGAACTCAAGACTGAGGATGGTGTCGTGGTTTATAGACCTCCCTCAGCAAGGCGGGGCCTTGGTCAAAACTGACGTCACTGTCTGCCCTGATTGGACGGGGCTCTCATGGTTCCGCCCTTTCTGGGCGGGGCCTCGGCCAGGCACCGGCGAGGCTCGCCCACTCCACGCATGTGGACTCGTCAAGAAAGAGTTGGAGCATTTGGAGAAGCCGAATAGGAACTGCGACAGTGAAGATTCTGTCTCGGAAAAACGAGCCTCCAGAGACAACAGGTGGACCGTGGTACGTTGTTGCCAGCGAACCGAAGGCTGCAAGCGCTCGGGTACTGTGGATCGCAATGGAGGATGGGATATAAAGATTTATTACCCGAACTAAAAAAACATCGCAACGCACCCCTTTGTATGCGTACGGTTCCTAGAACCGTAACAATGCATATATATCAAGTCAATGGGATGACAACTGACAATTTGTGGCTACCTTTGACTATTGACATTAAAAACAATAGACGTGTAGAATGAGATTTCCTCTACTAGGTGGTTACGTTTCATGAAGATCGGAGTAAAATTTTGACTTGGTGACTGAACTAAAGACAGACAGACAGACAGACAGACATTATAACAGATGAGAACTAGAATAGCACTCACATACCTCCGCAGGCTGAACAGTTTACATTTTGTATAACACTGATCGGCCAGACCTGGATTTGGACCAGAACCAAAACCGGCTTGTTCTCGTCACCTAACCAACTCATCCACCTAGTTTTGTCATACCCCGTCCACAACTTTTCGAAACATCATGTGATGTATCATCTTTGGCCAAATCTCTCAATGGTGAAGAATCACATGACAATTAAATAATTCTTGAATCCGGATCCGGATTCTGATCTTCACCATCATTGAATCAACTTGTCCTCGTCAACCTGCCCACCAAGTTTTATCTGAATCCGTCCATAAAACTTTGAGAAATATCGCATTATAGATCGTTTTTAGCCCCATCTCTCTCAATGGTGAAGAATCACTTTTTTAAATTCCAGTATCCAGATCATGATCCGGATCTTCACCAAAATCTATTCAATCTGTCTTTGTCACACAACCGTCCTGTCCACTAAATTTCGTCCGAATCCGTCAACAACTTTTTGAGATATTCTGCTCACAGACAAACAAACAAACACATAGACAGGAGTGAAAACATAAACTCCGTCCACCTTCAGTTGTGGAGGTAATAACAGACCAGATCAACCAATATACTTGTGAAGCTTTGATTTCACAAGTAACAAACGGACTCAATTACAATACTCTCTCCTCTGGCGAAGGTAATAACAACACAGTCTGCAGTAGCTCGGACATTACAGGTGTAACAAGTGCTATAAATTAGGAAATAGTGCAACATGTAGAGAACTATTTTTGGTCGGTTTTCTACCCAAGGAACTCGAGAGTTTCATTGTCTTGGGCAACACCATCAGAAAAAAAAAAAAAACGCCGACATGAAGTCACACTTATGGTTAATATTGGAACTATTAATTGAGGGAAGTGTGAGCGCTAATGCGAGGACGTTTTTCTTAAGGTACAAACTACAAAGCGACGCTCCATACCTGCGATCCTGTATCCAGGTCGCTCTCGCCGGTCCGGATTTCGTTCAAAATTGCTCATCCTTATTCATACATCATATCCATGCATGAGATGATTGTCGATGAAGCCAGGATGCTTCGAGAACGATATTTCTTGCTGCGTTCCCAGCGTTACGATGATAATAATTTTTGACATGACATTTCGAGCGTGTCGACGCAAGCTTTGTGTGATGTGGAGACTAAAAGACAAGCGCATTCTCATTTGGACATAGCACAGCACAACATGGGGCCCTTTGTCCTCGTACCCTATACAAGTTGCACTGGAGAGCGTGTTGATGGGTTCGAACGGGTTCATAAATCCTTCGTAGAAATCATTATTCATTTTAGTGGGCATTTAATAATGTTCGTATACATGGAAAAATAGAGGCAGTTGTAGGCATGCCAAAGCAACTTGTGATTTTGATAATTATTTTTGTGTGGATAAGGATACCATAAGTGGCCTCTCATTGATCAATATGAACACATTGCTCATCCACCCCCCACCCCTTGTATGTCCTTTCCCTCCCCGTACTCCTCACTCATCCCAAACTTCTTCTCTTCTCCATTCCTTCCACACATACCCTACCTTCTTGTGTCTCTTCTATTCTCCTTTTATCAATCCAGCCTCTCCAACCCCCTCTCTCCTGCCTGGCAGGTGTATCGTTAATAAATCATCATAATCCATTTACCATACTCTTTACAAAGTGTCGGTGCTACCGAGGCAGTCTCTTACCAAGGGTTACACTGGTTGGTTTGTCATTCCCTTCCCAGCAAATCAGTCAAGGCAGGAATTTGTAATTTGTTCAAGCTGGCATCGATAACTTGCCTACTCTTCATGAAAGACACTGAAAGATCGAGCAGACGAGTCCTCGAGTTTAACGTCCATCCTATGGATGACACACACATTGATGAATCACCCTGCCTGCGAGAAACACCAGGGTGACGGTTTATCGATGGTTCGAGATTCGAACCCAGGCAAGATAGCTCAACGATGAGTTTGAGTACTGTACCTCGAAGCTATCCTGTCAGCCCACCGACCCTTATTGAAGACTGTAATGAATAGATGACCTCTTATTGAACCGTCGCATGCAAATTAACCTTGGGGGGCGATATCACAGTGCCCAAGAGGAATGCTTCATAGCTGAGAATTGATGACAGGTAGGTTAGCACTCCATCACAGGTTCTGCCTAAGCAGACCCACGTCAAGGAATACACCGAGTAGTTTATTGCCGTCCACACAGTGGGTTGAGCATTATGAATCTGCAATCCTCGGAATACAATACGGGAGCTAAACATGCCGAGTCAACCCCAAAATCCACATTGAAGCTTCAGTCGACTACAAAGGTAAATTAAGATTGACCCAGAAAGGGAAATTTACAGAAAGAGACGAGTTATTATTGAATAAAGCTTTCACGAGAAAATCAAGTTCGATCAGCCAAGTAGCTACAACTCGAGGCATTGCCGGACTTTAACACGACCATTATGACAAGCTGAGATCCATTTTTGACTTGATGTTGTAATCCAAAGCTTCTGTGGTATTCATGACAACCTAGACGCGTTGTTAATTTGTGTGGAGCAGAGGAGATACAAATGAGGTCAGAGGAAGGTGATGGCCAACTGCATGTTGATGGACCAACAAAATGAAATGTATGCTAATGCATGCGCTGCGAAGAACAACCAGTTCGTGTTGAGAGGCACGAAGGCCCCCACATTAATTCAGGGAACCAAGCCTTTTGTATTTCAGGGGAATTTGCTGGAGGATGGAAATTTTGGTAAATCTATCATTCCCACGTTGTCGCCGGGCTGGGGAATTTTTTGAATATTCAGCAGAATTTGGAGAATTTGCTGCAATGGCCGGGATTTCTTGAGCATGTTTAAAACGAGGTGGAGGGTTGGTTAAGTTTCGTTTTCCACCTGATCCTTGTGTGTGTATATACTCAGCTTTGGTTTTTGTCAAATTTTCCTCTTTCTACAGTGTGAGTCATAAGTCCCAGGACACGGTTTTAGCTGCTTGTATAAGATTTGTTTACAACATCTATTTATATTGTTCTCTTTTTTTTTCAGATAATACAAATAATCCATGAAACCAAGATGGCAGACACCAGTCCATTTACAGTGAAATAGAGGCTGGTAGCAGTGGTGTGCTACCACGTGGGGAGAAACACAAATAAGATGATGAACCAGGTACAAGAATACTTTTGAGGAGCGTTTTGGAAAGTGAGCACCGTCAAAATCAAATCTTCATCTTTGGAGGACAAAAAAAAAAGGCATTTCAGACTGGAAGTGTACTCGACAGCAAGCGCAGCGGACAACCAAAAATTCGTGATTTGGGAATTCCAAACATTCAAACATCCCTTGTCACATCTCCGAAACCAGAGAGTTGGTGTCAAAGCCACCCAATGCTCGCCTGTTTATACATTTATCGTTTTTAAAAGACTAGTCTAATAATATTTTTTATAAAGCATTGCAGTGAAGTCTCATCCAAATAATTTTAAAGCAATATATGTTTTTGTATATTGTAATCAGTAAAAAATAGTGGTAGATAAAAACATTAGATAGGAAAAAAACTTTAACGTTAATGTGCTACAAAAAAGTTAAGTTCAAAACAGGTCAAAAATTAAAAAATAAATTGAAATTATTTTTTAATTTCAACTTCACTACATCAATATTGTACCCCAAAGGAACCTCCATGCCAAATATCAGCATCCTAGTACACATATTAAATGAATGGCAAGCTTCTATAAAAAACCAGAGTTTGTGTCAAAGCCACCCAATGCTCGCCTGTTTATACATTTATCGTTTTTAAAAGACTAGTCTAATAATATTTTTTATAAAGCATTGCAGTGAAGTCTGATCCAAATACTTTTAAAGCAATATATGTATTTGTATATTGTAATCAGTAAAAAATAGTGTGGGAGATAAAAACATTAGAAAGGAAATAACTTGCACCAAAAACTTTAACATTTTCACGCTCACGCTCACGCCAGGGGTATCGCTATAGCTCTCTGTTCTTCGAACAGGCGAGCTAAAAAATCATTATGCAAACGTTCTGCAGAGTTGTGTGTTTTCAAACAATGTGACCTATGACATAATATTCATTGTTACATCACACAATGAAAGAAGATCTTCACATGAAACCATCGAAACAGCTGTCATTTGCGAATTGACAGATGCAGATCATGAACCAGAGTTGGTGTCAAAGCCACCCAATGCTCACCTGTTTATACATTTATCGTTTTTAAAAGACTCGTCTAATAATAATTAATATTTTTAATAAAGCATTGCAGTGAAGTCTGATCCAAATAATTTGAAAGCAATATATGTATTTGTATATTGTAATCAGTAACAAGAGCACAAGTGAGCACAATATACACCCAAACAGGAAGGTATATACAGAATTGTGCTACTTCATGGAAAACAGCATCCTGATTGCCATGGCAGCCACTTTAGATGATGAGCGTATGTCACGACACACCATCTCCACAGTCTGTACCTATGTACCAAATATGAAACGTGAAAGTTTAAAATTTGGGAGTTAGAGTGCGGACAGGAATGGACGGACGGACGACACATAATACGCCCCGATGTATATATATATATATATATATATATATATATATATATATATATATATATATATATATATATATATATATATATATATATATATATATATATATATATATATATATATATATATATATATATATATATATATATATACATATACATATATCGGGCATATAAAAAATAGTGTGGTAGATAAAAACATTAGAAAGGAAAAAATAACTTGCACTAAAAACTTTAACATTTTCACGCTCATGCTGACACTGACGCTCATGCCGGGGGTATCGCTATAGCTCTCTGTTCTTCGAACAGGCGAGCTAAAAACTAGAAGGGCACTCTTCAATGTTGTGACGTCACCAGATATGCCTCTGCCCACATTATTACATCATTATAATACTTCTACTAAGTATGATTCAAATCCCTGAACTCATATTCAAAATATTAAATAATTCTGGCTGTCAGACCATGCGTCAGATTAGGTTTAAATTTAAAACATATATTCTCCGTGACTACTAGATCATAATTTTGATGACCATAACTACGTTCCTGGTCAGCTAAAAATGGAAACTATAAATCGATGTCATAAACAAATCTGTAAGCAGCTAAAACCATGTGCTGAGACTTATGACTCACTCCACTTATGACTCATGACTGAGAGAATGGGTTTGATGTTTGATGATGTTTCAATCTTGTAGAACCTCCCTGACCGATTCCTGTCATTTCCTTCAAACCGTTTGTGTGTTGCATGCTTGATCTTGGGCATTTACGAAAACTCGGTCAACATATTTTTCCCATTGGCTGTAATCCCCCAACCCCACCTACGAGAATTGTATGACATTTGGGATGCCAACAATGTACAACTTCATTCGGTGTATGTACGGAATGTACAAATATCACTCGACATTATTTTATGAGCAATAAAATCTCAGTGATTATATTGCAAGGTAAAAACATCAATCACGCATTCTTTGAAAACATTTTGTAGCAAATTGGCAAATCAATTTTTGTTGAAGAAAACTGTATTCAAGGCAGTACAGTAAAGTTCTCGTGAGTGAAGTTCAGAATGAGGTCATCAAAGACTGACGGCACATCAAAGTTCACTTACCATCTGTTTTACACTGGTGGCTCCTCATCGTTGAGCGAATCGATAGCATTTGATGGTTGGTCAATTTGTCTGTTAATGCTGATGCTTATATCTGTGGGTTCAAACGATATTTAAAATCTCCTTGTTTCAAAAGGTAACGACACAACAACCCTAGATTAAATCAATGGGAAGCAGACGTTTCGGGTGTTCACCCTTCCTCTCTTTTGCTCTGATGAAGGGTTAACGCCTGAAATGTCAACTTCTCTTTGCTTCTCACGGTGGTTAGCACACCTCGATCAACATTCTCTGCACCAATTTCATCCATTGTCTGTCATGTCCGCTGACGCAGATCAATGCCAGTCTTCACCAGCAAGACCAGTAATTCATGCATTACACAACATTCCCACATGTTTAGCCAAAATCTGGTCATTTGTTTTTACCACGTCGATTTTAAAGGCGATCATATCAATGGTAAATGATAAATTATTCGTGTTATTGTTTTACACCAACCTAAGGCTCATGGAGGACTCGATACACCGAATATACTGTGTTGTTATGGTTGTGGGGGTCGAGGGAAGAATTTAATAGGGAATATAGCATTGTGTAGAGTTCCGTGAACGTGTAGGAGGCATCTCGATGTAACTAAGTAGGGAACCTGTGAGCTGAAGTGTAACATATCACCACACGGAGGGGGGGGGTGCGGTGTTAAATAGCTTGGGAGTAAGAATAAGTTCCCCAATATGTAATTGTCCCCTGTGACTTTTCCCTTTGTCTTTATAACCGAAACCATGAGAAACAAGCAAACGTGCCGAGCAGGCAGAAGCCCCGCCTCCAAGAGTGATGGCGGGCGAAGTCACGCCGCCGAGGCTGATGATTGATGGGCGTGACGTCAGAAGCTAGCTGAGCAGGCAGAAGCCCCGCCTTCCCGGGTTTTGTGCGAGCAAGCCACGCCCCGGAGGCGGAGGGTGGATAGGATGATCGAGGAGGAAGGGTTGGTTGTGCATTTTTGGAGAGGTGAGAGTTGAGGGTAAGCGCATGCCCGAGGAGGACGGCACGATCCTTGTATTCGTGTTGAGGCGATTTGGCTCGCGTGGTGAAGCAAGACGCTGGCCTTTGGCTCTTGGTTGGGTAGGCGAGGACGATTGGCGCACAAAGCCGTTGTACTGGGACTCTGAGCCTTGGTGTGGAGTGCCGCTCATGGATTGCCTGGCGTGCATTTGTCCCGCTGCAGGAGAGGCAATGAGGCACCGTTTTGTTGCGCGTGTCTGCACGTGCGCATCGAAGCATCTCGATTCCAAGTTCCACAAAGACCAGCTCTAGGCCAAGCTAAGTACAAGAGTACTGGAAAGTAAGGGTTTTCTTTTTATTTTGTTTTCCCTTTGTCTGTACTTGAGTCTGTGTGAAGAGGCACCTCGACTTTAGAATTTATTTACTTCATTATTATCATTACCTTTTGAATTATTGTCCTTTGTAAATATTGTTGCGGGCCGGGGGTCGGTAGCGAGAACGACCACTCGGTGGGGAAAGCTTGCGTCGTCTCCCACCAAACTCCCCGGAATTGTAGGCCGTCGCTCGGATAACTCCGCGAGCTGGCAAGTCGTTTAACTGACTGTGGTCGCCAATATTTCAACTGCGCGGCATAGGGTTATTTTGCTTTGATCCAATGTACCTAAGTAACCACGCGGTATCGGCTACCGGGGATCCACACCCTCGGAACGCCTGGCCAAACCGGATTCACTCTACCGGCAGAGGCAAAATTACACCTACCGACTACCACTCTGCCACCCAGCTTTCCGGCTCGGATGCAGTCGAGCGGACCTGCCCAGGACGTCCCGGCTACAATTGTCCGATTACCGGGGATAAAATCCCGCCTAAACTCAGATCCGAACCATGCTGGACCAATTCAAAAAAGGACGGAAATGGACTGGGAACATTTCTAACAAGTTTTACTTACAATAAAAAGACAAAGACAAAGGCAAGACTTAACGCGAATATGCAAGCAAGGAATATTTACAATGATCCAAAAACACTTATTCAGTTCTACTTAAAGACGGGCCCACATGCAGACACACACACACAAATGAAAATAAACCCAGAGTTCTTGATTGGACCCTCACAGCCGAGGAGAGAGACAAGCTGGGGGTCAGAGTTCGGATGGGTACCTGGCCGTCAGAGAAAGGGGGTACTCTGTGCTGCGGCACCTGACAATGGTCGCTGGTTTGGTCCCCAGTCGCACGTGTGGGACTCGAGGTTCGTGGCGGAGCTCGGGTGGTGAATGGCCAGGGTCCATGGAGGGGGGTCAGGGTCGCTCTTTCCTTCCTTGTAGAGGGCCAGCAGAGACATGTTCGCCGCCTCGACGACCTTCTGCTCAACCCTCGTGACAGCCCTCGTAACAACCACTGTTACCACTCGTTCGTAACAACCTTTGTAACAGCAGAAACCATTTCGTGACAGCAAAAACCCACCAAACTCAGAGAGTGCTCGGGAATTTATGGACCTCCCTCAGCGGGGAGGGGCCTTGGTGTACACACCTCGCTGTCCGCCTTTGATTGGACAGGGTCCTACGGCCCACCCTTCCGGGGCGGGGCCTCTGCTCCTGCCGGGAAACCCCAGCCACTCTTCCACGTGGGTTCATACTTGACGAGCAACAGTATCAATGTTGCAAAGGTCGTCGTGAAAGAGTTACAACGCCCGTGGGAGCCGAGAAACCGGAACAGCGAGATCCTGCCCCGGCAAGTCAGGGTGCGAGAAGGCAGCTGGTTGTTGGTGGATCATGATGGGCCGAGGGGGTCATGCAGATGGGATGGTTGTTAGATGGCTCGTTAGATGTAATAACCTAACTAAAAGAAATCGCAATGCACGCCTTTGATTCTCCCACTAGACAAAAGGAAGGGGATCTGACTACACACATACTTAATGACATAACTGACTTTTGGGACATCTGTATGTTGAATGCAAATGGTTTCCAGATCTGTAACAATATTGTCTGTTTTCATTAAATGTGTTACTTTTAAGAAGCTGTATCCGTGTATTTGTGGTGGGGTTCGAGTATAAACACCCCCCTGTGCTGTGCTACTCTGCCCCTCCACCATTGCTCCCCCTTCACGCGCACACATTAATCTCCGAGTCTCGATTGTAGGCTTTCAAGGGAGAAGCTGGGCCATCCGTCCAGGTAGGGGTTAAAGCCCCTGGACACGACAGTATGTAGGGCAAGGACACCAGCAGGAGACACCATTGTGGTTTATACGACTTGCACAGTTATTAGTAGACAATGGGCTAATTAATATAATAAATCAGATTTGGCTGTGGGATTTCAACATCATAAGCTACATACTCAGATGGGAAGACCAAATAGGCCAAGCGGTCAAGCATTATGTTGTGAGTGCTGAGTTTCATAGTGCGAGAGGAAAAATCAGGTACACTTGGAGACTCAATGACATGATTATTCCTTGTGAGAAGGCACAGCAGTGTTAACACATCATGGAAAGAAAGTGTGCCACTCAATCAATGTGAGCAGCACAAAATTAATTTGTGATTGGATCTCATATTTTTGATGGTCAAACTGAGAATGGGTAAGTTTTACACAGAAACCGTGAGACATCGGCGTCCCCAATCCTGCTAGGGAATACACCAATGTTCTTAACCTAATAATACATATTATTATTTAATAACGAGCAAATACCACCCGTCACTTTGCTGATGGGAATACTAAGAGGGAGGAGAGGGAGAGAAAGAGGGGTGGGAAAGAGAGAGGGGTGGGAGAGAGAGAGAGAGAGAGAGACAGAGAGAGACAGAGACAGAGACAGAGACAGAGGCAGAGGCAGAGACAGAGACAGAGACAGAGACAGAGACAGAGACAGAGACAGAGACAGAGACAGAGACAGAGACAGAGACAGAGACAGAGACAGAGACAGAGACAGAGACAGAGACAGAGACATAGACAGGGACAGAGAGAGAGAGAGAAACAGAGAGAGAGAGAGAGAGGGAGCGAGAGAGAGAGAGAGAGAGGAGGGAAGAGAGATAGAAGATGGAGGAGGGGAGAGCAAGGAAGGGGTGGGAGATCGATGAAAGGGGAAGGGGAGAGCGACGCTTCACCACACTTTGCTATACATCCGGAAGGTAGGGGGTGCGAGGAGGGGGTGGGAATGAATAGGATAGGGGAGCAAAGAGGGGGTGGGAGTGAATAGGATGGGGGAGCAAGGAGGGGGAAGTGGGGAGGAGAAGGGGATGTTCTGCACTTGCATTTGGTAATGGGACTTGAGAAAGAGGGAGGGGAGGGGGTTGACTTGCATTTGGGAGGGGACTTGAGGGGAAGCGGGAGGATGGTCCCATCGGCCAGCATTAGTATAGGATCGAATGAAATGGGGTACGTTAAAACAGCATGTTCAAACAGGATAGCAAAACCACACGTCACTTTCAAACAGCACGTTCCATTTTTAAAGAGATTATAACATGGATTTCTCTTAAGGTATGTGCCTCGAACTATGGCTGCCACCCTGTTTAGCCGCTGTGGAACTGGAACTCTCCGAGGGGGTCACGCAATGCCCAGAGTGCCAAGGAATGTGCGAACCAGACAAATGAACACCCTCCAGCAGCCAGACCTGGCACCAAGCCCAACCCGGCAGTCCAAACTGCAAAATCCGACTCAGGCCAAGAGACCTTAAAACCCATCACACCCCAGCTGAAATGCATAAAAATGCCTGGAGACACCAGTGTTTGTGCCTTTATTTAATTTCAGCACATGTTTTACAACCAAAATGTGATAAGCCCCACGATCTCTCAACCCGAGCCGAATCCCAAAAATCAAACCATGGAATCAAACCCAGCAGCAGTTCCAAAAGCCAAAAAAGTGCCCATCTATCCAAGCCCACCACTCCGGGCTCAAAACACAAACACCAGAGCACAACATATATAACCACCTCCAAACCACAACACAACCACCTGTGGGAACTTATCACAACCACCTATTGTTTTTAACTTCATGAAAGTTGGAAGAAGTGTGAGAGAGGGAGGAGAGATAGGAAGAACGGGTGGGGGAGCGAAGACAAATTAAGAGATGGGAGAAAGGGATGGATGGATGGATGAATGGATGGATGGATGGAGGGAAGGGATGCATGGAAAGTGGATTCACTCTCCCCAAATAACCTCTAAAGTACTCCATCAGGGGGTCTGTCTTCGAGCAGTGCTCAGCATGACCGCTCCGAGGTACACTACATGACCAAAAGTATGCGGACACCCTCTTCTAATTAGTTGATTCAGCTATTTCAGCCATACCCTTTGCTGATAGGTGTATAAAATCGAGCACACAGCCATGCAATCTCCATAGACAAACATTGGCAGTATAATGGGCCGGACTGAAGAGCTCAGTGACTTTCAACGTGGTACCGTCATTGGATGCCACCTTTCCAACAAGTCAGTACATCAAATTTCTGTCCTGCTAGAGCTGCCCCGGTCAACTGCAAGTGCTGTTATTGTGAAGTGGAAACGTCTCGGAGCAACAACAGCTCAGCCGCAAAGTTGTAGGCCATACAAGCTCACAGAACGGGACCGCGGAGTGCTGAAGCACGTAGTGTGGAAAAAAAAATCCATCTGTGGTCAATTGCATCACTCACTACCGAGTTCCAAACTGACTCTGAAAGCAACGTCAGCACAAACACTGTTCGTCGAGAGCTTCATGAAATGGGTTTCCATGGCTGAGCAGCAGCACACAAACCACCATACGCAATGCCAAGTGTCGGCTGGAGTGGTGTAAAGCTCACCGCCATTGGACCCTGGAGCAGTGAAAACGCGTTCTCTGGAGTGATGAATCACGCTTCACCATCTGGCAGTCTGACAAATGAATCTGGGTTTGGCGGATGCCAGGAGAACACTACCTGCTCGAATGCACAATGCCAACATTAAAGTTTGGTGGAGGAGGAATAATGGTCTGGGGCAGTTTTTCATGGTTCGGGCTCGGCCCCTGAGTTCCAGTGAAGGGAAATCTTAATACTTTTACATACAATGACATTCTGGACAATTCTGTGCTTCCATCTTTGTGGCAACAGTTTGGGGAAGGCCCTTTCCTGTTTCAGCATCACAATGCCCCCATCCACAAAGCAAGGTCCATAGAGAAATGGTTTGTTGAGATCAGTGTGAAAGAACTTGGCTGGCCTGCACAGAGCCCTGACCTCAACTTTGGGATGAATTGGAATCGATCGACGATGAATTGGAATGCTGACTGCGATGCTGACACCTTTGGGATGAATTGGAATGCTGACTGCGAGCAAGACCTTATCGCCGAACATCACTGCCCGACGTCACTCATGCTCTTGTGGCTGAATGCAAGCAAATCCCCGCAGCAATGTTCCAACATCAAGTGGAAAATCTTCCCAGAACAGTGGAGGCTGTTCTCGCAGCAAAGGGGGGACCAACTCCAGATGAATGCCCATGATTTTGGAATGAGATGTTGGAAGAGCCAGGTGTCAACATAGTTTTGGCCATGTAGTGTACATACATACATACACACATACATACAATGGGAGCATGCGCCACAGCGCATCGCTGTGTTCACTTTCCGCCAGTACTCCAGGTACCTCTATCTGGCCATCCCCAGCCAGATGCCTGGCCCATCTACATCTTTTCAGGATAGAATACTCCAGGTGCCCACCCAAAGGAACCACTCAGTTTAACCCGAGGAGACCGCCATTTGGTGAACGACACCTCCACACCACCCTGCCACACACCACTTGGTGCGATTTTGTGGAGTGAAGCATTTTTGTGGTGTCCGGAGTGCAAAACCTGCAACCAACTTCTGAGGAAAGGTAACCCACTGAAGGAGGGCTCTGAGTTGACGGTTACATTTTAAATATTTGTCACATTTAACCAAGACAAAGGAACACACGTTTATACATGTACTTCATTTACATTATCACCCAAAATTGTCTAGAATGTCAATTTGTAATTTTATTTTCAAAAAAAACGACAACAGCTGTGATAAAAGTAATTTACACCACCATCTATCGTCTCGCCATAGCTTACAAACATCGGTTGATAAGGAACGGCCTGGCTTGGCACCGCACGACACCATACGTCGATCGATTTATTGTTGATTGTGTTGTGCAGAGGAAGAGTGCAGAGTGACAGTGTGGATCCTTTTGCTGTGCATCAACATGGCTTGCAAATGAACGTCCAAGCAGATTGTGGTGCGCTATCCCAGTGGCTTAAGCACTCAAGCAAGCACTCCAACAAAGTGGTCAATAAGAAACGTCGGGTTTGGCAAGCGATTAGCAATCACCGATCGGTCATTAGTGAACAACACCCGGAGACGCCCAGAGTGTCAAACAATGTGCGAATTAGACAAATGAACACTTTTTTTTTTTTTTAGCAACCAGAACTGCTGCTAAGGTCAATTCCACAGTTTAAATTTTGAAATTCGGCTCAGCTTAACAGATTCTCGAGCTTATTGCATGTGCGGAAATGAAATAAAACCATGAACGCTGGTGAATTCAGGCGTTTATTAGCATTGCAGCGTATAGAGCGATCTGTAGGTATGAAGACAAAGCATTCAATGATATGAGTGAGGAAAGTGGAAACAAAAATTGGGGCACTTCATCATTAAGAAATCATTGCGGCCTGTTCCATGTCAAGGCATTCTTGTACAGGCCAAAAAAAAAAATGGTGAACTAAGACCCGAGCGAGGGAGAGAGATGTCCGAGGATGTTGATGATAAGGGAAATAGTTAAATAAGGCTGTTAATTATCTCCAAAAGGGGAATTTTAATGAACCCAAACACCCAATTTTCACTCGTGCACTTCGTTGGAGCTTTCTTAGTATGCATGCAAAGTTTGGGGCAGCTAGATTTCATGGTTTTAGAGTTATGGAGAAAAACACACTGACACACACACTGACATTTATTATCATTGATAATATTGTTGCGGCCGGGGGTCGGGTGAGAAGACCACTCGGGGGGGAAGCAATCTGAGGTTCCCACCAGACTCCCTGGAATCACAGGTCGTCGCACATGGATACCTTCGTGATGCAGCGGGTCACTAATGCTTCAGTCACATTTGGCTCGGCGGCCGTAGGGTCTAAAAAAATCTACAGCCACTAGCAATTACAGGGCGGCCGCAGTATTTCCACGGTCACACAATGTAGCAGTCACATGTTTTTATTTTTTAGGGAGCCACACGGCGTATTTAGAAATTGTGGAGACCGAAAACGTGGGGGTGCCGTACGGTCTTTGATTTGATGTCGCACGGTGACCTTAGGGCGTCCCTGCGGCGGCCATAGAATTTTCAAGGCAGACGCAAGGTCGCCTCAAGGTGCCCGCAAGGCGACCGCAGGTGATCCCTAAGGCGAACGTGGAAATAGTGCGGCTGCAATAATTTTTGGGGGGGTGGCAAAATTCATTTTTCATTGATAAGAGCCTATGGAAAACGCACGAATAACGCAAGCCCACCGTACGCCCTACGTACGGTCGATGTGGAACACATCTACGTCATGGCTACGGCTTGTCGAATTGCTACGGCGAACGTAGAAATGAAAAAAGTTATAACTCCGCGCTTTAATTCCACGGAGACCCCTACGGCCTGTAAAATATAGCCATACGGCGTAGGGCCACCCTGAGGCCACCTCAGAAACTCTGCGGTCGCCACATGTTTCTGTCAATTCAGGGGGGTACGGCCGCCGTATCCTAGCCATAGAGCAAATGTGACTCATGCTTAACTGACCGTGAACGCCAATAACTTAACCACGTGACCTCGGGTCCTCCGTCTGAATTGGTTACTTAATTATAATCACGTGACCTAATTACCGGGGGACACACCCTCGGTACGCCTTGTCTGAACCGGGTCACCTTACCGGGTCATATGCAGCCGATCAACACTGCCAAGTATGTACTGGCTAAAAGAATGGATTGTTGGGAATAAAGTCCCAGCTAGGCTAGGATATGGACCATGCTGGATGAATGAAAGAAAAGAGAAAAACGCGCTTGGAACATTTCTACACAATAATTTATTCCAGGCAGGTGAGAAAAAATATGTGGCACAGTGAATGTAGTTTATTGTTGTGTGTAAGCAGAGGTAGAAAGAAATATGTGGTGTGACAACAAAACAAGCAACTTACGAAAGCAGACTTATCCCGATATAATTATTCTGCACTCTTAACTTAAGTGAGGACAGACACCATGGCACACACACACACACACACACACACACACACACACACACACACACACACACACACATACACCTCGATGAAGAGAAGTTAATCTCAAGAAAGGAGAGGAGATGAGGCTAACGGTCTCGTAATACCTTGCACGGTTGACCAACCGTGATACTCAGTACGTTTTGGGGGATGCTTCGCTGAATAATCCCTCCTTGATAGTTGGCGTGTCGTCTCGTGCTTGGCTATGGTGCCGGCAAAGCATCTAGGCTGATCCAGAGAATGGGCGCGACCGTCAGGTGTGAGGGAGGCACTTTAGGTGGAGCCAGCGGCGAGTGGGTGAGAAGGCGGAGTCGAGAGCGAGTGGGCAGAGTGGCAGCAGCCGGCGGAGTCAGGAGGGTGGGTGGAGCCAGCGGCGAGTTGGTGTAGAAGAAGAAGACAGCGTGAAGCATGCGGATGCAGAGACCAATCCAAGGCCAGGCAAGGAAGATGAGGACGACCACGATGACGACTCCTGAACGGCTTCGTGATCTGTCATTTATAGGCCCTTCAGTGCAGGGCGGGGCGCCGCCCTGAAGCGATGTATCGTCACCTGAATCTGGTGCTCCCATTCGGCCCCGGCCACCACACGACCCGGCCGCCATGGCTGGAAGTGGCCTCATTGGTGCATCCGGCGAGACCTTGCCAAGCTGTGGTATCGTCTCGCTCCAAACCACGTGATATGAATCGCCTTGCACCGAACTCCCAGGCCGAGCTCTGGCGACTGGCCGAGGGCCGCACCGGTCCCACATGCCCGCCCGGGCACCCCCGGCACGCTGTGGTTGGCGCCGATCAATGCATTTGTCCCGTCCGTACACCATGCGACCCGAGCGATCCAGGCCATACAGCATGCCTCTACTTAGTGGCAGCTGCATCGAAGAGGAGGTGCGGAAGGATGTCTGCCGTCCGCGGGAGACATTGGTGGCCGCGGTGGCGAGTGAGAATTGACAGTAAGACGCCGTTGTGAACCAACGTGTAGACCCGAACAAAGATGTGCGCCATACGCGTTCAGTACAATGTGATGGTAAAATGCCATTGTAATCGGCGCGGAGACCCGAATGAAGATGTGTGCTATTCGTGCCCCGTTCTATACGATGATAAATTATCAGGGGGCTGCGCGCGGGTCCGTCATTATGCATGCGGTTATCTATCACAGCGGTTATCTTCACAGGTGGCTGCCTGCGCGGTGCCGGCACTGATCTATGTCATGGATTGAAGAAAAGGATTGGATATAATTATTAGATGCAGAAATGGGTTGAAAAGAACGTGCCGCGTGCGTCCTGCATGGCATTGGGCTTTTATTGTTTGCTTCTACTATTCCCTTTGATGCCGTATCTTTCAGCAGAAGATTTTTCCATCGTGTGGTTGATGCTTCTTTTGTAGGCCTCCGCGAAGACACATTCTTATAGTGAGAGGGTGTTGCTGCGGTTTTCACAGGCGGTCGCCTGGGTGCGGCGCCTGCTTTGAATTATTTCAGGAATAAGAAGAAAAGAGTTGGAATGAAGATAGAGATAAAATCAGACTGAACCATGAGATCCACACAACGCACTTCGTCCTGTTTCACCCATTAGACATGAGGGAAAGGTCTAACTGCAGGTATATCAATGAAATAACTGTCTGGGGATCACTGTATGATGGATGCCATTGCCTTGGAGGCGAGCGGTTTCCAGAACCACAACAATATTAACACTAACAGTTGCTCCCATACCCCTCCAAGGTCACCAGGGATGAATGTTTCCAAAGCTAAGAATGTACTAAAACCCCAAGAAGGATTGCTACAAAAACAACCCTCAACCAAGGCATGAATTTAGAAATTAGCCAGAGCTGCCACACACAATGGCCTGCTCTTATACAAGCGAGCAGAGATATGTATTGTCTACAGGCAAAGGCCAACAGACAATACAGCTAAATTGAGATCCCTTCATAAGGTTGGCACACTCAATAATGTAAAACCCCTGAATGCAAAGCACCAGGGCAGCGGTTTACCGTTGGGTTGGTTGTTAAACCCAGACTTGGCTTAAAGGTAGGTGAGCTACGTCTGAGTCATCCTGCCAGCACCGAAAAATCAAGTTTTTGCTCTTTCAATGAGATCTCGCAGTCTCATTGAAAGAGACATAAGACTCCTGGTATTTTGTAAATGATGACAACTTAAAGATTTCAAAGAATTATATCTGATCATCCAAAAGGCAGAAGCAAAATGTCAGTGTACAATGCAGTAAGACCCGGACAATCATGGGCGGGAGATACATTCATGAAAAATGCCGCGAATGTCGAATCCATGAATGTCGGGGCATTGTTTAAATGGGGAAAAGGGGGATATATTTTTTTGCAATGTTTCGTGATTCATAAAGGAATTTTTTTTCAATTTTACGAACACAAATGCACGTGACTCCAGTTTCATGAAAAATGGTTACAAATTAAAAAAAAAACAACAACAGCAGCAACAGGTACTGTTTCCAATTTTTTTTAAAGATACGATGTAACTTTTGATGTGATGATGACGATGATGAGTTAGAATTCAGTGAACTCCTCTGAAGAGGATGCAGGTGAGGGTGCTGATGAGCCAAGCACTGAAGTGGGTGCAGGGGACAGTGTTGAAGGGGATGCAGGTGAGGGTTAGGGTTAGGGTTAGCAGGTCAAGGCAGCGGCATGAGAAGAAAGAATGAGACCAGAGACATGCTGCACATAAGCAGCCGTGTAGGGGTTGTGGGTAGATGGAGGAGTAGTGGGTAGTGTGTCCAATGTTTGTGGGGGGTGGTTTGGGGGGATGGGTTATGCACATGCACAGCTGCTTGATGTGCAGTTAGTGGATGGTGGTTTTAGAACTGTTTAATGTGCGCAGCTTTTGTAAGATGGTTTTTGTGCCTGCAAAAAAAAAAAAAAACGTGAATATGCGAAGCGCAGGACCACAAATGTAGAAGTAGGTCACATTTTATGAACCATGAATACGTGGAGTTGGTGAATGTCGAATCCACGAATGTTGGGGTTTCACGGTCGGTATAAAGAGATGATTGTAAAAGGGAACGAAAAATATTCTTGCATTTTTTTTGCGATGACGACAGCAAATATTTCCGTAAATACTCAAAACAAGTTGAGTATGTTGTTATATAAACACGCCGTGTACATCTCAAGCCAATTCACCACGGGAGTACGATTTCAAAAGAATTTTGACACCAGCATGGTTAACGTTCATATCATTGGGGATTTACCACAAATACAACACAACTAGTAATTTATGAACAACATTTCAGACACATAATTATGAACAATAGACTTTTTGGAAAATAGACAAAGGAAACAAACTTTGGGTTGTTTTTCCAAATAAATAGTTGCCAAATTAGAGGAAATATTGTGCAGTTTGTGATCCATTCATTACCGCATGTAAAGTATTGAGGGCTGGCAGGATGACAGAGGTTTACACACTCGTCTCTGAGCTGTTTAGCTTGGGTGTGAGTGAATCTCAGCTAAACTATAAACCGTCATCCTCGTGTTTCGCAGGCAAGGCGAGGCATCAACATGTTTGCCGTCCCTTAGATGGACGTAAAATTGAAGGACCGGTCTGCCAGGACTGGTCGTCTATAAACGTTAAAGATCCCACGACGTGGACTGAATAAAACGCATTAATCAATGAACTCCTCAGGTAATATGGCCCCACTCATTCTGCAGAGTTGTTACCAATTCAATAACAGTGTTGTTCATCTGTCGGCTGCTCCCGTTAGGGGTCGCCACAGCAGATCATCTGTTATGATCCGCATACTGATTTGGCATCGGTTTTACGCCGGATGCCCTTCCTGACGCAACCCTGGTCGCCTCTGATGACACAGGGATAAGGATTGGGTTTCGCCATGATTCCGGGCTTCCCTACACCCTCTCATAGCGTGGCCCAGTGCAGAGCTCCCGTCCTAAAGCGATCCTCCAACCCAAGCCTCCTAGTAGCCGGATTACAGGAGCACGCCACTACGCCCGGTTCAATTTAATAAGTGTCTGGAGAGATAAATGATCATGCCAAATGTGTTTCCAGATTCATGGAGAGATATTCAAATAAAATCTCATCCATATAAAACAAAAATGAGTTTTACTTTACAATCTTAATCCATGAAATATCAATATTAGGTGTGACCACCTTTTAATACAGAACAGCAGATATCCATTTCAAAATGCTTCCCTGCAATTTCTAACGAAATTCCATTGGGAGAAGTTTCATGCATTCTGCAATGCTTCCCATAATTCGTTCTATGATAATAATACATATTTTTGGCTGTTTCTTCATGTCCAAATAATCCAAAATTCTTCGGCTGCCACATTTCTTTTTCAACAATTTCAAATTCCTCTCTGAATGGCAATTATAAACCCATACTGCGCCCAGCGTATCAAACTCGATGACACTAAAGATAATAGTTTTACACCAAGAAGTCAATTTCCAGATGTGGAATTCAAATTCAAGCATCGATGCAGAAGCATAATGGGACCAGAGAAGTTAAAGATCTAAAATTGATTGGAAGGCCAAAGAAACTCAGCAAAACAGATGAGTAACACTTGAAGAAAATTTCCTGAAGAAACAGAAAAAAATAAAAAAATAAATAAAGTGTTGAACTTACACAAGTACAGTACTGGCAAAGACATCGGTGTTTCAAGTGGACTCATCTACTGTCAGAAGTTCTCTTATCAAAAGTGGTCTCGACAGACAAGTTGCTGTCAAAAAGAAAATCCCTTTCTGCGTAAAAGTAACAAAGCCAAGAGACTGAAATATGCCCAAGAACATCAGAGCTCGGATGCTAGTCAGTGGGGAAAGGTACTTTGGAGTGACGATTCAAAGTTTGAAATTTTTGGAACAAAGAGAAGGCGTTAAGTCAGAAGGGTCGGTGAGAAGTATAAGGATATGTGCCCAGTCTACTGTGAATCATGATGGAGGCTCTGTTTAGGCTGGGGGAGGTATTTCTGTTGCTGGTATGGTGATTCTGTGAGAACTGAAGGAACAAGCATATCATAATCCGTAATGGTGTCCCATCAGGAAGGATGGTAATTAGCGACCGCTTTGTTTTCCAGCACGACAACAACCCCAAACACACAGCAAATGTCATCAAAACATATTTATAAAGAATGGCATTGTTCTACAACGGTATTAGAATGGCCCCGTCAAATTCCTCACCTTCACATCATAGAAGCTGTCTGGGATTATTTTGACGGAAAGAAAAATGGGGAAAAAAAACTAAAATCAAACGACGGATGATGGAAAACATTTCAAAATGCATTGAATGACCTCCCAATGGAATTTCTCTACAAATCGCAAGAAAACATTTCCAAATGGATATCCGCTGTTTTGCATGAAAAAGGTGCCCACCTGCAGGGTGCATCACCTGCAAGAAGGTGGACCACAACATGAGTCTCATAAAACAACAAAATACACCTGAATGTGAGCTGAGCTATTTATTATCAAGGTCACCGATATTATCAAGCTTTAAAAATATTTATTATCAAGGTCACCGAAAAAGCAGCACAACACGATATATACATTTTTACATATGAAATGAATATTTTTATTGCATACATAAATATTTAGCCCCCTTGCTCTTCTCGGCAAAGAAAACTGCATAAAGCAACCAAGAAAAGCTACCTTACAAGGTAAGCCTTATGCTGTTTCAAACACTAGCTGGGTTCCTCCACAGCTGCAGACACAACATGCATGAGGATCCCAATGGTACATGCCCCCTTAGCCGCCGGACTGGTTTCATTGCTTATTGTTGAGTCATCAGTGACAGCATAGACAGAAACGCGCACCACCGAGATTCTCAAACATGCGGCACATGCCATGGCAATAGCAGTCATTTTGCCGACCTCAGAAGGATTACAGGCAGAGTCAACCCCACCTGGTATTAATTCAACAACTGAGTGGGATTTGAACTCGGGATCCTTGGATCCCAAGCCTACCATCCTAGCCATTAAGCCAACACCAGGCATGTCTATATGTATGTATGTATGTATGTATAATATATATATATATATATATATATAATTAAGAAAATTATTTCAGGGGGAATGAGGGGTTAGTTATTTAGTAGTTGTATCCCAATGAGGGTCAGCATAAGCATCTGTAAAATCAAAGTAGCATCGACCAGAATTGCATGTATAGTTAGATTCTCTCTCGTCCTTCGTACTCATGTCTGTCTCTTTTCCCATCCATGTTTCATCTTAAATCACCCCCTTTGTACTGTCATACGATTACATCATTAATCACACTCCACAGATGGATGCTCCCCATGTGTTACCATGCAGTGTTCTACAACCATGGCAGGTCCACGTGTGCTACCCTGTACAACTGGTACACCAACAGCGCATGCACATAACCCTTGCAAGAGTGAGAGCGAGAGGGCTAGCTATACAAGGCTGGACGATCACACCTCACAAAAAGAGATATAGCTGGGAAGCCCAAAAAATAAAATAATTCTCACATCCAGATCTTCACCAAAATCATATCACTTCTTCCTTCTCACACATCCAACCTGTCCACCAAGTTTTGTCGGAATCCGTCCGCAACTTTTTGAGATATCCTGCACACAAACAGACAGACAAACAAGCAGTCATAGACTGGTACTTACGAAATCGTTAACTTGACCTCTGACCTTGTCTAATAAAAGCTGTCTCTAGAGAAGGTAGCGACGCAAACCATAAGTTTCTACGATGATTCTGTACCAAACCTCTCATAAAACATCCGATTTTACCAGAATTTCGACAACCGAGTGTTAAGCACACTTAACCGTTACCAAAAGTGAAGACAGGATTGAAATTGACTTTAAAACGAGAGCGCAATGCCGTGTGTTACAATCCCCCTCATTAGCATAATCTTCAGTTAAGCCTCAGATACGACACCCGACAGAAATCTCATAAAACATCGGATTTTTACCAGAATTTCGACAACTGAGTGTTAAGCATACTTAGCCATTACCAAAAGTGAAAACAGAATTGCGATCCGAGTTAAAACGAACTAGTAACGTCGACCGAAGCAAAAATCTCCATTTATCCACGCAATTATTTAATATTATTTTATCAGTCACAAAACCGTAATATTCGGCCATCCACAAACAATCTTTACATAATCCGACGGCTTAGCGAGTCAGGCATGCGACGATAACCTTTATTGGAATAAAAAATGACTTTTAAGCACCATCTTTATCGAAAACACCATCAGCGCGCACACACAAAACCTTTACGTGACTCAACAATGCGTCTGCTCGAGCGCGCTGCACCACGTGACGAGCCGTGACGCGGCGAGTGAAATATTTTTTTATACAATCTTAAAACGTCTCCAAAACATCCGATTTTTACCAGAATTTCGACAACCGAGTTTTGAGCATCCCAAGCGATCGCAAAAATCAAAGACAAAATTAAAATCGAAGTTAAAACGAACTCGTAACGTCGACCGAAGCAAAAATACTCCATTTCTCCACAGTAATTTACGGAATTATGTTTGACCTCACTGTGACCTTGACCTTTGACCGATTTTGACCAAAATCTAATCAGCGCTAGCCATCAACCTCCTGAATCACGTGGTGTAATTTGACATTGGTAGCTTCTTCCGTTCTCGAGTTATCGTGCCTAAAAACAAACATACAGAGGACGGAAGTCATCAATATACTTACGAAATCTAAAGATTTCGTAAGTAACAAACATGCAAACAGACAGAAGTGAAAACAATCTCCTTCCACCTTCGGTGGCAGAGGTAATAAAGCTCTTTTTAACCACTGACTCACCAACATAAATTTTAAATGAACAGGCAAACAAACTTGATATGTATAGTTTGCAAAAAGTACACATCAAGACCAGGAATCAAACCCAGGTCCTCTGGTAAACCATACCAGTGCTCCGCTATCTGAGCTACCTGGGTGATCTGCTGTTTGAGCACACAATTCTCTGACATATGGAGATGTCACTCTCAAACTTGGGTTTGATTCCTGGGCTGGGGGCATGTATTTTTCCCACATATACATATGTTTGTTTCCCTGGTCATTTATAATTGTATTTCTATGCCCCCTGTAGGTAAATAATTTTGGTTCTGGAATTGTCCCCCATGGAGGAGGGGGGGGTGGGAGACCCTCTCGGGAACAGGCCGTTGCTGCTCCTATGGTTGGCAGCGAGTGTCCCGGAAGCAGCGGCGGAAAGAGAGTGGCATCTCTATATGTGGGAGAATTATGCATTTAACCTGTGGGTAACCCAGATAGCTCAGATGGCAGAGTATGGGTATGGTTTATCCAAGGACCCACGTACATTTTTCCAACATATACATGTTATGATATAGATTTGTAGTACTTTCTCAGCGTGTGAGAAAGCTGAAATTTTGCATACTTGCACAACTCGAAGCCAATATCCCAGGGGAAAAAAAATCACAAAGCAGTTGGAAAATGTCCATAAATCAACCCTGTGCCCATCAAGCCTGTGAAATGGTTGTCAACCTATGGTTGTTTGTCAGTGCTCCCCTTCATAAATTCTGAGCATCTGGCAAGGAAGCAACGTGCCATCTTCAAAGTCTTTGTTATGACACAGTAGGAGGTTCAAACCACTGACCTCCCAGACTTGGAGTGGACACTCTAAGCGTTACACCACCGAGTCTTCAATGTCTTCTTCCAATCCCATTCTTCCTTTTGAAGAAATTTTCCAATGGGGGTGCACTCTCTGCCTCTGGATATATGGTGCCAATAAAGATATGACAGTCAATCATGTGATTTTTACAATTTCATATTAAGCTTTCGTCTCAATACTCATGTTACTCGCCCTCCTCGTCTCGACTGTCATGTGAAACGAACATGCATTGAAGAAATCATCAGTGAAATAATTATTTTTCCAACCAATTAAGTGAGCCCAATTTTGAAGTCATTATGTCAGACATTGTTTTTAGACTTTGCAGGAAGTAGAAAGTATGTAAAAGGTTGCTATGATGGTGGGGGTGTGCATGCATCAGCAATATCAAATCACATAAATGGTCATGTGACATTTATTTATGTAACAATTAACCTGGAATTGGTAAAGTTAGGCAGGATGTGATAAAATTAATATTCACATCTTTATCATAGGCTGGAAGTAAAAACAATGCATAGATGAGCCAGTCATTGTTTTGAGTGCTGCATTGTAATGTGCGACTTTGAAAATCATCTCTGAAATTGGAGGAGAATGTCATTTCTCAGCCTCTTAACCTGGGCAACAAGCATGTCCTATCAATCCAAAATGGTTAACTAATTGCCAGTTTCACCTCAATTTGATACGAACAACTCAGGTAATTCAATGCGAATAGCTTTCCTGAAAGCAACCATGTTCATGGTATCTGCCAAGACCGACATCGCTTGGATAGTCGAGTTCGGATTAAAGGCCAACAGTTTTACAGGAACAGATATGGATCAAAGAGATTATGTCTTCTGAAAGACCTGCATTTGCCAGAATAAGTACGGTAAGTACAGGAGCTCTGGCAGGGCCAAAAACACCTGTAGAGTAGACAGGAGATTTTGGAGTCGAACAACCACTCTGAGCTTGTGTTATCCCAACAATGGATTCAAAGTAACAATAAAGAAACAAATTGGAGAGAAAGCAATGGAATCTCAAATCAAGCCCTTCCAAAACCATGATCGAAGCCATGCTGTTGCGAGGATATATATATATATATATATATATATATATATATATATATATATATATATATATATATATATATATATATATATATATATATATATAAATAAATAATGTTGATGAGCATCTTTGGAAACTAGAGAATGGGACAGGTCAGCTATAACCAGAGGACTTGGACAACTAATTAAGTACCTGCCTGTCAGCAGCAGCTCCGATGAGCAGAGAAACACCGGAAGTTTGCAACATGAGCCGCATATTCCGTTGCAAAAATAATGAATTCAAATTCATTATTCATCGGTTCACCTCACTGTGCGGGGTGTTGGTCACGTGTGCCAGCTCTACCACGAACCGGGCCTCTTTCTTCCAGCTGTCACAAAGTGAGCCGCAGGTAGGACAAATGTCTGGAAATTCGGACACACTCCTTGACGGGTGTTTCAGCCCAATGAGACACCTGAACCGACAAGCTTGGTTCGCTATAAATAGAAACATCCGGACATAAAAACTGTCACTGCAAAGTGCGCCAATGGCCAGCAACATGCATAGGACTCTGCCGACGACTGAAGCTCATAGAAGAACAAATAATGAATGAGTACATGCATGGTATGACCAAGATGTATGCATTTCAAAAGACCACTGAAAGCTCTTCATCAATTTCATCATCACCTTGAAAATGAAGTTGCAGGTAGTGACTGTTTGGAAACATGTACATTAGC
This sequence comes from Eptatretus burgeri, assembly GCF_056783735.1. Lineage (NCBI taxonomy): Eukaryota > Metazoa > Chordata > Myxini > Myxiniformes > Myxinidae > Eptatretus > Eptatretus burgeri. The sequence goes on along the minus strand of NC_140962.1, from coordinate 138,294,807 downwards.
TATACAACTCTCCCCCACCCCATCTGCCCCTCCACCTCATCTCCTCCTCGTCGTCCTCCCCATCCTCTCTTTCAGGAGTATGCATCACATATAGTCCCAACTGAAGACCATTCTGTGTCCAAAACGGCAGACCTGATCCTTTGTTCATACGATCAATATGGAGTCTTGGTTGGATGTACCTTCTGTTTTCCCCGAGTAAACATGTAATGGCCCTGCATCTCAAATACTATCAAGGCTGGATATGCAAAAGTGTACACCTGCAACTCAACCAAGTGAAAACTGTTCATCGCATCAGCTCCCTGACAATGGAAAATTATCCACACTGATTGTATTCCAGTGTCCTCGTGCACTCGTTATTGAGAACGTTTGAGTTCTGAAATCCATTGTGCACAAAAGCCCGGATTACATGCAAGTACTGCCGATACATGCCATGAGGAAAGTCGACACTATAAATGTCCCAAAGCACGACGGCAGTGTTATGGCCGACAGGCCCCAAGGGTGATGAAGATGTAATAAGAACCACATATTGAGACACAACACATAAGGCAGCTGTAGAGTCTCACAGACAGGCTGCTTTTATCTGTGCAGGTCCAGCACATTCTGTAGGCCCAGAGAGAGAGAGAGAGAGAGAGAGAGAGAGAGAGACAATGCAGCCATGCCGCCTGACAGAACTGGACTGTACCACGTAACGATGGACCTCAAAATATCACATCAAAGAGGATGCCTGGAAATCTAACTCAAATGAAACCAAAATCTAATTTCAGAAACTGAGAATAATTGGTGCATGGAATCAACAGGAGGATTGATTGAGGTATGCTAACTGCTGTGGGAAGCAAGGAGAAGCTGATGTGTTGGGCATTAACCCTTCATCAGAGAAAATCCATAGTTCTTTTTATCCGACAATGCAGGCCAACACTAGCCTTCATGATCAAGACTAGTTTTGCATTCTACCGAGAATAATTCGATACGACTACCAGATTTGGTAGCAGACTTCTACCAGGGAATGAATACCAGACTTGGGGTTGGAATGGTTAGAACGTCTTCTCCGAGTCTGGGAGGTTGGCGGCTCGAACTACACCCTGGGAGAGTCATACCAAAGACCTTAAAAATGGTACCTGCTGCTTCCTTGCTTGACACCGACATTTATAAAGGACAGAGCAAGGACATACAACCATAGGTTGGCAACCAATGCACAAGCTTGATGGGCCTAATGTTCTGGCCCACTGCATCATGGAGTGCCTTTGAATGGATTATTTGGCACATATATGGGCTCTATATAAATGCTGTGGACTATTATTACTCGCACAGTACCCACCGGAGAGGCAATGTTGTTCCAAGCATGCAACACGTTCTTCTCGTAAATTCCTTTATTTAGGCGGTGTATAGGCAACGTACCGCTACCTCGATTGCTCCAGAAAATAAAAATAACCCAGGTTACATATATGAAGCAAAAACATGTCCCCTACTTTTGTGTAGAAAATACATTGTGGTTACATATCTTGGATAATTCCAATTGCACTGGGACAAAGGCTGATACCAGAGGCCTGAAGCCTGAGGCCTATATATAATGTCGCCTTCACAAGGGTCCATGACGCCGATCGGCTCCAACCTTTTGATATTTGATGATCCTTTTAACAGTCGCTTAAGTTGATTTTACACTGAACGGAAAACTTATAGGGAGGGCATGGCAATTGTGAATATAACACTTCCAAAGATGTCTTCGGCTTACCATAGCACCAAAATGGCACATGTATACATGATGTTTTTTTTCAGGTTACAATTGTGGGTGGCGTCAGGCCAGCTGTCCAACCAATGGGTATTGAGCGGATATACTCTACTGGTCTCAAGTTTTAGAACACCCCCATTTTTCCAGTTTTTACTGAAATTTAAGCAGTTCAAGTCCAGTGAATAACCTGAAATGGTAAAAAGCAAAGCGGTAAACTGCCAAAGGTTAAAAAAAAGAAAAGTTTAGGTGACCAAAAACTGAAAAATAATGTAAATTTCAGAGTTGTTAAAAAAGGCCCTTTTCAGGGAATGAGTTATGGGGAAGCAACAGCAGCTGTTCTGCAGCAATGGAAGTAAATTAAGCCTTGAACGTTGATGCAAACAATTCCTACAGGTGTCCCAACTTTTGTTGATTAGTTACAAACCCTCTGTCTGCATAAAAGCAGTGTTGGAACAAACTGTGTTGCTACACCCTCTGAAGAATTATTTGGACAATATTGCTGTCATAATGGTGAGAAAAAGACAATTAACAAAGGAAGACAGACAGACCATGATAACCCTTAAAAGTGTAGGTCTTTCCTTGAAGGAAATTGCAAAGAAACCAAGGTGTCAGTGAGTACAGTTTCCTACACCATCAAAAGGCACTTGGTAACTGGAGGAAACTCTGAGAGGAAGAGGTCTGGCAGATCCAAAGCCACAACACAATCAGAAGACAAGTTTCTGAGTGTCAACAGCTTGCATGATCGGCGGCTCATAGGACAGCAGCTTCAAGCACAGCTCAACACTGGTCGAAGTAAGGAAGTCTCCGTTTCAACTGTTAAGAGAAGACTTCGAGCTGCAGGTTTGACAGGTCGAGTGGGAGTAAGAAAGCCATTGCTAAGATGGCAAAATAAGAAAAATAGACTTGCCTGGGCCATGAAGCACCACCAGTGGACTACTGAAAATTGAAAGACGGTCTTATGGACCGATGAATCAAAATTTGAAGTCTTCGGTTCATCACCCAGGGTTTTTGTACGCCGTCGAGTAGGCAAAAGGATGGTTCCTCAATGTGTGACACCAACTGTCAAACATGGAGGAGGAAGCGTGATGATCGGGGGCCCTTTTGCTGGATCCAGAGTCGGCGACTTGCACAGAGTGACTGGCACTCTGAACCAAAAGGGCTACCACAGCATTTTTCAGCGCCATGCAATACCCTCTGGTCTGCACCTAGTTGGTCAGGGGTTCATCCTCCAGCAAGATAACGACCCAAAACATACCTCCAGGCTCTGTCAGAACTACCTTAGAAGAAAAGAACAAGACGGGAGGCTTAAAATCATGGAATGGCCAGCAGTCTCCAGACTTCAACCGCATCGAGCTGGTTTGGGATGAACTGGACAGAAGGGTGAAAGCAAAGCAACCTACAAGTGCAACACATTTGTGGGAACTTCTACAACAGTGTTGGGAAGAAATTTCCAAACAATATTTGATTTCCATCGTTGAAAGAATGCCACGAGTATGTTCGGCTGTTATATCCGCAAAAGGTGCCTACTTTGATGAGTCAAATTTCTAGATTAAATTTTGTTCAACAAAACGATTCCATGATTTCTTTTTTATCTGCAATTGTTTATTTGTTCTATGCTTCAATTTCAGAGTACATTGAAACATTAAACTGCTTAAATTTCAGAAAAAAAAAACTGGAAAAATGGGGATGTTCTAAAACTTTTGACCGGTAGTGTACAAAGCAAAAAATAAAATCCGCCATTAGGCAATAAATGCAACTTAGTGAATTTCCCCAGTAATTTTTTTGTGGATGCAACCACGTCTTCTCCGTGATTGGTCAAGAATCGCACACGTGATATCACTCATGGGTTTCGGCCAATTGTGGATGAGACATGGGTGTCTGGACAGATAATTTCTAGGATATGGGGGAGGGACACCTGCCCAAGGGGAGAGCAGTACTCCATCAATCTGCGGATCAAGGTTGTCGGTCAATAAATGTTCAAATGTGCAAAGGAAAGACCTTGCACGATGGAGGATGCTCAGACTGGCGATAGACACCAACTCAGAAATGTGGTTTGCCAAAGAAGGTCATGGCTGAAAGTGAGCCCAAAAGTATGAGTAACTGAACTTCTTCAAGAGGATTGTTAAGGAAGTCACTGGGAGGGATCGCCAGACGGTCCTTTTTGGGGCAAGAGCGTGAGAGTGAGATTTGTCAGAGTTGAAAGACATATCCCAAGTGTTTGGCCATCTCGTGATTCCAGCAAGGTCTGCAAAGAGGGAAGAGGCTGCTGCCTGTCTATCTGAAAGATGAGGGCTGTTGCGGCAGAGGGTGGGGTCATCAGGAAACAGATAAGGAGGATTTTCCACAGAGAGTCAGAAAGATCGTTGAATATTACATCATTGTGTGTACCGTCCATTGGATGAGTGTTAAGGCGGTGTACCCATCTGCCAGCACTGGTTGTTGGTGGATGTGAAAGATTAAAAGAGTTGATGAGTTATCAGCAGCACCCTGCAACAAATTCCAAAATTCTGCCACCTCCAGTCAAACATCAGGCCAAGCTAGCTGGTTCATGAAGGACTTTGGCAAAAAAAAAAAACATTCCCTGGCTGAACCCAGAAAAAAGTGGCTGAAACCCTTATTAAACGTGTTGATGTACTGAGACCTGGTCTACACTGCTTTGAACTTTCATGTTTAGGCGCCAAGGGTACAAGAAATGGGTTCATTTTTGGGGGCGGTAACAATGCCCAGCAATCCTGAGACATCTTCTTCTAATTTTAACTGACAGCTTCGGAAGAGTACATTAGTGCTCTTCATTTACCCTATGTTCAAACAATGGACGTTGAAAGAGGAACGAAGAAGTCCATCAAGTCCCGTAACTCATGGGTCACGGTGAGGGTCCATGCTCCACTTCCATAAAGCAGGGCAGACTCCACTGTTGCCATGAACATTTGTTCCTTGATACCGCAAGAGAGTGTTGATTTCCATATTCTTGGAAGTTTGTTGTAAGCTCTCCACGCAGCAGCTCTCCTTTGTTTGACATCCTCGGTGGTTGTACGAACCAAGGAACCAATACCCTTGAAGTCATTGACTGTCGCAAGTGTTATTCCATCGTTTGATATGATTGAGACCTCTCTCGACTGCTTTAATGCCATGACTTTAGTTTTATGAGCATTAATTGTTCGCCCTATCTTACCGGTGCTTGTTTCGACTCTCTTGAGAAGTTCTTGCACTCGTTCCATTTCTTCGGACAATAAGGCTATGTCATCGGCAAAGTCTAGATCAGTAAGAACCTCCAGTTTGACGCTTCTACTTTTTCTTAATTCTAGTTGGAACCCCAATTCCTCCTCCTTACCTTTGATAGCATTTCTGAGTTCGTAATGAAGTACTATGGCAAACAGGTAAGGGGGTGAAGGTGTCTCCCAGCCTGTAGTATTCCGGTTAGAATTAACGAAAAGTGCTTAATGTACATAATCATCATTAATTGAACAGTTGCAAAGTTATTCAAGATTAATATGACCCTAGTCATCCTTTTGGGATTAACAATCTGACCCTTGTAGGAAATTTTTACACTTCATTAAAACGTAATTGTCACTAGTCAGTGATGACATCAATGGTGTCAAAATCTAAAAAAAATAAAGGTGATTAAAGTGCTCAAAAGAGACTTCTGAGAGTCAACGACTCTCCAGCCCAAGATACGGTTTTCCTTTTCTTTATGCGAACAGTGGAGACCACATTGCATTGGCAGTAGGGGAAGACATACAAGGTGTGATCAGGAAGTTTGTAGCATGAAATTAAAAAAGTCAATTAACAGAATTAATTTTGCTTCCTGGTTTGGACAACAATTTGAGTGAAGCCTGGTGTTGGCTGCACAGCTAGGGTGGCTGGTTTAAAATCTTAGAGTCCTGAGTTGGAGCCCTGTTGTCCGCTGAATGAACACTAGGTGGGGTTGACTCAGCCCGTCATCCTTCCGAGGTCAGCGAAATGGGTACCAGTGAACTGGTAATATGGGCACAGCATCAGCGGCACCTGGCAGCCGCTACCTGGCAGCTAAGCTGCCATACACAAGAAAAATAAGAAGACAACAATTTGATATTAATGATTAATCGATGTACCAATTAATTTTTCAACAATATTAATAACTGTACTTCAACTAAAAAGTCCACCCTTGATAGGCTATTGACCTAATGATCAACCCTTGTGGATGTTGCAAGGTAGTAGGCCTACATAATTTCCCAGCATCCTTTTTGAATTGTGTAGGTGAATCATACATCGCTTTTTACTACATTTTCCGATCGTTGACGATTTGCTCATCAAACTAATTCCACAAAATTTGATGATGATAAGCGATCAATATTACATAAATCAAAATAAAATTATATCATAGAAACCAAGGGAAAATTATATTAAATACCAGCAGGGGTACCCAACGTTGGCCGGCGCTCTTATAATCCTGTTGGATTTTTAAAAAATAAAAATTTGTGTGGGGGTCTAAAACACTTCCCTTCACCCATGAAGCAACATGGTTGGGGATCATTTAATATTACCGTTTACACAGCTACAAAGGCTAAAAAAAAAATTTAATCCACTTTTTTTCAGCGCTTTAAAAAAATGTTTTGCCCAAAACACTCACACTCACAGGTACTCATACTCCTGGCTCTGGGGGGGGGGGTGTTTGTGTACATGACTCTTTTAGAGCGTTACCCTAATTTTTTTTGTTCTATATGCCAAGACCTTCAAAAAAAGTTTGGGTAACACCTCCAGATCAAGTACGTTTTCACTGTAGGGTCCATCTTGGATTCACAGTTGGCTACCAGCAAACCATAATTGAACCAAAATGCCCATATTGGGTTTAGATGGAATAAATCATTATTAAGCATTCATAAATTATTAATTTTGATTTACTTCAATTACTTATGCATTGCTTAACACATTTTAGCACGATTTATTCTCTTAAAACTTGGTTCACAGTAGAAAATGACCATATTTTACGTAATTTTAGTCAAAAATAGCTTTCAACTTGAAAGTAGCTCAAAGCTTGATGGTCTCTGAATGACTTAATATTGTAAGTAGAGCTATAAAATTTGGCCAAAAGTTTCATTATCAAGTTCTCTGAGCAATTCAATTTTCATATTCTCACAATGGGGCTATGTGTGATGACCACAGGGTTCATTGTAAAACAAAGTCACCCCTACCCCCAAATGGCCACTTTTGTGGTATTTCATCAAATGATGATATCTCCTTAATTAAATGCCATGGAAAGTTTATTTTTTTTATACTAAATATAGGTTATTGACCCCAAGGAATTCATTGGTAACATTTTTGTATTGTTTTAGCTGATCTAATTAGCATAATCCCAAGATTTTCCTCAAAATGACTGTCAAAATAATAAAAGGTAGACATGATCTTACATTGAAGCTTTAATTAATGGTCTAAAACAGTGATGTGCATATGCTTCAATCCTACAGAGACTATATTCAGACACTCATCTTAATTAGATGTAGGGGAACTTGGGGCACAACCACATACCAGGGCAAGGTCAAATACCAAAAGATTTCCATATTTTATTTCTAGCCATCACACCATGTTTAAAATGATATGGGCTTTTCCTCGATAAAGGTAATACTGTGATGACAATGCTGTTAGGGTCCATTTGACCTTGACCCCATTGTTCGAGGCCAACCACCATCTAACCAAAAGATTCCATATGTTATTTCCCATTTATTCATAACACATATATGTAACTGAGCCATCAGACCATTTTTTTTTAGAAAGATGAGGACATTTTTTTTACAAAGGGAACACTGTTGAGGGTCTATTTGACCATGAATCCTTCACTCAAGGTCAAATATCAGGTGACCAAATGATTCCCCATATGTGATTTCCTATTAGTGTATAATACATACCTAAGCCCTCAAACCATTTTAAAGTAAATTACAGGGATATGAAAGTCTATGATGTCATTTTTGGGGATACCGAAGTGAAGTAAACTATGATGTCACAGTGAGGTTAACTATGATGTCACTTCCTCTTGGCAACTGGATTGTCAAGAAAAAGAAGAGAAAACAATGCTGCAAACAAAAGGTAAGATTTTAATGGATCACCTTTGATTTTAAGTAAATATGATGGTCAAAAGTTGTAAATGAAATATCAAAGAATAATTGTATCTCTTAAAATGAAATATTTTATTGAATAATTGTGAAATCAAGATCAAAATATTTAAATTTCAAAGCAAAATGGGGGAATCCCCCATATGGGGGAATCCCCAAATTCTATCTGATCCCCAAAATGAGGGAATCCCCCAATTCTATCTATAAATAGACAAATTGTCTAATGTCATAAAATTTCATCTAGAACACATAGAAATAAAAATTAAATGTCAAATCATACATTTTTAAGGGTAAGGAATTGAATAGATTTTGTTTCAAATACCTTGACCTTGGCCTATGTTTTCAAGGTCAACTATTATTATGCACATATTAAATGTATCAGCTTGTCAAATCATACATTTTTAAGGGTAAGGAATTGAATGGATTTGGTTTCAAATACCTTGACTTATGCTTTCAGGGTCAACTATTAGTATTCAGATATTAACTAGGCAATTTGTAAAATATAATAAAACCTGATCCAGAACACATAGAAATATGAATTAAATGTCAAATCATCACATTTTTAAGGGTAAGGAATTGAATGGATTTGGTTTCCAATACCTTGACCTTGGCCTATGTTTTCAAGGTCAACTATTATTATGCACATATTAAATGTATCAGCTTGTCAAATCATATATAGGATACATATGAATATGAAGAAAATGATAAATTATACATTATCAGAAGTTGGGGAAGAATGGAATGGAAACTATCATCACATGTTTTCTGCCGAAACAATAAAACAAAAACAGACCCCCATTAACATGAACACATGTAACATGGGGCACAACCATACATGTAAATGGATGGGGCACAACAACACACTGGTATGTGGTTGTGCCTCATCCAGAATGTGCAGAATAGTTTACATGTATTTACCTGTTATGTCCCTGAGGAGATGGGGGTCATATACAATTGCCAAAATTAAAACCAGCATCGATTCCAAATTGGTAGTTGTCCAATTTACTTTAAGTGTGCGGTTGTGCCTCCAATTCCCCTAGTATGTACAATATGTAGTACTAATAATATCCTAATTTTTTTCAGGGTTGTGAAGATTTGGATAAAGTGCCAATGATGGAGTCTGTAACTCTTGTAAAAGTCATTTCAAGACCTCTGTTATGATGCAACAAAATGTATTATCTGCCAAAAAGTAAGCAATGATAAGACACAGCAAGTACAAGCAATGGCTGTAAAAGGATACGGGAAGCCAGCGGCATACACAATGACCATGTTTCCAAAAGACTGAAGCTTGTTGAAGGAGATGGGTTTTGTTATCATGTGACTAATGAATGTTACAAGAAGTACACTATGAAGACAGTTCTTGACAGAATAACTAAGAAGAATCTAGTTCAAGGCCAAGACTCATCTTTTTCTCAGCAGAACAAAACTGTAGGTAGAAGCTCTCGCTCCCAGGCAGTTCGCCACCGACCTAATGCAGATACTACAGCAACAGGATCGCGAGTTGTGAACAGCATTATCTGTGATGATAAATCCTACAAACAACTGCACACAAAATATCGTATAAGTGAATCCAACCGTGCTATGTCTTTTCTTGCTGCAACTAACTTCTTCCAAGCTTTCCATGTTTGTCTTCGACCGAACTTGTGATCTTCAAGATCCACATTCTGTGTTTGGAGCAGATCTGTATTATCACAATGAGTGCATGACTAAGTACATGTACAAGTACGAGTCACGATCTAAGGACTAACAGCTTGTTTGACTATTTTTGACTAGAATTATGTAAAATATGGTCATTTTCTACTGTGAACCAAGTTTTAAGAGAATAAATCATGCTAAAATGTGCTAAGCAATGCATAAGTAATTGAAGTAAATCAAAATTAATAATTTATTGATGTTTACTAATGATTTATTCCATCTAAACCCAATATGGGCATTTTGATTCAATTATAGTTTGCTGGTAGCCAACTGCGAATCCAAGATGGACCCTACAGTGAAAACGTACTTGATCTGGAGGTGTTACCCAAACTTTTTTTGAAGGTCTTGGCATATAGAACAAAAAAAAAAAATAGGGTGACGCTCTAAAAGAGTCATGCACACAAACACCCCCCCGCCCCAGACCTTATCCTATCAATGATGAACCTTTGAAAGTTTGATGAAGTGTTTGGCAATCTCTGAGAACAATGGTGACACACACACACACACACACACACACACACACACACACACACACACACACACACACACACACACACACACACACACACACACACACACACACCTGCTTCTTTTTGTATGCATAGTCAAGACTTGTGGAAGAGCACTGAATGAATCAGGACACAACAGGACAAAAAAACAGCAGAGAGGGAGGGAGGGGACACCGATAGCAGAGCTGACGGCCAAGACAGAGGGAGGCGGCCAAACAGGGACAGGAGAGGATGCATGGGGTGAACAAGAAACTCTCAGGATGGAAAACTGGAAAGTTGGAGGGAGGAGGGATTTGGCTGGGGTGGGGGGTTAACGAGGGTAGAAAATATCATGGTTTTGGATTGGGGACAATCTGAGATGGTGGAGAACAGCTAGTTGTCTTGGAGACCTGGAGAGAAGGATGAGATTGAAGGGGATGTGGAAGTTGGTTCTATAGGTAGAGAAAAAAAAAAAAGAGGAACGAATGAGTGGAGGTGAGCAGTGATCCTGGATTTAGGTAGTTTCACCAGAAGGGGGTTGATGGTGGACCATGTGTGCCCTGCAGAAACCTGGGGGAGGGGGGGACAAAGCATAGAAAGAGCAGAGTGTGCAAGACCAGAAAGGAGGTGGCAGAAAACAGAGGGCACTGACCTGTCTGCGATAGGGAAGTGATAGGCCCATAGACTCAGCTTCATTGCAGGAGATTACAATGATCTTAAAGGCCTTGGTTTGCATGGCGTCAAACTGAGCAAGATGTGAGGCAGGGGAGCCAGTCCAGAGAGGAGAGCAGTATTCCACCAATCTGCGGATGAATGGATGAAAGCCTTGTCGATGAATAGAAGTTCAGGTGTGCCAAATTAAAAAGTTCATATAAAGAAGCATGCCCAGTCAGCAGCTGGCTTTAGAGAACAATTTTGAAATGTGGTTTGCCCAAGAAAGATCATGGCTGATAGTGAGACCCAGGAGTTTAAATGACTGAACTTCCTCAAGAGGTTTGTTGAGAAAGTAGAAATGATGGGTTGCCAGACAGTCCTTTCAGAGAAGCAGCATGTCCAAGGTAGAGTGACCAGGTCTGAAACAGAATTGATGATCTGAGATGAGGCTGTTGGAGAAAAGGAATGATGTCACATAAACTGCGATGATGGATTCCATGACCTTGCTGATGATTGGAAGCAAGCCGATTGATGTGTCGTTAAGGGGATCTGTTTTGGAACCTATTTATGTAATGCAGTGATGTCGGCGGATTTCCAAGCAGATGGAAGATGACCGAACGCAAATGGCAGGGGGAAAAGGGCAGAGAGAGGATGAGAATGAGCAGCAGAGCAGGTTTTTTTATAGATTAATCAAAACTGAGAGATTGAAAAAGAAACAGAAAAAGGAGAGTTGCGATGCAATGATGATGATGATCATCAGGACCCTTGGATCCCACACCCACCACCCTAATCATTAAGCCAACACCAGGCATCAACTGTCATCCTGGTATTTCGTACACAGGGTGAGGCATCAATGTGTGCGCCGTCTGTTGGATGGACATCAACCCAGAGGATCCATCTGCTAGCACGAGTGGTTGATGGATGTTATAGATCGCATGGAGTATTTCACAGAGAGAAGGTGAGTTACTGACAGCACCCTGAACAAATTACAAATTCCTGTTCTGTCAGTCGAATGTCAGGCCTGGCCTACCAGCTCGTGAAAGACGGGCTAAAACCATACAACCATTCCCTGGCTGATGCCACGAGAGGGTAGGAATAATAGGGGCCGTTAAAAATAGTGGTAGTAATTTTGTGGGTGGGATCGGAGGGAGATGGGGGGGGTGGGGGGAATGGGAGGCATAGGTATATCTGCATAAAGAACCAATATTGTTTGAATGTGTCATCTCATCAATTTCTGACCCTTCTCTCCATCCTCCATTGGCAATTATTTTACGTTAAATGTTCATTGTTTGTGTCTTTTGTCATTTTTCAACCTCCCATCGTTTTTATTATTATTATGACTATTTATATTGAAATCATTGTATTTAATATGGAGAAGCTTTCAACCCCGCCATTAGGAAAATTTGGAGAAGGTGAGCGCCGGAAGCGTTGCCAAACACAGTCAGATCGAGCTCGGAAGAGACGTCCCGTCAATCATCAGTAGTGGTCACACCATGCTGAAGAAGCCCAGTAGGCAGAAACACATTTATGGATTGACCACTGCTCCTCCCTGGCCTTGATGCCGATGTAACGTTGAGCCATTAAGGCCCTATCTTTGACAGAGCAGAAATCCATCCATGGGTGGAGGAAACGCATGACGTGCTGTTCGACCATTGGGCAATATGGAGTGCCTATTTGTAATATATGATCAAACACACACACACACACACACACACACACACACACACACACACACACACACACACACACACACACACACACACACACACACACACACACACACACACACACACACACACACACACACACAGTTATGGGCTGGGGGAAGGGGGGCAGTTGTGGGAGGCCATCTTACCACTAGTCACTGGAAATATGTCCTCCAAGAGGCCGGTGTCACGGCATCGAAAAAGGACAGGCGGTTTGAAGCGAGTGCGGATTATATTTCAATTTGATATTCAAAGGAAACCAATTATAATAGGGCAATTTGGTTTTTCAGTACATTTGCAATGTGTCAATCTTGAGGTAGAACAAGCATGAAATTCCAATGTACCATACTCTGTAAAAGCTCGTTGGTGCTGGCAAAACAGGTTCTTGGCAAGGGTTATACTGGGTGGTTTGCCATTGCCTTCCCAGCGGAAGTCATGGCATGAATTTGGAATTTGTTCAGGATGCCAGTGATTGCTCACTTACCCATCACGAAGGACATCTAAAACATCTTTTAACATCCACCAACTAATGCTCGGAGACATGACATCAGTTTAACATCCACCCGAGGGATGGCACACACATTGATGAATCACCCTGGTCAGGATCCTGGCTGAGTCAGGATTCGAACCGAGGCTAGACAGCTCAGAAACAAGTGTGCATACCTCTTGGCCATCTTGCCAGCCCAAGCATTAAATACAGTTCTTCCTAAGTATAAATAAACATCGCTTCACAGGATTTGAATAAAACCAAAAGTGTAACTATAATATGGTATTATAACTTGTTTTTGTCATTTTTTTTTGTGTGATAGTCACTGCTGACAGTCATACTGTTTGTTTTTCAATATTCAAGGCTTACTTAATGATATCGTTGGTCGACTTTGATTTTGGCAGCCGATCAACCTGCTCGGCCTGATGCTCCCCAGATATACCGTATCAGAAGATGTTAACTTATTTAGTGTAGAGTATATATATATATATATATATATATATATATATATATATATATATATATATATATATATATATATATATATATATATATATATATATATATATATATAGAGAGAGATAGAGATAGAGATAGAGATAGAGATAGAGATAGAGATAGAGATAGAGATAGAGATAGAGATAGAGATAGAGATAGAGATAGAGATAGAGATAGAGATAGAGATAGAGATAGAGATAGAGATAGAGATAGAGATAGAGATAGAGATAGAGATAGAGATAGAGATAGAGATAGAGATAGAGATAGAGATAGAGATAGAGATAGAGATAGAGATAGAGATAGAGATAGAGATAGAGATAGAGATAGAGATAGAGATAGAGATAGAGATAGAGATAGAGATAGAGATAGAGATAGAGATAGAGATAGAGATAGAGATAGAGATAGAGATAGAGATAGAGAGAGAGAGAGCATCATCTCCCCAACTACAAATCATTTGAATTGTTGGAGGAACTGACATGGCACATTCGATGGAAACAAATGTGCGGAGATACAGTAGGATCAGTGTGGTGCTAAAATGTAGCAAGTTCAGCACCGTGTGAATGTGCAGTACGATAATCACCAAAAGCTGCACCGATACCAGCACCGTACGGAGGGCCAGCACACAGGTATGCAATAACATCAGCGAAGTGCACAGGCACAGTGCCCTGTGTGATCACTGCGCATATGTAGGGTACAGGTACATGATGATGGTAATGACGTACACCCATTATTCTTTGGAATCCTTTGTTCACAAAAACAATCACACTGGGTTAATGTAAAACACAAAGGAGGACTGGATCTGAACCTGTGAATTTATACCTCTTTAGACATTTTAACCCAATTATTAGTTAGCCTTCTCCACATTCTCAAAATAAGGGTTTGTTCAAAATTTGATGATGAAATCTCAAGTGGTAAAATCGTTTTTGGCCTGGACAGACACAAACACACACACAGAAGCAATTGCAAAACCTCATCTCCCATTACTCTGCGGCGGGAACTAACACGGTGCATTCATTTAATTTGCAGCCTGCAGCTGCTGGTTGCATCACTGCTGGGAGTGCAGCTGTGCCACTGATGTAGAACTCCCTGTTGGTTAGAGCAGGAATGTGTAATTTGTTGAGGCTGTGGGAAACAGCTCACCTACTCTTCATGAAGGATGCCGAGGGATCTTTAACATCCACCAACTAATGCTCTAATGCTAGCAAAACTGGACATCCAGTTTAACATCCATCCGATGAACGGTGCCACACATTGATGGATTACCCTGCCTGTGAAACACCGGGATTACAGTTTTATAGCTGGGTCAGGATTCGAACCAGGCTAGACAGCTCAGAGGCAAGTGTACGTATATCGAGGCCCCCCTGCCAGCCCTACTAACAAGGTAATCAACAATCAAAGTAAGTCATCTCCCAACTTTTCCACGAATCTCAAAACCCCCTTTCCTTCCACTCTCGATGCAATTTTGTCCCAGGAGGCCGAGGGGGTTCATCGACCAACTTGGTTCTTGTCTATGGTATCTCTTTGATCATTCGATCATCCCCTTCCCCTAAGGCCCACAAGCTTGCCACCACTTTGTGTCACAGCGGTACTTTAACTTACATAATTTTAAACCACCTGGCAGGGAGGAGTGTCCTCCTTCTGAGAGGCTTTCCATGTTTGTGTTTGTTGATCATATTTGTTTTTCTTCCTTTGTCGCACTTCAACCATCTCGAGGTCCATGTTGACCCTGACCCTCCAGTTATTAGCTTGCCCAAAGAAGCCCCCACATTCTCCCCACTAAAAATAAAGATTTTTAGACAATGATTCTTAATTTAAAGCCATAAAAATTCGTTTTCTCCTTTCACCAATGAACAACAGGAACATTGATTAATTATTTACACAAAAAAAAGCAAAATTTAGCCCATCTCCTCCCTCCAGTATGCCCCATTAATCCGTCTCCCCCAATACGCCTCTTTCATTATCCCTCCCTCCCATCTTCTTTAACAAGTCGACTCGCAACCTCTTCTGCCTTTTCTCCCACACATTCTCTTTCCCCATTCTCCTTCCTGTCCCCTCCATCCTCTCCCTTTTCTCAATTTACAATGCCGCCACCCCCTACTCCACCTCCCCCATCGCCATGCAATAAATTGACGATGCCATTCGAAATATCGCATCATTTTCTTAAGTTCCTCATGTGCAGCATCTCAAGTGTATCAGTTATCTTAATCAGAGGCAGCAGGTTACCTAAACAGGTAAATCTCACACCTGCAAAAGTAAACATTCCGAGCTCCAGAACGAAGGTGAAGATGGATGCAGAAAAACGGAAAAAAAAATTCCAACATGAGAAGCTTTAACCTGAGACCAAGACTCCGCCGACACCTGTTTCGTATTAGACCAACACTGGGAGTGGCGCTATCGCCTTTCTCAGAGGAAAGTGCCCTGAGATCAACTAAACATGTTTCCTCTTCGTAGCTAAACAGACGCAGCTCACGCGGACCTCGTCGGCGGACGTCTCGACTCACTGTTCCGCGTTCAAGGTAAAACTGCAAACGAAACCATGGACAGAGAGGAATGGTTACAGGTATTGTTTCACTCAAACGGATAGTGCTGGAACTCATGAAGCCGCCTGCACGCTCCTTTATCCATGAGGAAATCGACGGCCGTCGAGCACGCTCGGCTGAAACGGAACCGAACGGCTCCGTGACCGAATCCCACTCTGTGGCGGTACAAAGGGTAACTCAGCATGCTCGGTCTGCATCACGAAAAGAACACACGAAGCCGCTTTTCCGTTAACCAGTAGTACAGTCTATTTTATTGTCGGATTCTTGATCTCCGTTTCCATGGCAACCGCACAATGGTATATGGCAAGGCGATTTTACTGGACAACCCACCGTTTTGAAATATAAAGTCAATCAAAGTGCATACTTATAAGATAGCTAAAATGCAACGAGTCATCCCTGCCTGAGAAAACCAATTCACGAGTCAATGGCGTCATAAGAAATGGTTTCCCCTTAAAATTCATCACAGAAGGCCCGGACTGCCTGGAAAGCCTGCAGCAGTTCCCTCAAACCACACTCTTTCTTGCCATGCCTGCCACATGCAGAGATGAAAACACTTCAGATTCTTGACAAAGCAGAATTGTATTTATAAATATGCACAAAGGACACATTGCCGCAGCGGTTAACGCACAGCGTGTCGTCACTTCCAATCCTCACAAGGCCTTTTTCATTGAGGTTGCTTCCACTGCTTCGAGCGCACAGCCCGTCTGGAATACACGTCACGCTGGCAGCCATATTGGAAGCTTTCTGTCCCATTTCCATTGCAAACTGTACATGCTATCAGTGTGACAAGCCGGTAGGCGACATGGGTGGTCGCTATATAATTGCATACCAGTCATACAGTTTTTGACGGATCGGGCTGAAAATTGTTTGACAAAGAGGTTGATTATAGTGCGCATAAAAGCGCGGAAGCCGATTTTTGATTTTCGAAAAAAAATCTATATATTAAAAAATATCTTTCGGATTTTTTTCAAAAATTTCAAAGTCCCGTCCATAGCAACGGTGCTCAAAAGCATACAACTAGATCCTGGTATGGACCTACCAGTCAAGTTTCATCAAAATCTACTGACTCCTCTTGTCTTCAGAGCTGTCCATTACATACAAACAAACAGACAGAGACAGATAGAAAACCTGAGAATAGTGGTAGTCTCGCAACCACCCAATAATCGGAACAAGGAAATTGCACATAGATACATTTAACGAACATACGGTCTGACAGGATGGTGCACAGGTAGCGCACTTTCCATTGAGCTGCATCATCTGGGTTTGATTCTTGATCCAAGTATAAAACTATTATCCTGGTGTTTAGCAGGCAGAGCGTTTCATCGCTAAGCGGGTCGTCCCTCAGACGGACGTTCGAGAAGGCGGCCCATCAGCCGGCATTAATTGGTGGATGCTAAAGATCTCGCGGTGGCCTTCGTGAAAAGTAGGCGAGAGTTATCGCCGGCAATCTGAACAATTACAAATTCCTGCATCTTCAGTCGTTAAAGGCATGCCTCGTCCACCCCCTTCTCCCCTTTCTCACCAAATGTTTCACTCCAGGCCAGTTCAGGTTAATTGCCATTTCAATTATCATTTCAACCAAGCTAATGCGAATCAAAGATATCCATCAAGTAGCTGCGGTGATTCAACTTAGTAGAGCCTGGTAAAGGGGGGGGGGGGGGGGACATCATAATGCCATCGTTGGTATCTTATGACTTCATTCACTTCAACAATTCTCAACATCACTCATTGTGATGTCACTATAATACACACAAGGCTCGAAAAAGGAGAGGAAGAAGAAGAGCAAGAAGCAGAAGAAGAAGAAGAAGAAGAAGAAGAAGAGGAAGAAGACGAGGAGCAAGAGGAAGAGGAAGAGGAAGAAGAAATGAAAGTGTCCAAAATTATGAGATAATTTATTGGAGGTGCACCTTCAAAAATATTTATAACAAGGACAAATGTGTCCAAGAGCCACGTCCTAAAGGTTTTGTCTTCACCAGAAGAAGAAGAACAACAACAATAAGAAGAGGAAGAAGAAGAAAAAAAACCCAAAAAACAACAACAACGATATTTCGTCACGTGCCTTGATTGAGCCAATAGCGACACCCGTCATGGACGATCGTCGTTCATGACGAGAAACTAGTGTATTTACGAAATTACAATACATTAAATGGAATAATCTTTAAATAGTAACGTGAACTTTTCGAAACTTTAGAGCAAATGTCCGAATATATTTAAAAGTTCATGATAGACGCTCAAAAAGGCACCGTCAATGCGAGGATGCGTACATGTGCTCAGTATTTAAGGAGATCTGGATCCTGTATATAAAAGAGCCGAGTCCTAAAGGTTTTGGAAGAAGAAGAAGAAGAAGAAGAAGAAGAAGAAGAAGAAGAAGAAGAAGAAGAAGAAGAAGAAGAAGAAGAAGAAGAAGAAGAAGAAGAAGAAGAAGAAGAAGAAACGCGGCTAAACATAAATGTGAATCTAAAAAAATATTTGAATTTTGTTTTTAATTCGCATCAACGTGGAACCACTCCTCGAGCGTCTTTGGGCACCACCGCCGAGTTGTCAGCAGAGAAAGGAAAAGTAAATAAAACAAGAGTGAGAATTGCTTTGCAATACATGTCCCTGACCGATGTGATACAAATCAAAAAAGGGCATAACTCTGTGGAAAATTGACAAAACGCCCTGAAACTCGAACTTGTTCTGTAACTTATCATAATAAAGCCACGTGCCACATTTCAGTTGAATATGTTAAAGGGTATGGGGGAAAAGGTCTGAAAAATCACAGGTGGGACGGACATACGGAAAGCAAATCTCTCGTCCCCTCCGGTGAAACTGGTAGGGAACGAATAAAATGAAAGTTAAAAATAATAAACTTAATTAACACACTTTGTTATTGACCAGTTTTGAGACAAATAAAACAGAGATCCCCTCATTGGTGGAGTCGTAACATGTCTGAATAACGTCCGACGTAAATGCCACGACAAACATCGTGAGACAAAGGTGCAGAGTTAAAGGTCGGAATTGATTCATGTTCCTCTTTTCCTATTCTATCTCTACCCTCCCCAAGCCACATTAGGTCACATGCGGCGTTCATCGAGAAACCTCCAGCTGCCCACCGTCCGCAAGTCAAGGCTGGTTCCCCACCTGCATGCATTTGTCTCCTTATTCTCCCGAATGTGAAATGGTCTCCCCTCGTTTGTGGTCTCGTCCTTCTCACTTCAGCATTTCAAATGCACAACCCATCACCACCTCATATGCTCACCCATCACCACCTCCATAATCTTCCTTTTTGTGTGCATGATCGAGGCTTGTGGAAGAGCAAGAGCGGAATGGAACGGAACAAGATGGAAAAGGGGAAACACCAGCAGCAGAGTTAAAGTGATGGTGAGATGAAGGGGAAGGGAGAAGGACACACGCTGAATGAGGCACAGCAAGAAGAGGAAACAGAAAAGGAACAAACCGACCTAGAGAGCTAACAAAGGAAAAGAGTTCAGGAAGAAGGGGGGGGAAATCACAATAACCTGTAAAAAGGGACCGCGAATACGAATGGGGTCAGTTGGGGTTGAAGAGAGCTGCCCTTTGTCATTCAGCTCCTCCATGAGTTTACACCTTTGCATAAACAACTCGAAATGATTACTTTCGATAATTTTCACAAGGAATGTGTGGCACAATGAAGAATGCAGCCAAGAAGCCATAATCATACCCAGACCTGCGTTCTCCCTCCATATCATTGAAGATGACCGCGGCCCCCAAGGAAAAGATTCAACTTAGATACCCCCCCTCCCCCCAACAAATAGTTTTTGCGATTGACTTTGCACGGTAAAGCTGTAACCGGCTGTGTAAGCCTCCGCTGAGCCAGCAAGCTTTCTGCAGCCCCACGTGACTCAAACAAAGTAATGGACATGGCCTTTTGCTTTGAGGGAAGGAATAAGGTGGATGTACAATCTGCAATCAGGTGGATGTACAATATCCCACCTATCTTTCGAATAAATGGATTTGAAATTCATCTTGGAGGTCCAAAACTCTGCTAATCGATGAAAGGGGATAGGACAATAAAGTCGGTGTATTACACGAGGACGTTCAACGCAGGAGGCCATCAGGCCCGTTAAGCCTGTACAATGGTTGCCAACCTATGGTTGTTCGTCCGTGTTCTATCCTTTTTAGATGCTCAGCGTTAAGCAAGGAAGCAGCATGTACCATTTTTAAAGTTGTTGGTTTGAACTTGGCCGGGGTTTAAACCGCCGACCTCCGAGACGCAGAGCGGCCATGAACCAGTTCGCCACCGAGGATGAAAATCGAGAAAAATACCAAACAAGACAAGCAACTCAAATGAATGGCTATCAATGGGAAAGCCAAACATAGCAGATGTGTGTATCGCCCCCACGCCAATGTCATGTGCCTAATGCAGCACATTCGGGGCCTTCCCCGCCGTGCCATCGGGAAAGACCCACGCTGTGATTTAGAGTATTCTGCACGAGCGGCCCAGCATCTGTTAGTACAGAATAGTCCCCGTGACACCCAAAATCACCCTCACCCGCCGACTATTTTGTCAAACACAGACGACGGAAACACAGCTCATTGCATGACCCCTGACAAGGTGGTCATGGAAATAACGCTCGTCGTCATAGTCGTAAAATAATCAACGTTTATGTTTGTTCGTTGTCACACGCATCCTTGGCTATTTTGCACAATGGTCATCTGAATGGGAAGTTTATTTTACCGTGAAGATTTCCCCCTCCACCAAGTGTGCGGCAACGACCTGTTGGACGCGTCGCTTTGCCGGGTGATGGAAATGCTGCTGCTTCACTCCTACCTGTGTACGCCCAGGTCTGTCCTCCCGAAGAAGACCGCGATCGGTTCCTTTCTCTGTTGTTCCTCTCCCTTGGCCAGGTCCATGCGTAACCTGCGACGGACAAACACATCAAGGCCGGGATAGTGTTGGACCCAAGGCAGAAATACAACAGTGACGCACGCGCACATATACATTTTGAAAAATGAAGATGTCACTACTGTCCATCGGCACACCAAGCCATCCTTCCGAAACTCAGGACTTGATTCAAAACGCATGATCAGTCATCAGACAACACTCCCAGTGGCCTAACCACAGAGTGGATGCTTACTCCGACATCTGTCACCTTGTTTTGGCAAGTTGGAGGTGGCATTCTCCATCACTCCTTTGCATCAAGCTCTTTCAGATTTTGTGATCACCATAGTTGGTGTTGAATCTGTCATCGAATCTCCAACACACGGCACATTGGATTCACCGCTCCACTAATACTCGTTTCCGTATTCCGAGGGACCGGCACAGCCGTTCGTTGCAATGCCGCCCCCGTGCATTGAACGTCCTGATGAAAGGCTTGTGCCCAACCGTTCTTCCGTGGAATTCCATTAATCGAGGGGCTTGAAGAACTGTACCCAATGACCTCCATAAACTCAATCATCACATCACCGGGGTTCGGTGTCACGGAAGATTTATGCTTGTTCTGTTTAACAATCTTCAACACAATGTTCTTTCCTCTTAAAGATGATCATTGATGGTGTGCTGGAGATTGAAAATGAAACCTGTCGTCTACCACTTCCACTTCATCGCAACATCCCCCCCCCCATCACTCCCCACTCTCCACAGATGACTCGGTGATGGCTTGGATTGTTGGAATTGTCCTGATGAAGGAGTCTGCTCCAATAAAGCTAAACTCGATAAATGTCTTCTTATTCAGATATGATGCTCGGAAAAAGAAGCATCCAAGACCATTCCCCCGACAACATACAGTGCCTTCAGAAAGTATTCACACCCCTCGACTTTTGTCACATTTTGTTGTTACAGCCTGAACTTAA
>NC_140962.1:138053113-138268113 GCF_056783735.1 Eptatretus burgeri | reverse complement strand
GGGGGATGTATCGAAGCATCCATCTCTCGGATTGAAAGGAGCGGGTTGCTGAAATCAGCACAAAACAAGGACCCCGAGCCACCCCCCGCCGCGCCACCCACTGTAAGGGGGACAGACGGCTGCGATGAACGGCCTTCATTGAAATGCCAACGCGTGTAAAATGTGTAAATAACGGCGACACTTGGGAGTCCCAGGTGTGCGGCCAACGTGCCGAGGATACCTCGGTTTGTCCGTTCCGAGGTTCATGGTTTGAGGATAGCACAGACACCACAACGAGCCGACCAAATCCTCTTCAATCTGAATTTCCGTTTGAGTAACTCCAGATTTAAAAATCATTTCTTTCCATTATATTAGCAGGAGGGGCAAGGCAGGACCGCAGGAGGTGTTTGAACACCATCCAATAAAGTGCCAACCTGGCCAGGAGGGTCTTTACCCTCCTGCGTGTAATTAATGCACTTGGCCATGCAAGCAATCTAGTAATGGTGAGCAGGCTGGGAACACTGCACTGCTGTAGCCATGGTCACCACACTACAGACTACTGTCTGTAATCCGTAAAGCAACTAAGCTGTGAAAAGATGGGATGTCAGCCTTGGGGAATCGTATGAATCACATCAACATCATAATCATCAACATCATCATAAACATCAACATCAACCTCATCAACATTATCCTCAACATCAACATCAACATCATCAATAATATCATCAACATCAACATCAACATCATCAACATTATCATCATCATCATCATCATCAAGGAAGATGTTGATAAGGAACGGCTGGACAATTAGCGATTGACGATGCAGCATATTAAACACCCCCCACCGCTGTAGACACCCGAAATGTGAAACGATGTCTGAATTAGACAAATGAACACTTCTTTTCAATTCTGGAGCTGAAATTTTGCAAGTCAGCTTAGTTACAGAGATTCTAGAGGCTATGGCATGTGCGGAAATGAAACAACCTCCGGGTGTTTATAAGCATCGCAATGTATCCAGCAATAAGCTATGAGGAACAAGCATTCAATCATATGAGTGGGGAAAGTGGAAAAAAACGTCAAGGCAATGTTGAGCAGGCCAAAAAACAAAAGTGGTAAATGAAGACCCCATCAATGGGAAGGAAGCGAGGTTGTCAAGGATCACCTGATGAAGGATATTATTAAACAAGGTCGTGAATTATCTTAAAAAGGGGTGTTTTAATTAACCCAAACACCCAATTTTCACTCTTGAACTTCCTTGGTGTTCCATCAATGTGCATGCAAAGTTTCAGGCTGCTAGGTTCCATGGTTTTGGAGATATGGAGGGGACACACATGCTCACACTCACACACACACACACACACACACACACACACACACACTGACTGACATTTAGTCACACATCTTGACACACTCTGACATTTATTGGTATATATATATATATGTATGTATATATATATATATATATATATATATATATATATATTTATTTATATATATATATATATATATATATATATATATATATATATATATATATATATATATATATATATATATATATATATATATATATGTTGTTGTTCATCTTTCGGCTGCTCCCGTTAGGGGTCGCCACAGCGGATCATCCGTTATGATCCGCATACTGATTTGGCACAGGTTTTACGCCGGATGCCCTTCCTGACGCAACCCTGGTCGCCTCTTTCGACACAGGGATCAGGATTTGGGTTTCGCCATGATTCCAGGCTGCTCTCCACCCTGCCCAGTGCAGAGCCCCCGTCCTCAAGCGATCCTCCAACCCAAGCCTCCGAGTAGCCGGATTACAGGCGCACGCCACTACGCCCGGCCATATATGTATATGTATGTATATATAAATATATATGTACAGTATATGTATGTGTATATATATATATATATACATATATATATATATATATATATATATATATATATATATATATATATACATTACAGATGGTTGTTCTTTATCTAACAGCAATATCTTCAAGTCATGCCACAGATTTTCGATTGGATTGCGGTCGGGGCTCTGACTGGGCCGCTCAAGGACATTTATCTTTGTTTCTTGGCCACTCCAGCATAGCTTTGGCTGTGTGCTTCGGGTCGTAGTCGTGCTGAAAGGTGAACTTCCGTCCCAATTTCAGCCTTCTTGCAGAGAGCAGCAGGTTTTCCTCCCGGTTTTTTTCTGTATTTCACTCCATCCATTTTCCCTTCTCTCCTGACAAGTGCCCCAGTCCCTCCTGATGAGAAACATCCCCATAACATGATGCTGCCACCACCATGCTTCACAGTAGGGATGGTGTTCTTTGGGTGATGTGCTGCGCTGGGTTTGCGCCAAAAGTAACATTTTGCATCTCTGCCAAAACTTTTGATCTTGGTTTCGTCAGACCACAAAACTTTTTGCTGCACAGCTTCAAAATCTCCAAAGTAGTTTTTTTACATACCTCAAACGGGACTCAAAGTGAGATTTTTTAAATGATGGCTTCTTTCTTGCCCCCTACCATACAGGCCAGACTTGTGGAGTGCTTGGGATATTTTTGTCACATGCACACAGTGACCAGTCTTTGCCATAAAGGCCTATAGCTCTTTCAAACTTGCCATTGGCCTCTTGGTGGCGTCTCTGATCAGTGTCCTTCTCACTTGGTCATCCTGTTTGCAGGGACGGCCTTACCTAGGCAGGGTGTTGGTAGTACAATATGTCTTCCACTTCTTAATGATTGTCTTGACTGTGTTCCAAGGAATATTTAAAGCCTTTGAAATATTTTTATTCTCATCCCCTGATCTGTGCCTTACCACAACTTTATCTTGGAGGTGTTTTGAAAGCTCGTTGGTGCTCATGGTTGAGTCTTTGATGTGAAATGCACTACCCAGCAAAGGAAACCTCCAGGAACAGCTGATTTTAGACTGAAATAATCAGTCCCAACAATTTAACACAGGTGGAGGCCAATTAACTTGGTGTTTGATTTTGAAGGTGCTTGGTTACACCTCAGCAAACTTACAATTCTTATTATCAGGGGGGGCGGGGGAGGGGGTGGACACTTATCCAACCAAGATATTTTAGTTTTGTATAATTAACTAATTTTCTGGTTTGTTGATTTTTTTTCACATGAAGTTGTAGGTTACGATGTGTAAATAAAGGTGGAAAAAGTCTGATTTAATGCAAAATAATTCCAAACAATAAAACAACAAAAGGAGAAAAATTTGAAAATGAGGTGTATAGAAGTTCTTGAGGAACCGTGTGTGTGTGTGTGTGTGTGTGTGTATGTGTGTGTGTGTGTGTGTGTGTGTATGTGTGTGTGTGTGTGTGTGTGTGTGTGTGTGTGTGTGTGTGTGTGTGTGTGTGTGTGTGTGTGTGTGTGTGTGTGTGTGTGTGTGTGTGTATGTATGTATGTATATACAGTGCACTTCGATATATATTGTTGTGGTTACCAAATTCGCAAACCACCATTCAGGTCCCTTAGGTGAGGTATCTCGGTAAGTACATGTGTAGTTAGGCCCAAACCCGTTGTCTAGTGGGAATACATGTCATTTATGCGTGCTGCGACTCTTCAGGATAGCCGTTTTTCTTTTACTATCTTTATTTTGGACCAACCGCCATGATTACAACCACAACCACCGCTTCACCACAACCGCCACGACCTTCACGTCACACCTCGCAACCGTAGCATCGCCACCGTTCTTGCCCCGCTGTGGGTACCGGTGTTGGACTCGTGCAGAGCGCGCGTCGAACAGCGTGTACAAAATCACGGATTTTGTGCTTCAAAAACGGATCAAAAACGACACACGCCCACTTTTTGCCGTCCAATCGGTAAGCGAGGGGCGAATTGGCCCCGCCTCCAGGACGATCGATATATGCAAATTTGTGGATCAAAAAGCCTTCACGCCCACTTTTTCTCGGGCCAATGGGGAGCGAGGTGAAAGGTCAAAGGGAGGGGGTCAAAGGCGAAGCTACGGGGGGATAAAAGGACGGTGTTCGTCAGTCAAGAAGTCGGGGAGTCGGAGAGTCCAGAGGAGAGTCCAAAGAAGAGTCCAGAGTCGGAGAGTAGGAGAGTCGGAAGCAGAGGGTCAAGACTTCGCGGGCGGTGGAGCTGCTCGTCGTGTGCGTTGGAGTCGGAACGGAGGGGACGAGCTGTGGAAAGGCGGCGACACCAGACGAGGGGGTGCTCGCGTCGTGCAGGAAGCTGCACCCGAGGGAGGCCGACAGCGCGACCTGGCCGAGGTGGAGACGCTCGTCGCACATAATAAAGATCCTCTATACCCCGAGCATCAGCAACCCCCTCCTGTTTCCCCCCGCGCTGAGATAGTGCGACCAAGGGGGCCCCTTTCCCACCCCCTGCCAGACACTGTCCGCGAGGCCCGCGGGGTTGGGGCGCCATCGCCGCTCCGCGTCTCATCACCAGACGGGTAGGCGCGACCCGGTCTCGGCCTCAGGCCCGCCTCATTCTTGGGGGTATTTCTTTTCCTTGGTTTTGGGTATGTGTTGTCGGCGCCGTCTGTGAAGTAGAATTGTATAAGTGTTGCCGTGTGCTCGGTAGTCGGTATTAGCTCTGCACTGTGTTTTCACTTTTATATTTGCTTTTTGTGTAAATGGAATTGTGTTTTTTTCTGTGTGCTTTTGGTGGAATTGTATATGTGTGCTTCCCGTGTGCCGCGAATAAATGTGCTTTATTATTGAACTGTTCTCCCGCTTCGCTTCGTCATTTCTCCCATTGAATCCCCATCTTGCTTCACGTAAAGGGTTGGTAGTGGGCTGAATACGCCCGATAATTAATCGAACCGTCGAGGTCGACGATAACACCGCTCGGTTATTCTGATAGTACGGAACGGGTCGCTTAAGTGGCCCGTGTCCGAAGTCGACCTGCGGCGAGGTGCGATCGCCCGGTCTACCCTCCGCGTGGGTACTTAGGTAGGTCGAATTCGGCGAGCATCCCTATCCCACGCGGGGGCTGATTGGCTCGATCGCGGTGAGACCGAAAGGTCCACCCGTGACTGGTTCCCGGCCTTAGTCCGAGAGGGTCACGACTGGATTGTCCGTCCGGTGGGCGACGTGCCGCGATTCGAGTTACGTGGCCGTCAGCACGCCGGCGGGCGCGAATCCGCAACAATATTTATGTACGTGTATATATTTTTTATTTTTTTTAAATATATCTCAATATATCTCAATATATCAAAATATATCCATCCATCTATTTATCTTTATATATCTACAGAGCATATGTATATATATATATATATATATATATATATATATATATATATATATATATATATATATATATATATATATATATATATATATATATATATTATTGTGGTTCTGCAAAACCGCATGCCTGTAATGCTAGTTTCCCACTGTCGTGCGATCCGTTACGAACATCACAATTGGCCATTCGTAGCTGATCATGGAATTTCTCTGAAAGCTATTCCCACTATCCCGATGCGCGGCACGATTGAAATCATGGTCTCACAGAGCGTGGTGTTTGTCTTGTCTAAGATCGATCCCGATCACCACGATTTGGAAGCACGATTAGATGCGATCTGTCGCGCTTTGTTACGATGAAATACGATCTGATACGATGATCCCGATTGACAATTGATCGTGTTGATCGTAGAAAAATTTTGAACCGTTCAAAATTTTTCGACGATTAACACGATTGCAACGACTGACCTCAAGATCTGATAAGATATGATAGGATCACCACAATTCGTCCACGATTAAGACCACGATTTCAATTGTGCCGCACATCGTGATAGTGGGAACCTAGCATAAGGCAATGGCACCCAACATACAGTGATCCCCAGGCAGTTATTTCATTAGTCTTCATGCAGTCAGACCTTCCCCTCATGTCTAATGGGTTCATGGGACGAAGTGCATTGCGTGGGCATAATAGATCGGTCCAATAATTATATCTTTATCTTATTTTCAATCCTGATTTCCATCCAACCCTTTCCTTTTATACATGATGCAAATCAAGCAAGCAAGCACACATACATGATAACAGACACCCGTGCAGCCCTGTGAGAGACTCACCACCAACACTGTACAGGAAGCGCATGGCGCGCCCTTTCATTCAAATCTGCACACTGATTTGCAACGACATCTCGCCTTGCTCAACCTTTGCTCACTGGGAGCTCGCTGCCTCGACCACCAGCATCTCCCGCACATGGGAAGGATCATCCCATGCCTCCACGCACCTCCACATCGATTGAATTTGCCACCAAACAGGGTCGTGCTACGTGGCCCAGGCCACTCAGACCGCGTGGTGTGGGGACAGGCCAAGCACGTTAACAGCACCGGCCACATCTCGCCAGGGGTGCCCCGAATGGGCATCAGGGACTGACACGAGCCTCGTCCAGTCGCCAGAACATGGCCCAGGAGTTCGGTGCAAGGCCATGTCGCACCGGATGTGTGAATGAGACTGCTTCCGGCCCCAGGAGCCTTACAGGGCGAGGGTGGGACCTAATAGGGGAGCACAATTTGGGTGACAGCGCGTTGCTTAGGGTCATCAACCCACCCTTTGCCTGGGGCTTATAAAAGGCAGATCGCAAAACCGTCCACCCTCTCCCTCTGCTCTTCTCCGCCTGCCTGCCTCGCCCACTTCTCCCCTTGTTTTCCTCGCCCTCTCCTTCACCTCTCTGCTCCGCCCTCTCTTCACCGCTCAACAATGTCTGCCTGTCGCTGCATCTACACTTGGAGTTGGTGTGTGACAGGCGTTCTTCTGTGACCAGTGTGGAGCACACATTTCCATGAGCCCCAGCAAAGTGATTAAGCAGGAGATAACGCACCGACTCTTAAGGTGTGATCGCTCAAGCGGAGCGTCCCCCAAAGCGTACTTGGTTGCGTGGTCGGCTGACCACGCCAGTTATTGCGAGGCCATTAGTCCTCATCTGCTCTCCTTCCTTCTGGCTCTCTCATATTCATCGGGTGTGTGTGTGTGTGTGTGTGTGTGTGTGTGTGTGTGTGTGTGTGTGTGTGTGTGTGTGTGTGTGTGTGTGTGTGTGTGTGTGTGTGTGTGTGTGTGTGTGTGTGTGTGTGTGTGTGTGTGTGTATGTGATGGCGCCTGTCGTAGCATAACTTAAGACTAGAAGATATAATGGGATAAGTCTGCTCTGTGTCTGTTTTTGTAAATTGCTTACCTTTTGTCACACCCCACAAATTCCTTGTTATCCCTTCTGTACATAACAATAAAAACCCATTTCTGTGCTGCATACCTTTCCTCGCTTGAGTGCAAATAAATCCTTTGTGCAGAAATGTTCCCAGCTCGTTTTCGTCTTTTCCTTCATTGGTCTAGCATGGTCCGTATCCCAGCTTAGCCAGGACGTTATCCCCCAATGATCCTTTTTTCAACCGGTAAATCCTTGGCAGTTACGCTCAGCTGCATCTGATCCAGTCAGGTGATCCGGTTTGAACAAGGTGCACGGAGAGCGTGTGCCCCCGGTAATTAGATCACGTGACCATTAGGTAACCGGTATCCAGTAGATGGAGGTCCCTAAGTCACGTGGTTGAGTTATTGGCATTCATGGTCGACCAGTGACCCGCCATGTAACGGAGTTATCTGTGTGCGACGACCTGCGATTCCGGAGACTCTGGAAGTTACCCGAAGTATCTTCCCCCCCCCCACCCACACAACCCCTCGTGGTCTTCTCGCCACGACCCCTGGTCCACAACAATATATATATATATATATATATATATATATATATATATATATATATATATATATATATATATATATATATATATATATAAACATGTTTATACTTCACGGACCATTGTTTGTGTGTGTGTTTGTTGCGCTACTCTTCCTACAGTTCTGTGACGATCACATCCAGACTTGCTACATCGGATCAGCATGACCCCAGTTCGTGCATAGGGGTGTTTTTATCTTTATCAATGGTCTTTTGGGGGTTGTGGATAGGGGACGCAAATTCTCTTTGTAAACGTGTATGGTGTTGCATTGCTTCAGGTGGGAGAGGCTGTTGCAAGTCCCCCACCCTTTACAGTAAAATATTCCTGTCCCCACGTTTTCCACTTCAGTGAGGTGTTTTGACTGATGCAGCGAGAGTTATTGTGGAGAAGTGTTTTGAATTACACATTTGAATCAGGATAATAACATCATCCCCCTGGCAGCTCCCCTCGGGAGTGGGGTGCTTCATGGATATATATATATATATATATATATATATATATATATATATATATATATATATATATATATATATATATATATATATATATATAGTGATGAAAATACCTTTGCCCTCTGGTGTGTGTGTGTGTGTGTGTGTGTGTGTGTGTGTAAATTTGTGGTGTTACTGAAGAGAGTATCACTTTGTGGAAATATCACCACTATAAATTGCCCACCGAAGTTTGGCTGAGATGGCATGGGTGGGGGTGCCAATGCATATAATAGTTTTGGTGTGTCTTTGGAGTGGACTGTTGTGAGTATCTTATTTTGAGAACATTTTGAACAGCCTTTAATTCGAACTCTTGTCACTCGTTAACAACAAAATTTATTATTATTTTACTGTAGAAATGATATCCTCATCACGAACAAATATAGTACTCAAAACAATTATCGTCGTAATAACAAAAATATGAACATTTAACAGCCAGGAGGATTATGGTTGAAGGTGACAATGAATGGATGGATGAACTCCAACAGCTCGTGCTGTCCGACAGTAATTTCGCTTTGAAACATGAACGAAAGATTACTGACAATGCGAGTCGAACTTCAAAAGAAACAGGCGGAGGCAAATGAGACCCAAAGCAAAGGCTAACTCAAAGCAGATCAAATCAAAGCCTTAAAGCTCTGCCGACCCCGTGCATATAATGTAAGCCATAGTGCACTTCGAAAATCCCACCCCATGGAGATGGATCGAATGAGACAGCCCACGACATGTTCCATCGAACTTCCCACGGATTACATCATTTCAAAAATAAATGTTTCCTGAAATTGCATCGTGCAGCCCCCGGAAATCCGCAAAAAGTTCCATCCATGAAAGAGCCACTAGGTTCTAAAACTGATTTCAAGAAAACTGAATAAGTAAAATAGGTGCATTGTTGATGTCGAGGATCCATGCCTGATCCTTAGTACCAACTCGCTCAGGTACCCGGCATTGCCAGGCATCTAAAAAATGGTCTTTGTGATCTAAAGGGTCTTCAGGATCTTCAGGGTCTTAAAGGGTCTTTGGGGTTTTCAGGATCTTTAAAGGCTGAGATGATGGATGAAAATACCCTGAGGACAATCTCCGGGTCAGACTTGGACTGTGTGCCAAATTTGGTGTTTGTAGGTCCAGCGGTCTTTGCAAAACACACGAACATACAGACCAATAATTAATAGACAGACAGACAACAAACTTTATTTCTTCGATTGATCTTTAATTATACCAAGTCATAGCTGCGACAGACAACAGGTGGCCATACAACAACTGTAATGGCACAAGTCCTGAAAATGAGACTGTCAGCAAGTATGTACGTAGTAGTTGTTGTACAATGCTACACCAGGTGGGCAATGCTTTCTGCTGTCCAAGACCAGCAATTGGTCACCATTGTTTGAGCTCTTTAAGACGACATTTTGTTTCTTTTACAGACTTTGACTTCTCCAAGAATCTTCACTCATACCAGGAGAAAACCGATGAGTCAGTTATTTCCCCTAAGTGATAGTATACCCGTCAGCAATGCGACATTTCCTAAGGGGAGGGGGGGAGTGAGAGGGGTGGGGGGAGAAAAAGAGGAGGGAGGGGAGCGAGGGTGGAGTGAGGCAGGAGAGGATAGCAAGGAGGGGTGGGGAGCAAGGAAGGAGGGGGGAATGAGGGGTGGAGAGCGAGGAGGGGTGGGGTGCGGGAAGGGAAGGCAGCATGAGAGGAGGGGAAGGGAAGGCAGCATGAGAGGAGGGGAAGGGAAGGCAGCGTGAGGGGAGGGTCCATCCGGACATAACAACCATCCGGACACATCCAGAGATAACCACCATACAGACATAACCACTGTCCAGACACGTCCAGAGATAACCACCGTACGGACATAACCACTGTCCAGACACGTCCAAAAATAACCACCGTCCGGCCCCTATATTGATAACCACCATCCGGATACATGCAGAGATAACCACCATCTAGACATAACCACCGGCCAGATACGTACAGAGACTGAGAGGAGAGAGAGAGAGAGAGAGAGAGAGAGAGAGAGAGAGAGAGAGAGAGAGAGAGAGAGAGAGAGAGAGAGAGAGAGAGAGGTGTAGGAGGAGGGTGCTGCACTGAATTTGGAGGGTGTGGAGCGAGGATGGGAAAGAGATAAAGAGGGGTGGGGGAGGGGAGTTATCAGAGAGAATATGTTATGCTTTTTGAACAACGCGCACACACACTGACACACACTGATATTTATTATTATAGATGCATACATCCAGGTGTTGAGGCTCTTCGACAAATAGAACAACAGGGGTCAAAGAGTTAATACACAAAAAGTGTAGAAAAGGGAAACAGGGGGACAAGAATGAAATCATATACCACGGCACAAGAAGAGAAGTCCAAGCTGAATTGGGAACAGCATCTAAGTGAGTGTAATCAGGCTCACAGGTAAGAATGGGAGAGACGATGAGTTGTCACATGACCGCAGACTTGAAGTCCTCGAGGGAAAAGAATGAGCCAACAGATTCACAAAGCCAATTTTATATGCAAGAGATGATGGAGACGAATGAATGCAGGTGAGTGATGAGCTTATACTTGGTGAGGGCAACAAGGTAACAGTTTCTGGTAAGATCACCTGTGACTTCGAGTGTCAGGTGTTGAGTAGATGAGTGAGAAGTGAAGCAAAATAGACCTGGGAAAAGGCTGCAAGGCAACAAACTTACCTGCAATTACCAACGGTAGACTATTAACCTCCTGTGCTGAGATACCAATGACACAGACAGCTTTAGAATCCATGGCATCGGGAAAAGGAGGGCATAGGACGTGTCGTGGAAGATAGGGATTTGGAACCCTGGCCTTTTCTGCAAAAAAAAAATTGTTCTGCAAAGATCCTTTATGGTCCACCTATATTGTAAATGTCGATCAAGAGCAAAGGAACAGGTAAGCTGCGTGCACCAGAACAAGTTTTCTTACCTGTTTTCAGATTTTTGTGAATGGTGAGATATTTTGTAAGTTTGTACTTCAAGCTTGTGAGCTCCGACATGTATGAGGCCAGAAGCACAGTGATAGCATGTATTATGGAGAAACTACA
This sequence comes from Eptatretus burgeri, assembly GCF_056783735.1. Taxonomy (NCBI): domain Eukaryota; kingdom Metazoa; phylum Chordata; class Myxini; order Myxiniformes; family Myxinidae; genus Eptatretus; species Eptatretus burgeri. Next base: position 138,256,901 of record NC_140962.1, on the reverse strand, counting down.
GGTTGCTATCAGCGGGGTTCGATTTTGAGAAGGAAAAAGAAAGCTTCCAAACTGTTGGACTCGGGACAGCACGATCCTGAGTCGGATATCTTGAAGCGTCAAGGCATATACAGTACTGATAAAGAAGGGAGAGGAGAATATTGATAAATCTATCATTGGCATTATGTCCTGATGAAAGCCATGCATACCGGTTAATGGAAGAGATGGTGGACTGCAAGCCAGTCTATTCTGCCTGATTAAACTTCCAGATGCAGCGGCACCTTGTTGGTTTCCCATAGACTGCTGGAGAGACAGATGCTATCAATAGGACATGGCAAGAGGAGTCAACTGAGGGTGAGGAAGAGCATGATCAAGCCTAGTGGAGAGTGGAAGCCATGAAGGGAAATATAAGTTATCAATGCAACAAACAGTGTAAATAAAAGACAGTTCACCTGCGACTCCCAACAACAGTTGACCTGTAACTGAAGCATCACCTTGATGACCATTTAAAGGCCTAAAGTTTGACTGACGCACAAGACGTTGCTTGCCTTTATGATAGGATCGACGAATGTCCGAAGGAATTTTATTGCAAGTGGCATCTTGTTCATCATGGGCTGGCAGAATGGCCTTGTGGTATGCACACTTGCTTCTTGGCTGGGTTCGAATCTGGGCCCAGCTATAAACTGTCATCTGAGTGTTTCACAGGCTGGCTGAATTTATTAATGTGTATGCCATTTAAACTGGGTGGATGCTAAAGATCCAATAGTGCCCGTTCTGCAGAGTCGGTGAGCTGTCACTGGCACCCTCACCGAATTATAAGTTCCTGCCCTAACTACTTAGTTGAACATCAGGCCTGGCCAGCTGGTTCGTGAAAGACTTGGGGGCAAAAAGCTTCCCCCTGAGAAATATATTGTGGATGAGAGGTGTTAAGTTCCTACCATTTCCTGTTAGTACAAGCAATTATTGGCAGTGGATATAACACACACACACACACACACACATACTCAAACAAGGAGGGATGCTTCTCCTTTTACCAATAGATGCAAAAATGTAGTATAATTTATTTTGTGGCCTCGGAACCAAACAAACAACATATATTTATAATATCGCTCATGGCCCATACAACTCCCACTCCCGCCCCCTTCCACTCTGCTGGCGATAACCAACCTTGCAAGAATGTGTAAATAATTGTGGTCGTTAAGGAAAGAAGAATAAGAAGTATCTTCATCATGCTGAAACAACATCATTCATCATGCCTTCAGGAGCAGCCGAGGTGGGGGAGGTGGGGCAAATGTATTTTGTACCATGGATAATAATCCCCCCCCCCCCATGTCTGCAGCAGGGGTCAGTAAACCACTTGCATTGTGGTGCGTGTACAGCTGAAAATTGTATGGTTGGGGGGTTGGGGGGGGGGTTGTGCCCATGATGGTACGACGAACACGTATACAATTAATTTTATTATGTTCTAACAGGAACACAAACAACACGGATAAATGCTGTTTATTTATTATGTTGTAAAAGTTGCCGTGAGTCGCTGTACATATTTTCACTTGTTCCATATATATATATATATATATATATATATATATATATATATATATATATATATATATATATATATATATATATATATATATATATATACACTCAATATTGCCACCCATTGGCATCACCTGCAAAAACTACAACGGGTTCGATTAATAATAATCTCCAGTTTTTTGTGTTCAACCTAAAGAATATCTTGTTGGATTATTTGTCCGACTCGAAAGAAAAAGAAAAACTTGTCAGTCTGAATGGTCTCCTTTGTGGGGAAGTAATTTAATGTCTTGTAGTGTATCCCAAAAATAATTAATAGGACAACCAAGTCTAAGTGTACAAAGCCGGGAAGTAAATCGAACGGTATAGAAGACTGTGACCAGTTGTGATACCCGAAGAGGGATGGGTCAGGAAATTGCATATCAATGTTTAATAATGTGATATTGAAGAAATAGACAAATACCAACATCAAAATGGGGAATTTTATTTAATATATTTGTTTAATAAATGAGACATTTCTGAACTAGCTATCAATATCACTAAGATTGTTCATCTGCCTATTGATAAGGATATCCATTTCACTGATTTCAGTGCATTTCTATTTTCCGGACGAATAACCATGGGAATTTTATGACGTTGTCCCACCATTGAACATTTATATGGTTAGCACTGCTGTCACACATCCATGGCATCACACAATGCATTCTATTTACCAGCTACCCATATCAGTGGTGTTGTATCCAAGTTTCTGCTGGCAGGAAATGGATTTTTCTTGCAATTTTATGTGCAATTGTGGGTACACCTAAAAGGCTACCTTGTTAGATTATTTTCTCAGCTAGCCACTTCCTGGGAGGGATAAACACAAGAGCTCCCACTATTGTGATGTCACTGATGTTGTCGAGTGAATGACGTTCACCACTGAATCTCTTCCTCATATGCAAATAGCAAGTGGCATGAACAGAGGATGATGCTTTTTATTTGCGAACATAAAAGGATATAGATTCTGCAATTTCTTCGGTTTGTATTATTCTTTCATGGCCATAAATATCTTTGTGCCAATATTCAATCCATTTAACATAATTTACAGCAGAGATAAAAACAGCATCTGGCTCACCTTTTGTGACTTTGGCACAGCATCGTGTTTAATATGGGCCAGCTCAATAAAACCCACAATGTCTAATGAGCACCATGCAGGATGGATACCAAGTATTGCCATTATTCATCTGCAATTCTGAATCCCTGTCTTTCTGAAATTCAAACGGATGTCTATGAGCTTTGTCAAAGTAAATGATGCCAAGACAGACATGCTTGTTCTTGGCCCCTCATTCATCCTGAACTAGAACGGCACTCGGTCGAGCACATACCTCCGCCAGGATGAACAGTTTAAGTTTTGGATCCCACTGATAGACTGGATCTGGATTCGGACCTGAACGAAAATTTAATCAGCTTCTTCTTAGTACCGAACCAAATCAACCACCAAGTTTTGCACGAATCCATCCACAACCTCTTAAGATATGATGCTATCTATATATCGTTTTAACCCCATCACTCAATTTGTGAAAAATCACATTAAAAAATTTCGGATCTGGATTCGGATCTTCAGCAAAATTGAATCAATTCTTCCTTGTTACATACCCAACATGCCCACCAAGTTTCAGCAAAATCCGTCAACAACTTTTTGAGACATTTTGTTGAAAAACAAACAAACAAATGAGAAATCACTCAGAGAGTGACATTTGGCAAAACAGCACAAAGTAGAATGACACTTGGTAGAGCGCATACCTCGGCCAGGTGGAACAGTTCACGTTTTGTGTCCCACTGATGGGCTGGATCCGAACCAAAATCCAATCCGCTTGTCCTTGTCACCTATCCAACTCATCCACCTTGTTTTGTCACAACTCGTCAACAACTTTTTGAGATATAGTGATATATTTCGTTTTTGGCCCTATCTCTCAATTTTAGAAATTAGGTCTATGTTGACCTTTTGACCTTAAAAAGAATTGGTGGTTGAATTCCTTGACCTGATATGCAAATGCTGTTCAATTATCAAGTCACTTGCATGAAAATTGAGGATTTTAGAAATTGCACCTAAGTTGTTGACCTTCGGCATATGCTGACCTCAATAATAGTTGGTGATTGAATTCAGTGACCTCATATGCAAATGTTGTTGAAATTTCAAGTCAATCGGATGAAAAATGACGATTTTAGAAATATGACCTCAAGATGACCTTTGACCTTTGACCTCAAAATGCATCGGCTTCTCAGTTGAGACTACCTTTACAGCTTGGCCAAGTTTCTTGAAGATCGGTTATAAATTGTGACCTGCAGGCGATAGACAAACAAACAGACAGAATTACAAAATAGATTGACCAATATACTTGACAAATGTTTGATTTTGCGAGTAACAAACAAACAAACAGACAGACAGGGGTGAAAACATAACCTTCATCCACCTTGAGTGGCAGATATAAAAATGCCTCAACCCCAGAAAGTATAAATTTGGAGTTCATCACGTGACACTTTCAAATGTACTGTCGCTGTGGACCCATCCTCCTCCTCCTCCTCCTCCTCCTCCACCTCCTCATTCTTCTTCTTCTTCTTCTTCTTCTTCTTCTTCTCCTTCTTGGACCCATACTCTTGAACAGAGCATTTGAACTAGCCAAAGCAGTTTTTCCTTGGCTATTTGGCACAATCTTGAACAGGTCACCACTCCAACCATTTCTTGGAGTACAGTTGTGCCACTGACAATGTGCCCCTATGTGAGTACACTGGTACCCATTTGGCCAACCTCAGGAGGATGACAGGCTGAGTCACCCCCACCTGGTGTTAATTCAGCAGCAAACGGGGCTCAGACTCATGACCATAGGATCCCAAGCCAGCCACCCTAACCACGAAGCTAACACCAGGCTTTCCCATCTTCCAATATTGCACACATTAACAAAATGTGTAAATCGATTTTCTTCCATCTTCACAATATTTAGCCAAATCAACTAAAGTGTAAATTAGAGTATTGCTGAAACTGGTTCCTGCTCTCACAATGTCATGCTTGATTATTACATTTCAATTGTTCACACACTCACCTGCTTCTACTCTCAAGCCCCAACTCTTAAATTTGATCAAGTCACTTCAATTCTGTAAACACTCAGCTAACTCCCAGTATGGCAGCATATAGATTTAAAAATATTGCTGATAACCTCTAAAGCCAAAACATAAAGTGGTTCTCGACTATATCTCTGATGTAATCTCACCTTACCCGCTGCGAGAAAGTTGTGACCTGGCAATGAGAATCTCCTGGTAGTACACCGCACGAGGATGAAGACCTTTCGGATTTAGCACTCTTCATATCTGCCCATCAACTGTGGAACCGTCTGTCTTCAAAAAGTTGCTTTGTCTCATCTGTCTTCAAAAAGTTGCTTTGTCTCATCTGCCTTCAAAAAGTTGCTTTGTCTCATCTGTCTTCAAAAAGTTGCTTTGTCTCGTCTGTCTTCAAAAAGTTTCTTTGTCTCGTCTGTCTTCAAAAAGTTTCTTTGTCTCATCTGTATTCAAAAAGTTGCTTTGTCTCATCTGTCTTCAAAAAGTTTCTTTGTCTCGTCTGTATTCAAAAAGTTTCTTTGTCTCATCTGTCTTCAAAAAGTTGCTTTGTCTCATCTGCCTTCAAAAAGTTGCTTTGTCTAAATCTCTTCCTTTACTTACCTCTTCCTTGCAAAGTACTTTGCAATTTTACTTCTAAATACAAAGCGATACATTGATTAATTGATATTTTCAAATCAATGTCCAATCATTGATCGATGACTATAATCAGATGTTTTCATATCGATCTTTTTTCGTATGTATTGCATTTGCTGGGGGCAGAGCTGTACCGCTGACGCAGCGCCCCCTGGAGGATAGAGCAGGAATTTGTAAAATTTTTTCAGCGTGCCGGCGATATCTCACCTACTCTTGGCGAAGTAAACTGTGGGATCTTTAACGTCTACCAACCAGTGCTGGCAGATGGGACACCCACCTTAACGCTCATCCGTCGGACGGCACACACGTTCAACCATGAATCAAAGCGCTCATGGCCCATACAACTCCCACTACCCCCCCCTCTCAAATATGATTAATAGTTAATTTCATCATTTTAACCTTAACCTGCGCATTAACAAGCACCAGATATGACCCTCCATTGGTGTTAAAACGCAACTAAGCCAGATATGGTGTCTCCCTCTGGGAAGTCTGCCTGAATGTTGGTAAAGGCGCTGTCACACCATGACGTTTTAGCCAGCAATGGCAACGTATAAAAATGTATGTAAAACGTCGGCGTACGCTGAAATTTTGAGTTTTTTTAAAGTTTTGGTCGTATTCATAACGTGTTGGTCGTATGCATAACATATTAGTAACGGGCACAGAACGTTTCGTTGTGTTTCGATAACTTATACCAACGAATGCTTAGCCTGTTGTCAGCGTTCACAACCTATGCCCAACGATAGTTTAACTTAGGCATAGCGCGCTGCACGTATCGCCGACGAACTCGTGGCGTAGCCTGTTAAAAACCTGCCGCACGCCGATTTAAATCATAACCGCCTGAAAATTGGAAGTGTCAACATCTCAGTCACACCTTGACGATTTAGCCAGCGTATGCCGACCTATGAAAAATGTGTCTAAAACGCCGGCACACGTCGAATATGGTATGGGTAAGTTGTGTATACGTTAGGAGCACGCTGAAAAACAATGAAGTATGCTGTCATATTCCGTGGTACGTCTCGCACGTCGTGAAATTTCAAGCATGCTGAAAATTTTACGACGTACTCGACGTATGGTTCACAAGGTCCGCATACGCTGGCATAAGTTCTTGGCACGCTCTGCGATCGTTGTTACACGTCGGACACACGTTACTGGTAAGTTACTCATAAGTCGAAACACGTTGAGGTAATGTTTAGCAGACCTGAAACTTAATTTTTAACCTATGAGTAACGTGCTTTGAACCTATGAGTAGCGTGCTTTGAACCTATGAGTAGCGTGCTTTGAACCTTTGTGTAACGTATCTCAAACGCACATTGTCATATGTAGACGAATTTGATTGACGTCTTCCGGGCGACCACAGAACTTACTGAACGTGTTTCTAACTTACATCTACCGTATAATGGCGATTTGGCAGCGTTTAGGTGAATTGGTATATACAAATGGGCTTCACAAGAGGAACCCGTCAGTGTTCCAGACTCCATGTTGAGTAGATGTCAATGTCAGTAGTATCAGTAGTAGTAGTATTAGGTGAGCGTGTCAGTAGTAGTAGTAGGTCCATGTCAGTAGTAGTAGGTGAGCATGATGGGGAGGGTGTGGGTGATGATAGATCCTCGTTGCGTCCACGAATAGGAGACTACTTTGCACCATTGTTCGATGTTCTTTTCGGCTAATTTTTTTTACCTCATTCCCACGATGAACTATTTTTTTGTTTCAGTTTTTAAAGTATTCAAAACGACTTGGACAAATGCATAATGTACTAGTAATGAACACAGAACGCTTCGATAACTTACAGATAAGTTATACCAACGATTGATTAGCGTGTTTTAGGCATCCACAACCTATGCCCAACGATAGTCTAACGTGTGCATAGCGTGGCAGCGTATCGTCGACGATTACGTGAGGTTTTCTATTCAGAGGCTGCAACTTCACTTTTAATAAATGGCTGTCACTCGCCTATTGTTTTTGGACGCTGGTGCTCGGCAATTCAAATCGTTTTCATTGAACGAGTTAAATCGCTTCCACAGCACTGCAGTCACGGCACCAACAGCAGCAGGCTCAGTGCCAGCCTCATGCCAGGCTCAAGTGGATCCCTGTATAAGGTGTACTGCTTGGTTATCCTTGGACCCACTCTGGCTAGCAGCTCGTCGAACATCGCTGGGGGCATTCGCAGGAAGTTGATGAAGGATGCATGGTCCTCGTTCTGGAGTTCCACCATGAGCTGGTCATATATGCCGTAATGGCGTCGCTTCCCGATCCATGGTCTCACCCAGTTCCTTTCCTCCGTTCACGTCTTCTTCTCCCAGCTCTATTGGCACGCAACTGGTGTAGTGTCAACTCGATGAGGTGATGTTGATGTTGGAGGAAATGTAGCTATTGTCGTCTCAGCGTTGCCGTATCCTCCATCTCTCGGAATGACATGGCCAGGTACTCACCATGAAGTCTAAAAAAAAGACGGGTTCCTCCTGCGAAGCCCCTTTTTATATACCAATTCCCCAAATCGCTGCCAATACGCCATTATACGGTATCTGTAAGTTAGAAACGCGTTCATTAAGTTCTGTTGTCGTCCTGAAGACGTCAAATATGTCTACGTCTTTTTCAAGTAACGTGTTGCGAAGTGTGAACAACGTTCGTGTAGCGTGCTTACAAAACGTTACTCATAGGTTAGAAATAAGTTTCGGGTATGCTAAACATTACCTCGACGTGTTTCGACTTATGAGTAACTTACAAGTAACGTGTGTCAACGATCGCATAACGTGCCTACAACTTATGGCCAGCGTAGCGGAACGTGTGAGTCATTCGCCGGCATACGTCGTAAAATTTCAAGCATGCAAAAATTTGAGGACAACCCAAAAGTACAACGTTTAAAGCCAGAGTACTACGACTTATGGCAGTGTCTTTCAGCGTGCTCTTAACGTATATAAAACGTACCAATAACGTATTCGACGTGTGCCAGCGTTTTAGACAAATTTTTCATAAATCAGCATACGCTGGCTAAATCGTCAAGGTGTGACAGCGGCTTAATGAAAGCATCGTCTTTCTCATGGCAGACGCTCATTAAATAAATCACCAAGGCTGCCATGTTCGCTCGAGGTCATCCTGCAAGATTCAAAGTCCACTCGCTGACGGGGATGATCCGGGAAGTTGGGTTGAACGTGCCTTTCATTGGCCTTGAACGGGCCCGCATCATCGGGTGATTTTACATTATGGGCTGCAAGATTTTGTTACCATTTTGGAAACTCACCCCAGGGGGAGAGCATACATGGACACGTAGGTAACTCGCGGATTAGTTATTTCATTAGTCTATGCGTAGATAGTCCTTTGTCCCTTCCCTAACGGTTGTTCAGGTGGCATGCGTTGAGGTTAGTTCGTGTTTTCCCAGTGTGATGTCCCCCCTCCCCCCCCCCCGTTCCTTTCAATAATCCCTCCTTTACCACATCAGTCCATAACCCTCCCTCCCCCTGCTCATTTTGACAATCCTTCCATTACCCCATTGGCCCCTTTCCCCACCCTCCCCCCATGAGTCCCCCCTCTCCACTCTGCTCTTATCATCAATCCCTTCTTTACACCATCGGTCCATTCCTCCCTTCTGCCTTTCTCAATCCACCAATAACCCCCTTCACCAAACCTCATTTCGACAACCACTCCTTCACCCCATCAGTCTTACCTTCAACCCCACAGCTGTTCGGTCGTCGCTCACGCATGGTGGCTGGCTGAATCAGTCTCCGTTTTCACTCTATTCACAAATTGTTGACTTGGGCACATTCGGTCCGTCTGCATACCTCTCCACTGCAACGCCATCTGCGCATTATCTTATTTCATACATTCATGACACAAAGCACGACACTTGGTGTTCTTGGCTTGCGGGATGGCACCTCTCACGTGGTACAGTGCAGTACTGGACACAGAGGGTTTGCGCGCGAGGGAGGAACTGGGGGTGTTTTCTGTATCCTTCGTGCGTGACCAGAGGGGCTGGGGGTGCACGTGGCGGTTCGTTCAGAAAAAGTGGCATTTTCTATAAGCTGCATCATGGACATGCCCACATCAGATGTGAACCAATGAAGAAGAGGCTCGCACGAGCAGAGATGGGGATAAAGCATTATGAAAAGGAAGAGGATGGGAGTACAAGAGATGGGACAGAGTCATCTCAGAGCTTGTCCTTGTCCTGAGAGGAGTAGAAAAGAGTTCAGAGCTTGCCCTTGTCCTAAAAGCTTGTTGCAGAAAGCTTGTCCTTGCCCACGGGGGCTCAGCAGAAACGGAGCGAGCTGCTTGCCGTCACATGTCTTGCATGTTGGAGAGGATTTGCCTCCTGGGTCTGGACACCTCAGAGACGTGGATGCCTGTCCCATCGCACTGCATCACCACTGCCCATCTTCCCCATACTCCCCCCCCCCAATTTCCCCCTATATTTGGACTGGCGCAGCCCCGTTGGGCTGGATGACATAAAGTGAGGGGAAAAAAAAAGCGGACCATACTTTACTTTATTTTTCTTCTCAAGTTCCTCTTTGTTTTCTTCTTTTCCCCTCATCGAATGATGGCCATGTCTCTTGTGTAAATAAGATTGTATAAGAAATAACGTGTGTTCGTTAAATCTGCCCTCATGTGCCTTTTGCTTTCTTACCTGTCAGCATTCACTTTGAAATGATTGATTGCTTGTGTGTGTGTAAATAAGTAATTGTTTGTTGTTATTTCCAATCTGTCTCGGTTGTCCTTTCCTTCATTGATCCAACACAGTGTACAAGTGTAGTTAGAAGTTGTTCCCCACGTGATTTGCTCTGTTAGCCGATGCTGCACCTTTCTGTTCCGCTCGGCAGTAGATCACCAAGTGTGTTGACTTGGGCACATTAGGTCACCGTGCCAATAGAAAGGTATCGCGGAAACATTGAAGCATAACCCTGCTCGGCCGGTAGTCGAAGTCAAGCAGCTACGGCTGTGTAAGAACTATAGCCCGTTGGACCGCGGAGTTATTGGTGGTCGTTGTCCTTAGGACCAGGTGCTCAGGAGAAACTCGAATGCTTCTCCTCATTGCGAACTCTGAACCCCGGGCCGTAACAATATCAACTTTTTGAGCAAGTACATCAGAAAGTTCTCCAAATCCTTCATTGTGCAGAGGCACACACCTTTGCCGCAGGTACATTTCCAAGTATTTCTGGTGTTCTTTTAGACCTTATTTGGCATGCATTTTAGGTTGCAATCCTTATCTGGCACGCATGATAAACGTTCGACCACCCTGAAAGACTTCGTTGCTAGGGGTTTCTGCGCATGCACACCGAGCATTCTGGGGCAGATTACATCATTTCAAAAGTTGTGTATTGGAAGCAAGCTAATAGGCCTTGAGTTGAGAGGACCCGTTTTAGCCTGATGTTTGTGTGTTGCAGTAAGGTTGGCTAACTTCCAGGCAGATGGAAACTGCCCCAGAGAGACTGATCAAGTGAACAGACCAGAAAGAGGATGAACAATCTCTGATCGCTCTTCCGGTTCTGGGTTTGGAGCATCGGCAGGTCTCTTTTAGGACTCTCTGCTGACGATCTCAAAGTTAAGTTTCCGGTCGTCATCTGTCCCATTTTAACTGTTTATTTTCTCACCTACATGTTCCTGTGTGTTCCTAGTTCGGTTTTGTTTCAAAAATCGTGCTATTTTGTGAGTTTTCGTCGACCTTGTCTTACCAGGTGCTTGAAGCCTACCCATCCCTCCCCTCAGTGTACAATCGTGTTTATTTGTATTTTCTCCGCATTACCTTCAATTTCTATCTTCCCCACTTTCCCAACGTCCCCCATCCCTCCCAACTAAACACTCTATTTATTGTCTTAAATCCAAAAAAAGAAAAAAATACCTTTCTCCTTGCACACTCACGAGTCTCGATTCTTCTTCTTCTTCTTCTTCTTCTTCTTCTTCTTCTTCCTCCTGCCGGCACGCCATCTTTATTCTACTGAGCTGACCTTCTCTCACCATTATCTTCACGATTTCTTCCGATCTACAACCTTCCATTCCCGAATCTTACCTGTTCTTCAACAATACATCAAAAAATAATAATTTTCCTTGTATCCTTTCGATCTCCACACCTGCTGTAACCACATGTGTGTCTCTCTCTCTCTCTCTCTCTCTCTCTCTCTCTCTCTCTCTCTCTCTCTCTCTCTCTCTCTCTCTCTCTCTCTCTCTCTCTCTCTCTCTCTCTCTCTCTGTCTCTCTCTCTCTCTCTGTCTCTCTCTCTCTCTCTCTCTCTCTCTCTCTCTCTCTCTCTCTCTCTCTCTCTCTCTCTCTCTCTCTCTCTCTCTCTCTCTCTCTCTCTCTGTGTCTCTGTGTCTCTGTGTCTCTGTGTCTCTGTGTCTCTGTGTCTCTGTGTCTCTGTGTCTCTCTCTCTCTCTCTCTCTCTCTCTCTCTCTCTCTCTCTCTCTCTCTCTCTCTCTCTCTCTCTCTCTCTCTCTCTCTCTGTCTCTCTGTCTCTCTGTCTCTCTGTCTCTCTGTCTCTCTGTCTCTCTGTCTCTCTGTCTCTCTGTCTCTCTGTCTCTCTGTCTCTCTGTCTCTCTGTCTCTCTCTTTCTCTCGCTTGGCACGCACGTGCAAACGCAAGGGGCTGTTGCTCAGTCTCTGGCGGTACGTGTGGAGCCTGTGTTGCTTTCTCTCTTCTTATCATCTTCTCCTCTCTCTAATGTTTTTTTTGGGGGTGTTCCTTGTGTATAAATTGTTATCAATGCTTTATCGATTACTTGAAAATTGAATTGGTTTCTTCTCTTCTTTTTTCCACTCTTGTATATAATCCTTTGCTTTGTTGTATTGAATTTTTACCTTTTATACTTTTTTGTAATAAAAGGACATAAAAGTCAAAGTCAGTCTCTCTCTCTCTCTCTCTATCTCTATCTCTATCTCTATCTCTATCTCTATCTCTATCTCTATCTCTATCTCTATATCTATATCTATATCTATATCTATATCTATATCTATATCTATATCTATATCTATATCTATCTCTCTCTCTCTCTCTCTCTCTCTCTCTCTCTCTCTCTCTCTCTCTCTCTCTCTCTCTCTCTCTCTCTCTCTCTCTCTCTCTCTCTCTCTCTCTCTCTCTCTCTCTCTCCTTCACACTGCATTTACCATTCCAAATTCACCACACACTTCCACGATTTTACTTCAACCTTCCCTTTTCCGAATGTTACGCAATCCTTATTTAAAAAAAATAATTTCACTTTTGACTATACACCTCCCAGAGCCACGTGCTTCTCCCGTAACCACGTGATCTGTTTACACCCCCTGCGTTTATCGATCCAAATTCACCATTCACCTCACAATTTTTTCTACAACACTTCCATGACCTACTGTAATCTCATGAAAACTCTCTCAAACAATAATAATAATAATAAAAATGATCTCTTATAATGCTTCATCTTCCTCTTTCACACGTGTGGTTCTATTTACTGCATCATAATGCAAAACTCTTCTACTATTTAAACAGACTGCTTTCAATTTGACCTTTCCTTCATACTTTGCCTAAAAAATCCAACTGTTACAGCGTTTCTTCTCTCCATTCTCTGAATTCGCCTTCATTGCATCTATCAAGAAATGTGTTTAATTGCATCTCTGACCTAAAACTTTTTTTTAAACCCCAGTTTGCTATGAATGTTTGCTTTCCATCAACCATTCTTTTTTCCCAATTTCAGTGCCAACTCACCCCTCTCACCCCTCACTATCAAAGCAACCATCACACTCTTCTCACTCCAACCCTCCCTCTCACCTCTCTCAAAAACTCCCCCCTAACCTTTCGCCCTCAACTCTCCCCACTCACCTTTCTCAAAGTTGCCCCCCTCCCATCCACAAAGCTGCCTCCTTCCACTGCCCTCTCACCTCGATCTCTTCACTCGACCTCTTCACTCCACCTCCTCAAATCCTCAACTGCCTTCTTCCCTCTCTCTTGTCCCCCCTCTCCCGCAGCACCACAGAGCCTTTTCTCCTCCTCATCCGGGCCCTCCCCGAGCTATTCTGCAATCCCCCACACCCTTTCAACAACCCTCCTTACCTCCCCCGCTCATCCCTTGTCCTACCCTCCCCCTCCCCCCACCTCCTGCACCCAAAGTCCCCTCCCCTCCCTCTTCATTAACAGTGTGGACCTCAAATATCCAAGGTCTTCGCTCAAACCTTTCAGATCCTTCCATGCAGGTTGCCACTGACAAACCAGACATAATCTGCCGAACAGAAACTTTCCTCCCCCAAGACGTGTCCGACTCCCAAGTATCTCTCCCTGGTTACTCCCTCCTCCGGTATGACAGACCTGAGAATTGTCCTGGTGGAGGAGTTGCTCTCTTCATCAAAGACTCTATTCCTTACTCTCCATGCACTGCCCTCACTCCCCCACACCCCCAGGAATACCTCTGGTTACGGCTTCCCCTCCACTCCCACCTCATGTTTATATGTGTACTGTACCGTCCACCTTACAGTGATGACTCCATCTACACCTCACTATCCGAAAACATGGACCAACTTCTATCTTCTCATCCAAACTCTCTCTTCCTCATATGTGGCAACTTCAATTGTCATCATGCCAGTTGGCTAGGTGTAGGTACCTCTCTCACCTGTCATGGCACTTCAGCAAAAGCTTTCTGCAACTCATTGGGACTGACTCAATCGGTCAATTTCCCGACCCGGATCTCAACCAATGGTACTCCACCTCTTCTGGATCTCATTTTGACAAATTTCCCTGAAAATATCTGCTGCTCTTCTTCCGCTCCAATCGGTTAGTCTGACCACGTCCTTGTCAAAGTGGACATCTCCCTGGCTATCATCAGAGAACCACCTCACCGCCGTCGAGTCTGGCATTTCACTCAAGCTGACTGGCAGGGTCTCCAAGCAGCCATCAAACTTCTAGACTGGTCTCCTATCGCTACTTTCTCCAACATAAACTCATCCTGGGAATTCTTTCAGAGAAACTTGCTCTCCCTCATGCACAGATTTATCCCCTCTCGTGTTCAGTTGTCCTACCCTTTCTCACGCCCTTTGTTCACTGAAGCTTGTGGGGAGGCAGTTGTCCTGAAACAACTTGCCTTTGCCTCATAGAAAGCAAACCCAACTGAGGGTAATCTGAGTTCCTTCCATAAAGCTCGGAACAAGTGTGTATCTACCCTCAGGAGAGCCAGAAAACAACATCTTTCTCATCTCAAGTGTGAACTCTCAAACCTCTCTCCCTCCTCCAAATCCTGGTGGTGTCTAATCAAATCTGTTTCTGGTGTATGTTCCCCCTCCATCCCCTCCCTCACCTCAAATGGCCGCACTGCTAATATTGCACGTGAAAAGGCTAAATGTCTAAACTCGGTGTTTGCATCGAAACCTAGTGTCCAAAACCCATCACTTTCTGTACCCACCTTACCCAGTCGCACCCAACTGTCCTCGGACTCTGTGTCCTTTTCTCCTGACAAGGTGGAGAGCTTGCTGTCAAACCTCAACTCAGATTCTGCAACCGGTCCAGACGGCATCAGCCCACGTATCCTAAAAACCTGCTCCTCTGTTCATGCTCACCCTCTCTCTGTTCTATTCACCCTCATTTGCTTAAGGTCATCTGCCATCTGCTTGGAAATCAGCAAACATTACTGCCCTGCGCAAAAAAGGTGCAAAAACAGATCCCTGCAACTACAGACCAATCAGCCTTCTCCCAATCATCAGCAAGGTTATGGAATCCATCATCGCTTCAGACATTAAATCCTTCCTTTTCTCCAATGGCTTGATTTCTGATCATCAATTTGGTTTCAGACCAGGTCACTCTACCCTGGATATGCTACTTCTGCTCTCTCAACAATGGATGGAGGTCCTCAATGCCGGACATGAAATCATATCCCGAGACATATCACGTGCTTTTGTCACGGTCTGGCACCCTGCCCTACTCACCAAACTCTCTTGCCATGGTATCCAAGGACATCTCCACTCATGGCTTGCAGACTTTCTCTCCTGCCACAGTCACCGTGTGGCCCTAAATGGAGTTCTTTCATCCCCTCTTCCTGTCCAGGCTGGAGTTCCTCAAGGCAACGTTCTGGGCCCTATTCTTTTTCTGGTTTTCATCAATGATCTCTCCGACTCTCTGGAAAATCCTCTTTATCTCCTTGCTGATGACTCCACCCTCTGCCGTACCATCTGTCATCTCTCAGACCGGCAAGCAGCAGCTTCTCCGCTCTCTGCAGATCTGGATAAAATCACAAACTGGTCCAACATGTGGAACATGTCTTTCAATCCGGACAAATCTCACACTCTCACGATGTCTCTCCGAAAGGACCGTTTAGAAAACCCCCCCATCCACTTTCTCAACAATCCTCTGGAAGAAGTCTTTTCTTTCAAGCTTCTGGGTCTCACTATCTGCCATGACCTTTCCTGGGAAAGCCACCTGGCCTGCAAAGCCAGTTGCCGACTGGGAATCCTCCATCGTGCAAAGTCCTTGCTCGGCCCACCTGAGCTCCTGACCACTTACAAAGCTTTCGTCCACAGCATGATGGAGTACTTCTCTCCCCTCTGGGCTGGTGCTCCTGCCTCCCACCTTTCTCGGCTTCACGCTGTGGAAGCCAAGACATTTCAGATCATTGGTATCTCCCGCAATGAAGCTGAGTCTTTGGGCCTCTCACTCAATCACCGCAGGTTGGTCGGTGGTCTTTCTGTCTTCTACCGTCTCCTCTCCAGCCTCGCCCCCTTGCTCTCTCTGTGATTTGTCCTCACCACATTTCCACAGGGCGCTCAAGGTCTGCCAACAACCCCCTTCTGGTAAAACTACCAAAATCACGAACCACTGCTCACCTTCACTCTTTCATTCCTCTTTTTTTTCCGCCTTTGGAATAAACTCCCTCATTCTATTCAATCCCATTCTTCCCTCCAAGCCTTCAAAACAGCTGTTCACCACCACCTCTTATCATACCCCATCCAAATCCTCGATCTTTTCTACCCCCGATAATCCACCCAAGCCCACCTCCTTCAAATTCCCTGCTTTCCTTCCTGAAAGTCCCTGTAATGTCCATCTTGTATTTCCCATGTTCCCTGCCCCATCCCTCTCTCTTCCACAGATCTCCTAATGTTTCTGTTCCCCACTGTTTTGTCTTTCCCACTTCCACCCCTCTTGTCTCATGCTCCCCTTGCTGTGCGGCGTTGTGTGTTCGCTCTCATACGAGCCTCGACAAGGTATACAAAAAATAAATAAATAAATAAACAAACAAGAGCAGCTGATCAAGTGCCGTCTGGGCCTGTTGCAGAATCAGTCAAGGTTTGCCAGAAACCTCTCCACCTTGTCAAGTGGGAAAGACACAATATCCAGGAACAGTTTGGTACGAGAGGGTAGGGTCGGTGTAGTGAGTGAGGAGTTGGGTACACAAGATTTGGAAGCAAACAGGAATTTGACCTCACAAGCAGAATCAGCTGCATTACCATTTGAAGTGAGGGAAAGGATGGATGTGGAGGATACAACCGAGACAGCCTTGACAAGGCACCACCAGGTTTTAAAGGAGGGAGACAAGTTTGAAAGTTAAATCTTGAGATTGGACAGGTTCTCCTGAGAGTTAGACACACACTTGTCGCAGGCTCTGTGGAATGATCTGAAGTTGTTCTTCGGTCGGATTTGCCTTCCAGGAAGAGAAGTCTCGTTGATTGAAGGCAACCGCCTCACCACAGGATTCTGTTTACCAGGGGCGAGAACACATGTATGATAACTGCAGATGAGATGGTATGAATATGTCCATAAGGGAAAGCAAGGTTGTGTGGAATGATTTGCAGGCAGTAATAATATGAGGAAATGCCTAACTGAAGGTCATGTCGTGACATGAGAGGGCAGCTTGCAGTCCCTGCCAGTCAGCTTGGGTGAACTGCCAGACTTTATGACACTGAGGTAGCTCTCTGACGATAGCCAGAGATGTTGACTCTCACAAGCACATGACCAGATGAACCCATTGGGGCAGAAGAGGAACAGGGGACTCCATCCATCCATTGGGACCATACTCTACACAGAGTATCAATGCTACCTAAGCAGTCTCCTGGGCTATTGGGCACAATCCTGGACAGGTCATCACTCCGATGCAGGATACTCGAATAGCTCAATCATCCCAGCAAGCTGGTACTCATTTTCCCGACCTAAGAAGGATGACAGGCTGAGTCAACCCCACTTGGTATTAATATAATGGCTGAGCAGGATTTGAACTGAGGATCCCATAGGATCCCAAGCCCCCCCACCCACCCTAACCATTAAGCCAACACCACGCATATAGGTGACTCTTGGATCACATATGTAGGAAACCTCATCATTACCAAATCCAGAAGGGAGGACGTGCCATTTGGAGAAATCGGGGTGGGAATGTTCTCTGATTGGGTTTGGGTGAGCCCCATATTTGCATTTCACCCTTGATTTTGTGCCGCACTGCTTACAGGCAAGCTCAAGACATCAAAAACATCATTTGGAGTAATTATTGAAGAGGATTATTGAGTAACTGGTATCTCTATAAGTTGACAAGCTGCAGGTTCCAACTCGATCACGTTTCCCAAAGTTTCCGGAGACCTTAAGAGGACCCCACGTCTTAATGGCTTCGCCCTCGCAGCATCTGGGTGAGTATGTACCCATCCCCTCGATTTCTGTACCCCCTTTTCAAAAAAGCCTGGTTCACACTGCTAGGCTATCCCACAACCCTTTATATCAAGTAGTTTCATGAATATCCTGATGGTGGTTTTCATTATCATTTTCAGACCTTTTCTTGCTTCTTCTTTGCATTTATGAAAGTAAAATAATATTGGTTCGCTACGTGCGTATCATGCCGTGAGCTGAGTAAATCGAGGCGATAGACTCGGACTCCTTATTTCATAACTCTTGACTTGTACCTGGAACAAACTTGTACCTAACTTTGTACCCAAGTTACCTAATGTGTAACTTGTACCTGGAACAAACTGCCCGTAGGAAGAATGGTACGATATGTCTCTGAATGGACAGACATTCTAGCAATTCAGTTTCATCAGTGAGATACTCGACTGTGATGAAACGTTTCAACTGCAAACCCTGAGATGTACAATACATGGGACCAGCATCGTGTTAGCCAGGTTGGTCCTTGGAGTAACTGTTCAGGCTACCGGCAGGGTATGCAGATAGCATTTCCTCAGTCAATACATAGAGTTTCTTCGGTGGAAATCTTGAGTCACGGCCTTCCGTCGTTTCCTCCAAAAGCGAGGGGAGATGGAACAACCAACTTGAGGTCCCCACTGATTAATTATGCACCACTTCGTTGCTGGCATTACACTGTTCCAAAAATGTAACCCATGAGAAGGACACAACTTTGAGGTCAGCACCAAGGAATTATATCTCTTGCATTACTTTTCTTCGTCAAACTTTTGCTTGCCGATGAGGTTTTCTGTCAGTAGAGCAAGTTGTCGACCACTTTGGCACTAGATTGTGACATGTACAGGATGGCCACAATGTCTTGTCACCCCCTTGTAAAAATTGGGACATTGCCTTTTATCATATTAGCTTACAACACTGGAGGGTCCCACAAGTTATCTTCCAAACATGTGCAGTACTCTTTTACTTTATTACACATTTTACAGCAAATGACGCAAGCTTTAAGTGTCTAGTCGATCCATTCGTGCGGATGAAATGATGATCCATCATTTTCATTACAGAGAATAATTTTGCGCCGCATGTTCTGTGGGACATTTTCCGGAGCATCTGTGGAGTGATGCGATTAAAAGGAAGTCTCGCTGAACCAACATTGGGCAATATGGGTGCAATTTTAGGTCGACCTTCATGTGCTTTAGCTTTGTCGAACGCGGTATTCCAAGCTCCGAACATCGTTTACGGGTCGACTTTTGTTGGTGACTTGGAAACAGATTATTGGACCAATTCGCACTGCTGACCTCTGGTTGAAGGTCTTCGGGTTCTTGGCTTATATTGTATGTTGCCTGTGGCAGAGTTTGTGCTCGACGCAGAAGTGTCTTTTTATAGGGAGCTTGTTGGAGGAATCGTTGCTGGAAGTCGACACGCACCTCTTCTTTGGTTTTCTCTATTCGCGGACATTCATCAACCGAGACAGTGACAACATCCTTTGCTTCCTCTGCCACCGAAGGTGGAAGGAGGTAATGTTTTCACTTCTGTCTTGTCTGTTGGGTCGCCGAAATAGGTGACCCTTATTGTCAGTAATTCTGTCTGTTTGTTCGTTTGTCATCAGCATAATTGGTAGTAAACGTGGGCCGATTTTGACCAAACTCGGGTGGTAGGTACATCTTATGACCTAGTGCTTTGGAAATTGTGATGGTTGCTAGGGACGCTTTGGTTCCCTAGCAACAACCGGAAAACCTTCAAAATCAGTACCGTTCACGCGAAATCAATTCCGAAAGCCATTATCGCACGTAGGGTTATGTAATTTGGCACGATTGATCTACAGGTGATGCTCTACCAAATATATTCCGGTTTTTGTGATATCTGGAATACTTTACCTGCAGTGCCCCCTACAATTAGGGTATGCGTGAAAATTGGCGAAAATTGAAGGCCCCCTAGCGACCAGGTGAGTGCATCGATACGAATGAAACTTTGCAGGTTCATGGTACTCGATGAGTACTACAACTTTTCCTCAAGACATATTGACCGATTTCGCTTTGATCAGGGGTCAAAGGTCAATTAGTGCAAAAATCGATAATATGTGAGAGCTGGAGGTGTCTTCATGGCAAATGCTACTCCTCCTAGGGTTAGGGTCAGATGGTCATGAAAATTCACACTTATCGTCTGGAATACATTGTGCACAAATGATCGCGCCGGATTTTCGATTTAGATCTTTGTTCACCCACAGCACCCCCTCGAACTTTGGGGATTTCCGATTTGAAACCGCATTTTCGGTACTTTTCATTCAAATGGATACCGACCGAGTCGTTATCAGTAAATGGAACTGGATGAGATTTGATATGCATAATCTTAAGGTGATTCCCTATCCGCTATATGATATCCATTTTGCTCTATATCTTATAGTTTGCATGCTCGGCGACCCATCACCGCCTACTGGCTTGTTTGTTTGTGGGCAGGATATCTCAAAAAGTTGTGGATGGATTCTGATTAAATTTGGTGGACAGGTTGGGTGTGTGACAAGGATGAACTCCTTAGATTTTGGTGAAGATCCAGATCCAGATCTGACTACAAGACTTTTTAAAGTTGTTCTTCACCATTGAGAGATAGGGCTACAAACGATATAGCGCACGATATCTCAAAAAGTTGTGAACGGATTCGGATGAAACTTGGTGGACAGGTTTGGGTGTGTAACGAGGAAGAATTGATTCAATTTTGGTGAAGATCTGAGTCCGGATCTGGATTCAAGAATTATTAAATTCTTAAGTGATTCTTGACCATTGAGAGATAGGGCCAAAAACCATAGACAGCATGATATTTCAAAAATGTATTGGACCCGATATGTTCTCGTGGACCAGGCATTGCGTGGCAGAGGTACAGGCTCTACCGAGTGCCCTTCTCGTTCAAAGGTATAATTTCTTGTTTTCAAAACAAGGCATGGTATAATTTTCTAAGGTATGGTTATGTTCACTCAATCTGAAAAAAGGGGGGAAAGGAAACGAATTAACACTCTGTACAATCTTTACACAATTTTTACATTGGGTGACAAGACATTGTGGCCAGACTGTACGTCGACATTGCTGCCCTCCTGCAGGAAAATCCAGAAATTCTGTCGCTCTCACTTCAGGCATACATCGCGGCCTTTTTGTTTGTTAGCCTCGCCCTGCATCATCATCATCATCATCATCATCTGAGATTTCAGGCTGCCTCTACGGGTGGGAAGCATTGTGTAACATGTTGCCGTGCAACCGAAAGTGCCTCAGGACCCTCACAGCATGCTAACGAAAGCCCTGGTCGTTTTTGAAGCGGTTCTTACAGGCTGAAGACATTTCTTTATGTCTTTTTTTTTAAAGTGGGAAGCAGCAAAAACATCACGCCTGGTGAACAACAATAGCACACAGCTCAAGAACATATGACACGAGTGACCATTCCGTATGTGGTGGGCCTATCTGAGAAAGTGAGAAGATCCTTCTCCAAGTTTGGCATTGTAACATCATATAAGTCCTGCAGAATTCTTTGCAGCCAGTTCGTTCATGTTAAGGACAAGATCTGGAGGGATAGGAAACGGGACTTGGTGTATGGCATCAGATGTGGAGACTCATCATGCACTGAGACCTACATCGGAGAAACTCGGCAAACCCTTTAAGGCTCGTATGAACCAACATCGTCATCCAGCTTATGAAGAGGCTTTGATATTCCCTGGGTATGTCAAAAAATATGATGTGAAATATTTTAAAAGTAAAAGCATATCTGCAAGAGAAACATTTTGTCTAAGTCTCTAAGCAATTGGATAATGCTGCTGGAGAGAGGCTACAGAGACTTCTTTGGAAGACGCAAGACAGGAGCAGATGTGAGAACCATGCAGCAACTGCTGCATACTGTTTCATGTTATGAATTTGAACCTGACTTTAAAATCTGGATTTTTTTTTTAACTTTTGGTTGGCATTTAGATTTGAATCTGTGTTCATGATTGTTTTGTAAACTTCTGTCGAACTTTGATACAAATTCTCTCTTTGTATGCTGACATTATATCGGTGCTGCCGAAGCAATTTCACGGAAAGGATTATGCTGGACAGCTTGCCATTGCATTCCCAGCAATGATCAGTTTAAGAATGGGGAATTTGTTCAGAGATCCTGCGATATGTCACATACTCTTCATAGAAAGACACCGTGGGATCTTTAAGGTCAACAAACAGCAACTATTGCTGGCAGATGGGTCCCCAGGGCTTAACCTCCGTACGAGGGGCGGTGCACCCCTTGATGCAACGCCTTGCCTGCAAAGCACAAATCCGTTTTATTGTCGGGTTTGAGAATATAACCCAGACCTGACAGCTCAGTGGCAGGCAAGTGCATGACCTCTGCACCATGCCGTCAAACTTCAAGATGGGTTTCTGGAGCATACAATTGGTATGGTGGTAGTCCGGTGGTGTGGACAATGGACTGGCGTCCCAAAGGTTCTGGGTTCAATTCAGACAATAAAGGCAACAGTAAACCTAGATAGCCACAGGCGAATTACTATGTCTCTATCAAAATGCCAGCAATAACACAGTTGGATTATTAATAACCATTTGGGAAGAGAGCAAATTGCTGCCTTGCTTGTTCTGGCAGACACATATGACTCCAGTCTGCACACTCTGCATGCCCTCCAGGCAATTTGGAATCTACCTATAAAATGGAGCACTGCCTAAACCCCCACATAATAATTGAATAGACAATAATTAATCACATTTTGTTTTATCAATACTATATTTGAGATATTGCATTGTTGAAGTGACGTATATTTTTCTTTCCATATTGTATAAGGCATGTGACATCATTGCAATCATCTATTGCGTCAAAGGGTGCCAGAGCTTTGTGGGTTCCCAGGCAACTTGCTGCTGAGCAAGAAGGCATTTGTGTGCCATTTGCTTTGAAACGTTTGAAACACGACCGTCTGGACGATATCTTCCAGCATTATTAGCCCCCCCCCCCCCGTTGGACTTACTCCGAAACGTGGGCTTATGCATTTGGTGTCAATTTTCGTGTTTGTGTGTGTATGCGTGTGTATGTCCGCAACCATATCTCGGATATTGTATGGACCAATTTTATCTGTACTTGGCACAAAGACAACACTTGATGATATACATAAGCACGTCATTTTTTTTCAACGTCAGATCCAAGATGGCCAACTGCGGCCATTTTAGTTGTAACCCCCCCCCCTCCCCTCCCCCCCTGGTGTTGAACACGTCCTCAACCATTTCTTAGACAAGCATTTACCGATGTTGTTCTAACTTGGAACACAGATAACGAATGATGGCTTACATATGCACGTCATGTTGTTTTTTTTGGGATCAGATACAAGATGGCTGACTGACGGCCATTTTGTTACTTAAAGGTGTCCCCAACCATTTCTCAGACATGCATGGTCCGATTTTGTTCAAACTTGGCCCAAGCACAGTACATGATGGCATGCATATGTCCCTCACTTTATTTTGCAATCTGATAAAAGATGGCCGACTGGTAGACTGGTGGCCATTTTAGTTGTACAAAATATGGGCTCGCCCTTCAATGCCATACAGCAAAATTACTAAAACAACGGGGGGGGGGGTATGACAGTCTATGTCTTTTTTACTTGTTTATCAAGGATGAGATGGGGTTCTACCACTACTATCTATAGAAATTAAGCATCCTGATATGATTGAGAAATATACAAATCTCATGAGTCAAATGAATTCAAAGCATCCACATTTATAGGAAGAGTCCATAGCAACTGCATGTTTGAAACCATGTGGATAGCTTATTGATCGTTTTCCTTTTCTATTGTCCAACCAGGAATGCGTCCTTATATTGCAAACGTCTATGGTGAGCCCCAATCTTGCATCCAACGGTTGTGGCCAAATGTTCGTGTGGTTGGTGTAACCCCAATATTGCATCTAACGAGTTCCACAAGGACAAGCAAGCGATTCCTATACAGCAGTGAATATATCAGAGGATAAATACATCTTATGAAAGGGAGCAACGGAACTCGTATGAAAGGAGAAGATCAATCTCCAGGGAAGCATACTCCACTCAAAGGCTTCCTTAATGAGGTTGTCCTGGATAAATGTCTCCATAATTACTACAGCAGTGATGTTGGAAAACAATAAAGCACACAGTTGTTGCATCGGATCTCCCAGCCAGCACATCATGTGCTTCACTGGAGATAAAACCATGAGACTGTTGGTTGATTCACAATTTTTGACACGCACTCCCATTCAAGTCGTTACATCCTGGGAAGCATCCGCACTGGTGAAGGGATATTACTTTGCGGTGACATGATCGCAGATAAAAATTGAGAAAACATTTGATATGAAAAGCAGTTGATATGTCAACTTTCCGTTCAGTAGTGTTTACACACAAGGAACTTTGGCACAAGAGGAGGCATCATGTCTGTGCTGCACCAACCCGAGTATCCATCACCCATCCATACACAAGCTACCTCCAAGTCCTCCCAATATTCTCAAACCCCTCTGTCTCCAAAGCCTCTTGGAAGTTTTTAGAAAATGGCACATAACTTTAGTTTTGGGTTAAGAGATGACTATATATACCGTAGAGACGAATAACTCCAGTTATAAAGTCATAATCCATAATGAACGTCCTTGTAATGGATTCTAAATAATTTGCACACTTTTCTCTTTTTTGAGTGGTATTATGAAAAGGACGGCGTGGAAAATCGGGAGAGATTTTTCACTTTAAGTTGAAGTGAATGGCACACAAACTGGCTTCTCGCCACTTCAAGATCACAGCGGCCACAGATCAGGCTGAGGTCCTTAATGGGAGCAGGAGACAAACCACGATGTACTTCCAGAGCTCGGATCGCTGTGCATTCATGTGGAGCCTTAGATCCTGTAAAAAGAAGGGGAAAAAAAAGCTTTTTCATTGTGACAACATCTGATTAATGACCCAGCTATTAGCATGGCACCATGGCAAATCGAAGCCTTTGTGACCACGTACAACTGTGGAAAGACACTGCACGTCTGCACGCCCAGCCAGTATGCGAGAGTGCCAAATGAAGTACAAATACAGTTTTGCTCCAGCCACCTCCATGGGATTTTTGAGTAAAATCGATGGATATTCAATGTCTATTAAGTTGCAGATTGGATAGTTTCATATGAACTCTTTCACCCTGGTCCTGCCTCATGGAAAAGCGGTTGATCGATGATGTCAAAAGTCTTGGTGGCAGAGTCCTCGAGTTGTACAGTTTGTGATTTTTCCTGGTGTATGGGCTTCGATGTCCGTCGGCACACAAAATGCCCGCTTTCTACGTCCCCGGAAGGTACCGATCTTTAATATCAGTCAGTGAGTCAGTTGTTAGAAAGTGATTTTTATGTTGGATGAGAGATTTCAATCAGCTGGTTGTAAACCACAACCCCAAAGAGCAACCATCACGTGGAAGGTTCAAATCACTGCAATCTGACACAAATTGTCCACATCTTTATTGGCCCTAACCATCAAGACAAAATGTTTGATACAAGATTAATGGTGAGACTAGCACTAGCAGAGAGAGAGAGAGCGAGAGAGCGAGAGAGCGAGAGAGCGAGAGAGCGAGAGAGCATAAAGAATTTACTGAGGTCTTCTGTCCCTATACTTTCTTGGCTGGCCCTATACTTTCCTCACTGAAAGAGAAAGCAGCAGCGGAGAGTGTACCAGGCTTCATTGAGCACACAGCAGGGAAGACAGAGAACTTTGTGGCTTTGTTGATGTTGCTAGGCAAGCAGACCCAGTTTCGGCGCAATTTCAGGGTCGATTCGGCTCCCTTGATGTAAAAAAAAATTTTAAAAGCAAAATGCAATAAATGAAAGGTGCTACTTGGTTAACAACAGGCTCATACGTTCCACACTAGAGAAATCTATCAGTTTGGAGGAGTGTGTTTGAGGCCTTCAGAATGGCCATCCATGAAAAGGCAGCTCAGCCTGTAATCTTTACAAGGACCTTCTGTAAAGACGCGTTGCAGTCAGCATGCCTAAAAGGTGTGAATTGGAAAAATGTGCCGCACATCTTCTGTCGTCAAATGTATGAATAATGATGACCTTGTACAACCAAAATGACCCAGATTAAGCTGTTTTGAGGATCTGTTGCAACTAGAAATCATGGTGCTCCACACACTACCCCTCCAAACCCCCAACCTTCCACCATCCTCATCATACTCTCCACCCCTACACCCCAGCAATAACCTCACATACTGTCCCAACCCTCATCCTCCTGATGCCAACTGTTCATGCTCCAAATGGCCAAACAATTTACAACTAGAAGGGCACTCCATGGAGTGCATACCTCCGCCACGTCATGCCTCATCCATGAGAACATATCGGAGCCCAATACATTTTTTAAATATCATGCTATACAAGTACTATATCGTTTTTGGCCCTTTCTCTCAATGGTGAAGAATCACTTTAAATATTAAATAATTCTCGTGTACAGATCCGGATTCGGATCTTAACCAAAATCGAATCAATTTGTCGTGGTCACATACCCAAACTGCCCACCAAGTTTCGTCCGAAAAAGTTCACAACTTTTTGAGATATCCTGCTCACAGACAGACCGACAGATAGACAGACAGGGGTGAAAACATAACCACCGTCCACCCTCAGTGGGGGAGGTAACCAGTATGCCAGACCCTCGGGTCATTCACATCTGTTACAACGCTTCATTCCATGACTTTTCCTTCCCTGCAAGATCGAGGCTCATTGAAGAGCGAGATAACAGGAAGGTATGAACTGACAGCGGGTCATTGAGGCAAAATTTGGACACAATAAGCAAGGGAACGAATGAACAAGACAATCAGTCATAGGCTGGTACTTACGAAATCGTCAACTTGACCTCTGACCTTGTCTAATAAAAGCTGTCTCTCGAGAAGCTAGCGACGCAAACCAGAAGCTTCTACGATGATTCTGTACCAAACCATCAAAAATCAAATGTTTGACCTCACTGTGACCTTGACCTTTGACCGATTTTAACCAAAATCGAATCAGCACTAGCCATCACCCTCCTGAATCACGTGGTGTAATTTGATTTGACATTGGTAGCTTCTTCCATTCTCGAGTTATCGTGCCTACAAACAAACACACAAACACACAAACAGAGGACGGAAGTCATCAATAAAGATTTCGTAAGTAAAAAAAGGAGAGACAAGAGGGAAGGAAACACTTCATCCTGCAAGTAATAGGGTTGAGATAATGAGGGATGGGGGGGGGGTACTAAAAGTTGTGGGTGGGTTGAAATGTATGAATGAAAGAATAGTTTCTGAAAAATTCCATCAGTATCTGTTATACTGTTAAAGCATTAAAGATCAAAAAAATATATTACTAAAAGGAGAAGCCTCCGTCCGTTCGTCCGCCACGCTTCATTCTAAAGGGTTACTGGTGGTTTTACCGTAATATAAAACTGGAGGTTTTTGGAAGTGGCAAGAAGGTGATTTGTGTTCTACAGTGTTCAAGTGCATAATTCAATTAAAATGAAATAAAAATTTTAAAGGTCATATAAACATTTAATTCCGGAAGTTCACCACTGTTGACCCAGTGTCTTTTACACCACCTTATTTAACACGCTGCATTAGTTGTTCGTGCCTGTTGTTTGTATCCATTATAACATCCTCAAAAACAGTGTTTCCTGTTTGGAATGATTTTCAATTTTTTTTTCACTGCCAGGCAAGGAGACAGAATAAAATTTTAAAAAAAATCATTCCACTCCTATCTGTGCACGTCAGATCAGGACAAATTCAGAGCCAAAGTAATGCTAAACCCGCACAGGTTCATTTTCCAATTAATGTACAAATTATAACATTCAATTGAAATTAAGTTGTTCCTTGATCATAAACTGACATTTGTAGACAGATGGAAAGACAGAAGTGCAGTATTTGGTTAACCCCGCTTTTTGATTCACATGGTAACCACATGTTATATCCATCCATCCATCCATTGGGACCATACTCTGTGCAGAGCGTTGGTGCTGCCGAAGAAGTCTCCTTAGCTATTGCGCGCAATCCTGGACGGGTCACCACTCCAACAGAGGATACCAGTAAGCTGGTACTCATTTCGCTGACCTCAGAAGGATGACAGGCAGAGTCAACCCCACCTGGTATTAATTGAACAGCCAAGCAGGATTTGAACTCACGATCCTAGGATGCCAAGCCCACCACCCTAACCATTAATCCAACACCAGGCACACATGTTATAAAAAGATCCTTTTTCACGTGTTTCAGTTCATCAACATCCTCAATGAGATTCACAGATAAACACGCTGTGTTGTTGTGTTGTGATGAAACTAGGTATGCCTCAAGTGGGCATACCTATTTTGTCCTAAAACAAAAAAAAGTCAACAAAACATGTGATTGTGTTGCAAATTTCAAGTGCTGGCTGAGTGTTACTGCTTTCGCTGCAACAAGCGGGTAGTAAAAGGTTTGTCATAAAGTCCATGAATATCATTGAACAAAAGGTGTCCATAAAATAGAGATCGTCATCCACGTCTGCAAACATCTATCAAGGTATTTTAATATGGCGCGGCAAGATGAACAAGTCGTTTGTGTGGAGGGGTATTGGGGTTTAGAGTGGGGGTTAGGAAGCGAGGCGGTAGAGGAATATCATGTCATTATAAGCCTTTGAGGGCAAACTTTGAAGTTAATCCTTTTTGGACGCACGACAAGGTTATTTGATTTGCCTACATCCAGCTCTACTCCATCTGCATCGATAGTCACATGGGTCTGCTGCTTTTGTAAAATGATCCGCTTTAGTTTAACAGTTTTTTTTGTTTTTTACAATCTAGCCAGATGGTCTTCTCTTAATCCTGAAACCTATCTCTAAAAATGTTCCTATCGACCCCAATGGGCCTCGTGATTTCTCTTATAAACAGCTTACTGTACATGCGGTATCAAGAACAGGTGAACAAGGGGTTGAAACTGCAGGAACAAGTGCGAGAGGTTATTGATTTGGTCGCAGATATTATGCTGTGACTACGTGTGGAATCTAGCCGGGGTTCTTGTGCACCCCGTCAACCAAACATGCTCAATAAAGAAATGAAGAGAAGACAAACTGGTCGGATCACTTAACGGATGGCTCGTCCCGACAAGATGCTACTGAGATAGAGCACTCACCTGAGAGCCATCTATAGTCTAAGCTGGATTCTCCACCTGAATATAAACTTGCGGATTGTTGCTTTTCAGGAAGGGGCGTTGCATCACAAAGTGCATGGAGGTCGTACTGTCTGCTAGCATTAGTTTGTAGACATCGAATATTCCATTGTGTCTTTTGACGAAGAGTAGGTGACTCATTGCCAGCATCTTGGCCAGTTCCAGAAATTCCTGCACTAGCCTGAAGGAGACACTGTATCAGCTGTGGAGCTGTACTCCTGACCAATGATGCAAACTAACAACAACCGAGGATGAACGTGGCTTTTTGGAAATTGATTTGACCGAGCATGGCCAAGGCACTTCCGAACACCAGCAGGCCTATGAGGGTCATCCCAAAAGTTCTATCGGCTTGTAAGTTTTTTTAAAGTAAAAAATTTCAGTGATCATTAAAGTACATGTACAATGCCATTATACTCTCCTAAATGCATTGCAATGTCAGGTATATAAAGTTTTTCAAACAATCTCTGTTGTTTTAAGAGTAAAAATAATTGTATTATTACGTTAAACACACTTGGTGGCATCACGGTTGGAGCGTCCGCTCCGAGTCTGGGAGGTCGGTGGTTCAAACTCCGTCCCTACCATTTATTTACTCAACTTGTGACCCTACCATTTAAAAATCGAATGTGCTGCTTTCTTGCTCGGTGCTCAGCAGATAAGAAGCAAACCACCCAGTATAACTCTTTCCAAGAAACTGCTTCAGCAGCACTGATGTTTTATTAAGAGTATGGTACATTAAAATAAATAAAAAATTGTTACATTCATCAGAAGGGGGAAATAGTTGGATTCAGACTATGTATACAAGTAATAAAAACTTTTTTTTTTTAAATGTAAGAGGAAATAGGGATGGGTATGCCAAAAAGTGTGTAAACAAGGTAGGCGAGACAACCTCTAACCTCCAGTCATAGCAACATCAACACCGCCACAACGCAACTTCAACCCTTCCTCAGCACCTTACAAACCTGGCTCACCATCAACAGACTGAAAGTAGCTCCCTCAAAATCAACAGTCACTCTTTTAACAAATTACACCAAGGAACATAGAGCTGCACCACACATCACACTGAACAACATCCCTCTCCCATACACACATATGTGATAATGTGAAATCATCCCCACATCTTTCTTTGGGACTTTCTGTCTACTTGCACTGGTTAATATGACTCGTGCAAGAAAATGCAAAGTCGTCACCCAATAATGCGCTAACCAAGTACAAACCTCATTGAAAGTGTAGCTGCAGGAATGCAGAGGTCACCGTAAATATTCCAACTGCTTCTCAAGCTCTACCTACAATCTGTCATCGAAGTGGCTTCCAACTTTCACGAAATCTTAGCAAAGTGTAGAACATTCATGGAAACAGGAAAGAGCAGATCGTCTCAGGTGATGTTCCATTCATGACCCACAAACTTCATCGGGTCTCGTTTCTGAGTAGCTTATAACAGTGATAAGCATCCGTTATTTTTCTTTTTTTTTCGACAGTTTCTAAGGTTCATGGAAGATCTGTGATGCAGACAAATGACATACTCGTTTACAGACACACAGCAGACAACACAGGGCTTGATATCAACAAACACAACTATTTACCTTGTGGGAAGTTACTTCTCAGAACATACTGAGTTGTCGGTGGCACAATCTAGTGGCAGCACTTTTCTCTCCACGATCAGTAGAAATTTTTAGGGAGAAATCTGACTCGTCAAAGGAGGCCAAGACACGGTGTTTGTCAATGCTCTATCCTGTAAATGCTGGGCATGAACTGAAGAAGCAGCACATACCATTTTTCACGTTTTTGTCATGACTCAGGTCAGTATCGAACCGCCGACCACCCACCCCAGAATCAGAGCTGACGTTCTCACCACAATGCCACTGAGTCTGGCCTAAAACCCCACATTCTTCAAGATGGTTTCTCCACTTTAGCCCCACCTTATGAAAGCAAATTTCACATTCCTTGAGGCTAAAGAAGTGTGCAGGGCTAGCATGATGCTTTCTCTGCTTGTTCCCTCGAGTTGTACAGTTTGCTGAGGACGGTGAAGTAAACATTCTCCGAGCCCCAAACGTACACCAAGAAAATCGTGGATCAAGCAAAGCCCCTATGTCAGCAATTTTTGAGAATTACAAGTTATTGGTGCTTTGGGTAATAAAACATGATAGAAGAGATAAAAATTAGGAAGTGGAGATGGATTGGTCACATGTTGCGCATGGATGATCAAAATACATCAAAAAGAGCAATAGGCTGGGAACGTGACGAGAAGAGAAGGGTTGGACAGACAAGAGAGATCTGGTGATGGACTGCGGAGAAGGAAATGAAAGGAATGAAGGTCACCTGGAATAAAATCGGAATGTGGGCCCAAGACCGATGAAAGTGGTGAGAGTTTCCGCTTCCTCGGTCAAATCCTCTCAGAGGAGTAGATTTTATTTATTTATTTATTTGTATGCAGCCGGTGGTTACTGATTGTATCATTGCTGGGAGCGCAGCTGTGCTGCTGATGCAATGCTCCCTGTTTCCAGTAAGCTGGCACTCATTTTGCTGACCTCAGAAGGATGACAGGCTGTCAACCCACCGAGTGTTAATTCAACAGGGAAAAAAAACAGAGGCTTGAACTCAAGACCCTAATATCTTAAGCCAGCCATTTTAATCATTAAGCAACACCAGACCTGGAGGAGTGGATGATATATTGTTGTGGTGCCGGGTTCGGTGGTGAGGATGACCGCGAGATGGAGCAGTTAGGCAGTCTCCCACCGAACACCGGAATTGGAAGGTCGTCACCCCGAATAACTCTGGATCGACGGGTCGCTTAAAGGACCGTGGTCACCAATATTTCGACAGTGTGAGGTCGGGTCCACTTGTCTATTCCAATTTACCTAAGTACTCACGCCATCTAACTACCGGGGAAGCCACACCCTTGGCCGGCTTTGTCCGAATCGAGTTGCTGTTACCGACTCGGATCTGGCGTAACCAAGCGGGAGTTACCAAAGCTGCGCCGGTCCAAATAACAACTTACGGCACAAACGGCCTCACTATTTCTCAAGCCCGCACCGATAGATAGGGTCAATGATAGAAACGACAGGCAACGAGCTGGTACATTTAACAGGGGTTTATTACCTTCGCATTCTGCGAAAGGTTATGTTTTGGTCGCGTGTATTTATTTATTTATTTGTAATCTTGTGATTCGTATAACTCAAAAAGTATTAAACCAAATTGCATGAAATTTGGTGGGATGATTGGTTATTAGCCAGGAAGCATTCGATTAGATTTTGGGATCGTTCGGGTCAAAGGTCAAGGTCAAGGTCACGAAAAGGTCAAAATCGTCTTTTTACGATAACACGGTCAATTTTTATTCAATTTGCATGCAACTAATGCCAAAATGTTCAGAATTCAACGCCTCATCTTGTGATATGCAATATGACACAATGACGCCCATACTCTTGTTACCGGTTAGGGGTCAAAGGTCAGGGGGTCACCTTGAAAAATATGCGGTTTTTGTCATAACGCGGTCAATTATTGTCCGCTTTACATGAACCCAGCACCAAAATGTTCAGAATTTAATGCCCAATCTTGTGACACAATGACGTCATAACACATGTCACCGGTTGGGGTAAAATGTCGGGGGGGGGGTCACGCCCTTGAAAAATATGCGGTTTTCGGCATAACTCAGTCAATTCTTATTCGATTTGCATGAAACCAGCATCAAACGAGATTACCTTCTCTTGTTGAAACGTTGTATTCACCGAGCTTGCGAGTGAAGACTCGCCAAAACGACGTGAGTTGATTGTTGTTTAGTCCGTAGCCCCCAAAAGTCGGGGGGCGGGGTCATGACATTATAGATATGTGGTTTGTGTCATAAGACCATTCATATGAAACCAGTTCCCCACACTCATACCAAGAACAAAAAAAGTAGTGGCGGCGAAGGTATGCGCTCTATGAGTGCCCGTTCTAGTTTATAACAGGGAGGGAGACACAGAGCAGACTTAATCACGAATATGCAGGAAAATGTACAATGAGCAATCAACACAGGTTATACGATTTCTACTTATAGGACGGCGCCACCACAGACACACACACACACACACCAAAAGAAAATGGATCCGGATTGTCTTTATTTCGACCCTCGAAGCCAAGGGGATAGACAGGCTGGAGGGTCAGAATTCTGCTGGTACCTGGCCGCGTTCGCACGGCTTGCCGACCTGCCCTTGTGGAGCTCGGGATTCTTGTGGAAGGGCTTGGGAAGATCGGACGCTCCAACCACCACGGTGGGACTCAAACCTACACGAACAACCTAGCACCAAGCGCCAAGGAACCAAAACGAAGCAGCAGACGCCAACCAGCACCAAGACGGAAGATGGCCAGCAGACCAGACGAGACGACGCAGACAAATTGCACCAACAATTATTCAACCCCTTCTGCGAGGTGGGAGGGATCCGTCCTGAGGTAACTCTCCCTCCCATTGGATGGGTGGCATGTCGGTGGCCCGCCCCCCAAAGAAGCTCTGTAGTTGTTTCTGGCCTTCTGGCTTCCCATTGGTTGGAGCGCCTCGGCTTTGCTCGCTCTTCGTCCATTGGCTGGAGGAAGCACTCCCTGCCCTTCTTCGGAACGGAGCCTCGATCTGAGGCGATGGAGGCTCCGCCCACGTCTTCAGCCAAAAACACGTGGATAATGGAGTCGGTGCACGAAGGTTTGGTTGGGTGGCGGAACGAAGCAGGATGTTGTTGCTAGG
Organism: Eptatretus burgeri; assembly: GCF_056783735.1. Lineage (NCBI taxonomy): Eukaryota > Metazoa > Chordata > Myxini > Myxiniformes > Myxinidae > Eptatretus > Eptatretus burgeri. The sequence goes on along the minus strand of NC_140962.1, from coordinate 138,223,269 downwards.
GAATATAAAAAAAAACTAACCACAAAATAACTCGCAGCGCACACGTGAAATTCCCTTAGACATGGGATGGATTCTAACTATACACATATACTTAACGAAATATCTGAACTTTGGGACTGCTGACTGTCTGTGTGCAAGAGGCTTCCAAATCCGTAACAATATACATACACTTGCTGCATTATATTTTGTCACGTCTGAGGCTCACTAACGTGATATTCCTCAGCACCAGGATCCATTGTCACAGGAAATGGCCAATCGGTTCCTAAACTGCTGCATGCTGTTATTCTTTAATGTTCACAGTTCTTCAAGGTCACCGAAATGAGCCAAAATTGATGGCACTTGCATGGAAGGCAGATGGATGGAAGATGTTTTCTTATCTTTCAAGGATTTATTACCTCCGCCACCGAAGGTACAGGGTAGGTTTTCATCCCTTACTGTCTGTTTGTTTGTTTGTTTGTTTGTTTGTTTGTGTGCAGGATATCTCAAAAAGTTGTGAACGGATTCGGATGAAACTTGGTGGACATGTTGTGTGTGTGACAAGGAAGAATTGGTTCAATTTTGGTGAAGATCCGGATCGGGATCTGACAATTTTCTTAAGTGATTCTTCACCATTTATAGTGCTAAACCGATATATAGCACGATATCTCAAAAAGTTGGGGACGGATTCGGATGAAACTTGGTGGACAGGTTGGGTGTATGGAAGGGACGAATTGATTCGATTTTGGTGACGATCCGAATCCAGATCTAGATACGAGAATTATTTAATTTTTAAAGTGATTCTTCACCATTGAGAGATATGGCCAAAAACGATATAGGACTGTATAGCATGGTATTTCAAAAATAAATTGGGCCTGATATGTTCTCGTGGATCAGGCATTACAAGGGGAGGTATGTGCTCTACCGAGTGCCCTTCTTGTTTATAATGAATATGGGAGGAAATATGGATTGGACGAGCAGTTCGGAACAAATCATACGAATCAAAAAACACAAACAAGGAAATTGGGACACACAAACTTATGCACAGGAAAATCTATACTAATAAATGTGTGTGTGTCCTCAATAACTCCAAAACCATGAAACCGAGAGGCCCCAAATGTTACATGCATACTAAGAGAACCCGAAGGACATGCATGAATGAAAATTGGGTGTTTGGGTTAATTTTAAACACCCCTTTTGAAGATAATTAATGGTCTTATTTAATTATCCTTTATCATGGCGTCATCTTTTGCTCAGCCCTCTGCCAGCTTGCTCGGGTCTTAATTCGCCATTTTATTTTGCCGATTCAAGCATGCCTTGATCTGGAAACAGGATCTACTCTTACACACTATTTAAAGTACATCATCGAAATATTACATCCGATGGGAGAATTGGATGTCGTGGACAAAATAAGTGTCGAAATCTGGAGTGAAATCTGAAAATTTCAACAAACTAGAGATTTTTATAACCAGGTGTACTTATTTAAACAAAGCATTAAGCTTAATTTTTAAGCTCACCTGGAACTTAGTTCCGAGTAGCTTATGGGATGGTGTGTCGTCCGTCCGTCAGCCGTCAGTTCACCAATCCATCCACAAACACTTGCAATTTATTCTCTGAAACAACACAAACAATTTCGATGAAACTTGACCACAACCTTCATCACCTAGTATGCGCCAAAGTTTGGTAATGGCATTAAGAAAATTGGGGTCCAAAGGGGTCTACAGATGGGTTGCCCCAGAAAATATATTTGCTTTCTTCTCACAAACTACACACAAAATTTCGATGAAACTTGAACACAACCTTCATCACCCGTGATGTACAAAAGTGTCTTTACGCCATTAAAAAAAGTCGAGGTCAAAGGATGTCTATTAGAGGGTGGGGGAGGGTGGTCCCCCCCCCCCAAATTGGAATGTTCTGGCTTCTCAGAAACTACACACACGATTTTGGTGAAACTTGACCACAACCTTCATCACCCATGATGTACCAAAGTTTGTTGACAGCATTAAAATAAAATCCATAGGTATTTACTTTCTTTCCTGTCACATATGTTGTGGGTCATCCATGTCTACCAGTGGTTCCCTGGTTTTCTTGTCCATCTGCTACCAGGTGAGCACTCAGGGGTATTGGCCATATTTTTAGCTCACCTGGAACATAGCTCCAGGGAGCTTATGGGATGGTGTGTCGTTCGACCGTCCATCCACATATACTTGCAACTTCTTCTCTGAAACTACACATACAATTTCAATGAAACTTTACCACAACTTTCATCAACGTGTATGTTTCAAAGTTTGCTCATGGAATTAAAAAAAATTGGCCCCAAAGAGGTTCTATGGGGGTTTTCCCTCAAAATAGGTATTTGCTTTCTTCTCAAAAAGTGCACATGCGATTCTAATGAAACTTGACCGGAACCTTCATCACCCGTTATGTACCAAATTCTGCTCATGTCATGAAAAAATAAATGGCGGTCTGAGGGTGTCTACGGAGGGAGCTTTTTAGGGGGGTTTCCTTCCCCCCCCCCTCAAGAGGTATTTGCTTTCTTCTCAGAAACTAAACACACAATTCCAATGAAACTTGATGACAACCTTCAACACCTGTGATGTACTAATGATTGTTCACAACATTTAAAAAAAAGTTTGGGATTTGGGGGATTACGATGGGGTTGCCAACCAAAATACTTATTTGTTCTTCTCTGAAGCTACACACACAATTTCAATGGAACTTAACCACAATCTTCATCACTCGTGACGTAGCAGAGCTTGGTCACACCATTTTGAAAATCGGTGTCTATAGAGTGGGGGATGTGGGGGGTTGCCCCCAAAAATATGTATTTTCTTTCTTCTCCGAAACTACACACACAATTTCGATGAAAGTTGACCACAACCATCATCACCCGTGATGCACCAAAGTTTGTTCACACCATTTAAAAAACTTGAGGTCTATGGGAATTTACAGAGGGGTTGCCCCCCAAATGATTATCTATGGGGTATGTGCGTGCCTGCATGCTTGGTTATGTGTGTGCAGTGCGCAGGTTTCATGGGCACACGGTCCGAACGTGAACTCAATTCCGGGCCCATGGTGCGTGGCGCTGTGGAGGAGGTTATGCGGCCATCTCACAAACAATGTGCTTCTGCACGAGGGGAGCAGACGTGCTGCATTGTCAAATCCACATGGGGAGCGTACATGCTGCGGCATCGAAGCCACGTAGGATGGGCCACCGTGCAGTGCGGGTGTGAATAAATCCGTGCATGTGAGCAAGTGAAAGGATGAGTATATCGCTGGTGCCTGTGCATGGTTAGCATGGAATGTGAGGACGTTGGAGGAATGCGCATGGAAGGGGAGGGGGGGCATGCATGCAGGCAGGCCTTTGCCAGGTAGATAGCATGGGTTTGAATTTTTAAATGATCCCACCTGGTTTTATATAGAACACGGTGGTTAAAATGAAAACATTTCTGTTTGGGCATGTTTTATCACCCTGGTAATGCCCTGGTATGCTGCCTTCGCCTCTTCTCATGCTGCCTTCCCTGATCCCCTCTAGCTGCCTTCCCTTCCCTCCCCTCACACTGCCTTCGCTTCCCCTCCCCTCATGCTATCCTTCTTCCAAACCCCCTCCACAAGCATACAACTCTCCGGAGGTCGAGGAGAGGAAGGGGTATCAAAGAATGTGCAAATTGGACAAATTAATGCTTTTTTTTTTAAGTAGTCTGATCTGCTTCTCGGATCAATTTCGCAATTTGTCTCAGGTTAAGAGATTCTCGAGCTTATCATATGTGTGTTAATTAAATAAAGGCACAAACACTGGTGCAGCTTTTTCAAAGATTGAAGGAAAACGCCCTTCCTTCCCTTCCCTTTCCCTCACGCTTACCTCATCCCAAAGTCCATCCACCCCACCCCACCCCCCCCCCCCCCCACAGACGTCTATGGGTGGTGTCCGGGCATTGGTTAGTATGAACTGTTTGAACGGGTCACACTAACCAATGAAGGGGACTACTCCCCCTCCCCGCAGCTTTCCCCCAAGTCCCCCTATCAAGCACATGTCTGGAACACCTCTTCACCCCTCCCCCCGCCCCACTACTCCCCTCTCTGCTCCATCGTCCTGACTCCCTCACCCCTCCCAGAGTGTATAGCGACGTGTGGTGAGGCCTCGCTCTCCACCCCCCTTCCTCGCTCCTCCACCACTTCCTCGCTCCCCCTTCCCTCCCATCCCCCCCACCCCCCCCCCCCCTTAATATGCCCACCACCGAAGTGATGGGGTCTATTTGCTAGAAAGAAAGAAATAAAATCTAACCCACATCAGGTGCCACAGATCACACTTATGCAAGCATTAAAATTGCAGACGAGGACTTTCCTTTGACTATGGGGGTTGTAGATGCAGGACTCTCCGCAGCCTGTTTTGGAAGCCAGGAGTGAGACAATGAGAGCCAGCGATGACATGAGCCAAATATGAAGTAAGCCAGTGACGAAGTGAGCCCAAAGATGAGATAAACCAGCCATGAGAAGTGCCAGCAACAATCAGCCCCTCTGGACATGCACCCTGAAGCAATCCTTGCGACCCTCTCTCAAGGTGCTTCTCATTCACCCTCAAGTCCTCCTGCGAGTCCTTTTTCTCCCTTCAAGGCCCTTCTTTCTGGTCTCGATCCTCCATGCTTCTTCTTCTTCTTCTTCTTCTTCTTCTTCACACTACAGTCTTCCTGCATGCCGGGAGCTCCAGTGTGTCCGTTCTCTCCTTCGTCTCTGGCCCTCTTGTCTGGAGTCCTCCTTTAGGCCAGGTGTGTCCATTTTCTCTGACCCTCTTTGTCCTTCAGGGAGGAGTCATCTCCATGGGGTGGCTCCAATAAAATTAAATCCATTGCCTGCTTCCAGGCCTAACAGTGCATTATGCCACCACGACTGGCGCACACACTGGCCAGACAGATTGTGACGGCCTTTTCACACACGTGTGACGTGTGCCTTTTGCGATGGAAAGTTCTCATCTGGCCTCGCCCACAAACAAGAGGTGTTTACGCATACAATATTACCCTAACTCTCCTGTCTATAAATTACGTATGCTGCCTCCTCAGCATCACGAGTCAAAAAAAAAATGACTTACTCTGTTACATCTGACACAATCCCCGTTACACCTGAAAGATCCCTGCCACATGGCAATCTTACCTATGCGAAACACACAAACCATGTTACACTTACCACAGTCTAGCTATGGATCCTCCCCCCTCCCTTTTTCCATGTAACAGTATAGATTTTCACTTCATAGAGTTTGATTCTCATTGTTTATCTGTTTTACAATTAAAAACATTTATTACAAACTGCTGATTGAGTAAATTTAATAGATTGATTAAAATGACAAAAAAAATTGAGTTTGTCTGATCGGCATTTCCACCGGAAGACACAACTTGTCATGCAGGGATCCCAGCTTAAAAAAATCCCATATAATGTGTTGATTTGTCCATGTTGTCTACCGATACCCTTGTATATCATGTCAAAGTACATGTATTGGCCGAATGCTCTCTTATACCGATGACCTCTCCATTTTACAGGTGATATTCGCACTGGCTCCACCATGAGCCTCAAGATCACGATTTAAATTTTAAATGAAAAGAAAACTGCTCATAACATTGGCCTTTGATATCAGGCCAATGTTTTCTGAGCATTTTTTCCAATGGTCTATTTGTCTGAACGTCACAAGGGTTCAAATCCACGGCCTTGCACAGCCGAGGAATCTCAATGGTGGGAACTGCAGAGATCAGACGAAATTTCTGGCCCAAGCACTGGACGCGATTTCCTGCATTCATGGCCGGCACAATTTCCTTCTGTTTCCACTAGATCTCCAAGCCTCCCACACTCTGACTCCCATGCATCGAGGGCCCAGTGCCAAAGAGCTCACCAGTACTTGATAGGACGGATTTCTCATCCGCTGCCTCGTCTTCTCATCCAAACCCAAATGAAATAGCCGACCATCTGAGCAAATAACATTCCTAATCAATGGCTCTTTGAAGGCCGCTCACACAAAACGACGACGTATGTAGCACTGGATCTAAGGCCTGCTTCCTTCATGCCTGTCCATCCTTTTGAGCATCAAATAGGCCACCATAGAAATCTCCACTTTCTCAATCGCCTAATAATGCTCCCTGCGTGTGAAATATTAATGTAAAAGTTTGTTTAATATGCAATCTCATTAATGTGATTCCGTTAAACCCTTTTTTTTTTCAAAATCACATTTTGTCTTTTGCTTTCATGTACATGTAAAAACAAGATGGCACATTTTCTAGAAGTAAGGATATAGTTACAAGGTTGAATAATTCAGCCATTTCCAGTTTCCAAAGAGAATACATAATGAAAGCAAAGGGAGGTGGGGGAAGGGGATTAAGATAGTGAAAAGAATGTCTCCTTCAAAGCAATCCAAAATTAATCTGACTACACGCCGAAAGCAATTAGTTATGAATTACTTCAGCAAGACCAGAATAATTTGGTTTATTCAGAAAGAAAAGACAATATTCGCTGTCGTTTAACCTTTCCCATGACATGATGAAGCTTAAAATAGATGTGTTGTCAATGGAATTGTATGATATACTGCATATGTTGTTGCAGTTCTGCGGGCACCAAGGCAATGGCACACAACATATAGTGGTCTTGAGACAGTTATTTCATTAGTATTCGTTTTAGATAGCCCTTTCCTTATGTCTAGTGGGTTGATGGGTCATTAGTGTTACGTGGGCTTTGGGCAGCTCTTTATTCCCATCCTTTATCCATTTCATTTACTTTGTTACACACAGGAGCCTTCCCTTCACACATGCATGCACACATAGCAAAAGAGTAGCCCATTTGCATATTTGCTCCATTTCCCGTTCAAACAAAGCGCCATTATCAAACGGACACTTCACATCAACCTTCTCCAGACTCGGACCACAATGCTACAACATTTCTCCAACCACCACAATGCCTTCGTAAAAATCCCCACAGCACTGGATCACAACCCAAGCTCACCTACACTCACCATTAATGCCACAACCTCAAAGACCACCACGAATCACCATGCCAAAAGCTCATCACTATAGTCGTCGCTGTGCTGACACTACCATGAAAAACCGCCACCACCTTTTGGGACCAATGGGAATGAGGAGGTGCACTCATGGTTGAGGAGCGCGATCGAGTACCTTGCCCCATGTTATTCTCATAGCTTCATTGCATGGCAAGGTGCAGAGTGATGGAAGCCATTTCCAGTGCCAAATCCTTGCCTGGGTGTTGCCAAGGCCGTGATAAGCATCCGCACGCCAATGGGGGTGTTGCAGAACACCCATCGCTCCACCTGTTCCGCTCTCAAGCGCCACCCCCACTAGTGGATTATAAAGACGAGCTCTATTCTCTGGTTCATTCTCTTCTTGTTCTTTGGGTCACATTGAAGACTGGAAGAGTGAACTGAGTGGAACAGAGTCCATGACCAAGCTGAAGAGCCAGATGCCAGGCGGAGCGCAGTTAAACAGGATAGACATTACACGTACAGACTTCTTTACACATCATGTTAGGACGATCTTCTCACATGTTATTTGCTCTATTTCCAACCCCCCTGATGCACATCTTCACAGCCTCCTCTTTGCACCTCGTCCGCCAATCACTACACACCTCATTGTACCTCCTCCGACCACACACCTTAGACACCCTCAGTTTTCCTTCCCTCCTTCCCCCTTTGTTCATCATGTCTTTTCCTCCATCGGTCCAGCATAGTCCACACGTAATCTTAGCCAGGATGTTTTACCCCACCGATTGGCTCTTGTTAGCCGGTGCATACTTGGCAGCTCCGTTTGGCTGCACCTGATACGATAAGTTAACTCGAGTACACATCGAGGGCACGAGATCCCACTTGGCGCAGCCGTCCACCGGTAAAGTACCCACACGAAGTAGTGAAACCCTGCCAGGATTGACGATACCAATCGGTGCTCATGGTTGATTAGCAACCCGCCAGCATGCAGAGTTATGCACAATTGGTGGCCTCAGGCCTGGTAAGTCTGAGGGAAGCCGATGATACTCCATCAGAGTAGACTCAAAACCCATCGCCGTAACAATATACTGCATGTGTATATATATATATATATATATATATATATATATATATATATATATATATATATATATATATATATATATATATATATATATATATATATAGTGAATTTGTCTCCGATGAGTGAATAAAATGCTTATTATAATGAAGTTATTCCCATATTGAGTGTCTTGAATAAGTGTGAAATAATGAAATGTCATTGTAGATTATGTGTCACCAATTCGTATGGCAAGAAATGTGAAACCCACCCCAGTGTGTGTCCAACATGAGATCACATCAAGTTTGACCTTTATTGCATGTTCTTCCCTCTGGCTGTTCAATGTGCTTTTAAAGGTGTTTACTAGGCCATAAACCAGGAGTTTAGGCAGGAAAAGGGGCTGGTATAGGCCCGAGTACTAAAGGAAGGTAGGCGGTAGGCGGTGATGGGTCGCCGAGCATGGAAACTATAAGATATAGAGCAAAATGGATGTCATATAGCGGATAGGGAATCACCTTAAGATTATACATATCAAATCTCATCGAGTTCCATCTACTAATAACTACTCGGTATCCATTTGAATGAAAAGTACCGAAAATGTGGTTTGAAATCGGAAATCCGCAAAGTTCGAGGGGGTGCTGTTGGTGAACAAAGATCTAAATCGAAAATCCGGCTCAATCGTTTGTGCACAATGTATTCCAGACGATTAGTGTGAATTTTCATGACCATCCGACCATAACCCTAGGAGGAGTAGCATTTGGCGTGAAGGCACCTCCAGCTCTCGCATATTATCGATTTTTGCACTAATTGACCTTTGACCCCTGACCTAAGCGAAATCGGTCAATATGTCCTGAGGCAAAGTTGTAGTACTCATTGAGTACCATGAACCTGCAAAGTTTCATTCATATCGATGCACTCACCTGGTCGCTAGGGGGCCTTCAATGTTCGCCAATTTTCGCGCATATCCTAATTGTAGGGGGTGTTGCGGGTAAAGTATTCCATATATCACAAAAACCGGAATCTATTTGATAGAGCATCACCTGGAGATCATTCGTGCCAAATTTCATAACCCTACGTGGGATAATGGCTACTGGAATTTATTTTGCGTGAACGGTACCGATTTTGAAGGTTTTTCGGTTGTTGCTAGGGAACCAAAGCGTCCCTAGCAACCATCACAATTTCCAAAGCACTCGGTCATAAGATGTACGTACCACCCGAGTTTGGTCAAAATCGGCCCACGTTTACTACCAATTATGCTGATGACAAACGAACAAACATCCAAACAAGCAGACAGAATTACTGACAATAAGGGTCACCTATTTTGGCGACCCAATAACAAGACCTATTCACATCTCTTACCCATAATTGGAGGGAATAACCAATCAGCTCTCACCTAATCAATTACCCCAGGTGACAAGGATTTCCTTGTCCAGATTTCCAGATTTCCAGAAAATTCTCTTCCAACCAAAGAAAGGTGCATGAAGCAACCAAGAAAAGCTACACAAAGCGCTTACCTTGCTACACAAAAGCTACACAAGACCAGAAAGGAAGTGGTAGAATACAGAGAGGTCACCGACCTGTCTGCATTGCAGGAGTAACAGTTCCAGAGATTCAGCTTCATCGCGAGAGATTCCACTGATTTTGAGGGCCTAAATACCCCGATGAAATACCCCACAGCAACAAGACGTGAAAACTCTGAGACAGGGGCGTCGTCCCAAAGAGAAGACCAACAGGACTCCATTGTGCTGCAGGACAAGGTCATTGAAAAGTTGTTTGAAGTTCGGACTTGCCAAGCAAAAACCTTGCACGACAGAGGATGTGAACTCGACAACTGGCTTTGGAGGCCAATTTCGATATGTGCATTGTCCAATAAAGATTGTGGATGATGGTGAGGCCCAAACGCCAAAGGTTTGAGGAACGAGGGACTGAATTTCTTCAAGGGGTTTGTTAAGGAGCTATGGATGAGCAAAGGCTGGCAGGATGGCCTCGAGGTATGCACACTCACCTCTGAGCTGTCTCGTCTGGGTTTGAATCCCGACCCAGCTATGAACTGTCATCCCGGTGTTTCACAGGCACAGCGATTCATCATTGTGTGTGCCGTTCATCAGATGGACGCGAAACTGTGCGTCGCCTTGTCTTCCGGCATTAGTTGGTGGATGTTGAAGATCCCATGGTGTCTGTGAAAAGTAGGCGAGCAATCGCCGGCAGCCTGAACAAATGACATATTCCTCCCCCAACAAAGGCTGGGAAGGCAATGGCAAACCACCCAGTTTAATCTTTGCCAAGAAAATGCTTCTGCAGCACCTAGATGCTCAGCAACAGAGTATGGTACATCAGAATTAGAATGGACTAGCAATGACCTTCATCAAGAACTTTCACCATTGTCACACACATACACACACACAATCATGTCATTACTGCTAAAAAAAATTCGGTCATAATAACATTAAATCCTGTTTTAATGAATGAAATATTTCAGAAAGACTGTATTTGATGCATATAATAGGATAATTACCATGGAGCTTGTGGATTGTCAGGAAAATACTCAACCCTGCTCATTAATGATCACTTTCAGGGGACGGGGGCAATCTGCCTGCCCTTCCTTGTCTGGTGTTGATGTGCAGTTGCCAGTCCACACATTGGTGTGAACTCCGAACGTCCTCAGGACAAATCGGGATGGCCATTAAAATACTACCTATCCCACTACCAAACACGCAATGCCACTAAATACATATCATCTACCCTGTGCATCGGAAGTGCTGCTGAAGCCATCTTGATAGATGCCGCGCAGTCGATCGGATGGCTTACCACTGCGTTCCCAGGATAACAATAATAGGGAGGTATATTTGACTGGCATTCGATTGCCAACAATAATATACTGTGGGAATTTTAATGCCGACGAACAATGCTTTTTCTTCGTCCGCTTTCAGTTTGAAGCGACTCGATGGCATGTCTTTTGCTCTCCTCCAAAAGTTGTTATTCCGATATAAAGGTTGGTTGTGTCCGCCTGTTATCACAGTTGGCTGGAACATTGTTAAGCATTAGTGTCCATTGATTCCTCTTTAAGTCCCATACATCTTCCAATGTTCAGTGTCGTGCTGCATGTTCAGGTTAAAAAGAGTTGGTCGCGCACGGTCGTTCTGCACTGCACGTCCATTTTCGTTCTCGTCCTCCTTGCCCTCTGTAAGCTTGGTGTTGGCTTAGCAGTTCGGGTGACTGGCTTGGGATCTTAGAGTCCTGAGTTTGAGCCCCTGTTGGCTGTAGAAGTAACACCAGGTGGGGTTGACTCACCTGTCATCCTTCTGAGGTTGGTGAAATGAGTACCAGTGTACTGGTAATCGGGGCACAGCTGTGCCCTCAGCCAATGATGCTACCTTCAGCCTTGTGCTGCATATGAAGGATGGCTCCCCATGCTCTCTATTATTTATTTTCTCCTTCCCCATCTCACTTTCTAGCCAACTCCTCCTGACAATACCTTCTCTTATCCTCCCTTCATCCCTTCGCTTCTCGCATTGTCGTAACTTCCCACTCCCAATCCCACCACCTTCTCTTATGACCTTTGCGTCTTCAACTCTCTCAAACACTTTTCTTTGCCTCTCTGTTGACCTTTCCCATCATCCCCACTGGCCAAGTACTCTACAACTCGTCTTGACAGGAGCAGATTGGGACAGCTTGTCCCAGCTCCATTACAGGCAGTCACTGTCCATCTTGCCCCCCTGGGAACACCTGCAATTTTTCATCTGTTGAGAAATCCATTGCGTCCCTCATCACCAACATTATCTTGTACTTATTTATGATCTGCACTCAGAATGGTCTGAGGTTTTCCCCCGTGGTGTCAGTCATCCACTTTAGACCATTATTGACACACTGGACACACAAAATACCAACTGGGGATTGCCGCATGGCACTACCAGAGATAATGGCACACAGTTGATTTTCAATTTATTTTTCAGTGAGAATGGGATTAAACATATTTGTGCTGCTACATATTCTTCCCAAGCTCATGGTGAAGGGGGTATGGTGGTAGGGTGGTAAAAAGGTTCAATCGAACACTTAAACATTGGTATTCAAACGCACCTCACTCATTGCTGTTCATGCCAGATGGCCCTCCGACAGACTCTTCAGCACTTACAGGGAAACCAAGCATGCCACCACAGGGGCTCTTCAGCACTGTCAATAATGGGATGTAAGCTGCAGCTGCCATTGAACTGGCTTCAGGCCCCAAAGCCATGCCGTTCACCTTCTGTGGCTCACACTTCATCCAACAAGATCAACAACGAAAGTGAGGTTTGAAAAATTCACAGAACAAGGCTTCTTGGAATATAGGTCCTGTGCTAGATCCGAGTCAAGCAGCCAAATTGAGGAAGTGAAATGAGGTCTTTTTGGTCCTCTCCACTCTGTATCAGCCTCACTCCTGCAAAGAAAAAAAGAAGTGTGATCTAAAGTTTTGTCACAGGTGTCACGCGGTGCCGTAAGTGGCTCCACTGTCTTGTGAGTTGTTGCGACGCGTGCCGTTCTGTGATGTGCGAGTTAGGAAGTTGGATTGAAGAAAGACTGTAACCGCTAATTTCAGCACAAAGTGAGTGATCTGCATGGGCGGCGAGAGTAGTCAAAACAAATATGGCATAAAATACCTCAAATGGAAATTGATCCGCCGTGAATAAAAGAGAAGCTTGACGTTTCGGGCCTCGCCCTTTGTCGGACCAAAAGAGGAGGAGATCCATCCTTTGGGACCATACCCTGTGCAGAGCGTTGGTGCTGCCTAAACGGTCTCCTGGGCTATCGGGCACAATCTTGGATGGATCGCCACTCCGACACAGGATACCAGCAAGCTGGCACTCATTTTGCCGACTTCAGAAGGATGACAGGCAGAATCAACCCCCACCTGGTATTAATTCAACAGCTGAGCAGGATTTGAACTCAGGAGCCTCGGATCCCAAGCCCACCACCCAATCCATTAAGCCAAGACCAGGCATAAAAGAGGAGACGGCATGCACGTTCTCGAGCAATCACCAAGACACACGTCTCCCTTGTTACTTGGATTAACCGAGTCACTCCTTGAATGTTGAGAAGCAGTTCTCGTGGCCTTGTTCAAATACGACAGCGACAGTTGCCTTTTGATTCAAGACTGCAGTTTTGTCATTTGATGGCAAAAGGAGGAGATCTGAGACACAGATATAAACTAACCTGTGAACTTTTTGAGGAACTATTGGAGTGACTTGCTATTGGAGTGACAAAATGATGTATAGCACGCCATCTCAAAAAGTTATTGACCAATTCAGACGAAATTTGGTGGACAACTTGTGCATGTGACAAGGACGAAATGATTCGATTTTGGTGAATATCCAAATCCGAATCCTGATCCGGTCTATCAGTGGGATACAAAACGTAAACTAATCAACCCGGCGGAGGTATGCGATCCACCGAGTGGCCTTCTAGTTTATCATTGCGGATTTAGACTGCCATCTACTGATGAGCAAAAAACATATGGCTCTGGCATGTTGATAAATGGCTCTTATGATGCATATCCTGTGTGGGCACAACATGAGAGCCAACGCCTGTTTTTTAAAAGCAGGTTGTGATGAGTAGACGATGTACGTTAGTGTCAACAACGATGGGGCAACTCTGCACAAGGACACAAGAAGGCAATGAAAGAATCAACGGTGAATGAAATTTTGAACGTCAAGCCTGAGCATCAAGTGGTCATTAAGCCTGCTTTTGGCTTTATGGTTCAGGTGGCTGGCTTCAGATCTTATAGTCTTGAGTTTGAGCCCCTGTTGTGTCATTGAATTAGCACCAGGTGGGTTGACTCAAACTGTCATCCTGCAGAGTTCGGCAAAATGAGTACTAGCTTACTGGTAACGGGGGCAACTGCCTCAGCGGCACAGCCGTGCTCCCAGAAAATGATGCAACCACAACAGCCACATGCTGTATACGAATAAACAAATAAATAAATAAATAAAAGTGGCCAAATGGAAATACCAAGTTTTCTGAATCTCCCCAACAGGGGTTGCTCATACCGCGTATGCGCACGATGGAAACTTTTCAACATGTCAAAAGCTGCTCGGATTATCTCTCTTCTGGGTAGCAAATCTGGAGCAGCAACTTGACCCACATGGCAATGACTTCATCAAGCGTTTGGGGAATTTCCAATGGTCCAGGATCATTTCCAGTGATTACGTATAACAAATATTAATTTAAATACAACTGGAGGCCCATATTCTTTACAAGCCCACGAGATGTTTCAGGAGTGAAGAAACGTTTCTATCAGTCTCGAAGCAATGCTCGAAAGGTTACCAAAAGCTGCACCGATCATTTTCTGGGAGTGCGGCAGTGCCCCCATTACCGGTAAGCTTGGACTCATTTTGCCAACCTCAGAAGGATGCCAGGACGAGTCAACCCACCTGGTGTTATTTCAAACCGCACAATAGGGGGGGCTCAAACTCAACACCCTAAGATCTTCAGCCAGCTACCCTGACTGTTAAGTCAACACCAGAACATCAAAGGATGTTCCCGAGCTATTCATTTTCGGCTCAGCGAGTATTATCCTTATAACTCATGGCAACGAAACAGCCATAACATGACAACAGGGAAGGCAAACCGACTATATGTGGATCATTGGAACTTCTTACCCACTTGAGGTTAACGGGCAGCGTCCATGTCTTCAGCAGTCTGTGTCCAACGTAATGTAAAGAAAATAGGAGAGAATCGGGAAAAGGAAAGTCTTCCATTGAAATAAATAAATGAGGAGTGACAAGTCTGAAGACGACGATGGTTCACGAGCGGCATTTGAGGATGTAGATTGTTTCAGAAGTCAAGGATGAGACAATGTGATAATTTTTGACCAAGTTATGAAAATGATCAACATGATGTGGTACGAGTGACGGGTTATTAGCTGCAAAATGTCGAAAACCCGGTTTCGTTCAACAACTTCCAAAATTTGACCTTTGCATAACCTTTAAAGGTCACAAAACAATGTTGTGGACATTAAAATAAGGAAACAGGATACGTGCTATAGCGTTATTGGAGTTAGTTCATCGAAGAAGGTCGAAAACCCGGTTCGATTCCCACAACTTTGAAAATTTGACCTTTGTGGCCTTTAAAGGTCAAAGGTCAAGGATTATGACCTTTGGTGCAAAACTTCCTCTGGAACATTCCAGGAACAATATAACGTCATATAGACTATATGGCATTTCGCACCCCTCGGATTATCCATACTTTGATGAAATCAGCGTAAAAACAAATTAAAGGGGGCTCCATGGGCAAGATGTTCGAGATAGAACAAAATGGTTTCAAGACTTTAGGTGGGGAATGACCTCAAGATTATACATAAAAAATATTGTCATCCTCGCTCTCAAAGTTTCGGCGGTCGTATGATTTTTATGTCAAAATTCGCAATTTTCTAAGTTTTTGACCTTGTGACCTTGACCTTGGGACGAAAATGAAAAATCGGACAACGACAAGTTTTAGATAATTCATTTTGCTATTCAAATACCGAAGAACCCATTCCATTCAGTCAATTCCCGAGGAGAAGATAGATTTTTAATCCGACTACCCCCTAAAAATGGCTATTTTTTTTGTCGTGGCTCCGCCCACAATGGGCATAGCCACGCCCTCCTCCAGGAAAACACAACGAGACATCCATATCGATTTCCACGACACAACATATCGAACACATATCCAAGTTTCATCAAGATCGGACCAAAGTCCACGGAGTTATGCTCTGGACAGACAGACAGACACACAGACACACAGACATAACGAATATAGTGGTCACTCTGGCTGGTGCTCGTGAACCAATGCTTGATAAGACATAGATAAAAGTAGGTAGAGGAGGGACACAAGGGTTTAAGCTCATGAATGTAGGTGTGGTTAACAAGTGAGCTTGGAAGTGGTGTTTTCACCCACAAACGAACAGAAAAATCTGACCAGGAGATGGTTGCAGCATGTTCGTTGCCAGCCGACTGTGCTGCCCGGTCCCAGGTTGCAGATGTGGACCGAATGCCGGAAAGGTGGTGAGGTTGAGGGGGAACTCGATGGGTGAAGTTTCGGTCACTTCTTCTCCAGCACGATGCATCAAAACGCTGGGAGCCAGGCAGCGACACCCACAAACACGGTGTGAGCACGTTTCGTGTCGGTACAGACAAAATATCTCAACAAGAAGGCACTCTGGATGGCAGCTTCACCTGAATGTCATCATAATCCATATTGGGTACATTCTTCAATGAATGTCATCATTTTAATTATTTCGAATGTGCCTGCTGGCTGGAAGCACGGCTGGGCCACTAATTCAGTGCCACTGTTTCCAGTGAAGCCGGTACTCATTTTGCCAATCTCGGAAGGATGATAGGCCGAGTCAACCGACCTAATGTTATTTAATGGAGAGACAGGGGCTCAAACTCAAGATCCTAAGATCATAAGCCAGCCACCTTGACCGTTAAGCCAAACACCTGGCTTATTACCTCCGCCACCGAAGGTGAAGGTGGTTATGTTTTCACCCCTCTCTGTCTGTGTGTTCGTTACTTGCAAAATCGAAGATTTTTCAAATATATTGGTCAGTCGATTTCGTTATTCTGTCTGTCTGTCTGTCTGTCAATCCCCGACAGGTCACAATTTTAAACCGATCTTCATGAAACTCACCACATGGTCGAGTTTGTCATAAGGCCTGTGGCCTAAGTCGCATTTGCTCTACGGCGAGGATACGGCGGCCGGCGGCCGTACGCCCTCTGAATTGACAGAAACGTGCGGCGGCCGCAGAGTTCTGCGGTGGCCTCAGGGTGGCCCTACGCCGTATGGCTATCTTTTACAGGCCGTAGGGGTCGCCGTGGAATTATAACGCGGAGTTATAACTTTTTCCATTTCTACGTTGGCCGTAGCAATTCGACATGCCGTAGTTGTGACGTAGTTGTGTTCCACGTCGACCGTACGTAGGGCGCACGGTGGGCTTGCGTTATATTCGTGCGGCTGCCATCGTCTCTTATCAATGAAAAATGAATTTTGCCCTAAAAACCGAATACATTTTCATAAACCGAACACAACGAAGCGTTCATGTTTGTTCACGTGTCTCCCCCACCCATTCGAGCCGCATCTTCGCGCTTTGTTCATTCAGTTCGTCGGTGGAAGTCCTCGTGAAAGCTTCTCTCGTGTGTCGATCTCTACTTTACCTCGTGTTTTCACCTTGATTTGTGCTGTTATTTTTTTTAATTTTACTTATCTTGTGTTTTAATTAATAACAAAAAAGCAATCCGATCACGTGGTGTGACGGACTGTCGGGCAAGGATTTAATTTCACAGAAAACCGGTTGTAATTTGGAATATCCATGTTTACCTCAGCCCGATGCGTTTGATGAAAGTGATTGTGGTTCTGGGGGCATCATGTTTGATGAGCTGCCCTGGGGGCAGCGCTCGCAGAGTGCGCGAGCGATCGGAACCCAGGCCGGAGCACGAGCCTGTGTGGACCTTTGGATGTGGTGATTGTACCAGTTTACATACAATACACCGCCACCGAAGGTCATTTACTCATCTTATTTTACCTTAAACATGGGGAATTTCAGTTGAAAGTGTCTTGAAAGTGGGTTTTCTTGGGGTCCAGGAACAGATTAATTCACTCCATTATTTCTTATTGGGAAAATAGTTTGGGAATCGAACTTTTTGCAATCCGAACAGCCTCCTGGAACGAATTCAATTCGGATTCTGGGGGCACCATGTACTGGTATATTCTAAACTGTTCTATTTTTATTTCAGTAAAAAAAGAACAGGTATATATATATATATATATATATATATATATATATATATATATATATATATATATATATATATATATATATATACCCACTCGCTACCGTCCGTCTGGCCGCACATTCGCCTTAGGGCCCCCCTGTGGTCGCCTTGCGGGCACCTTGAGGCGACCTTGCATCTGCCTTGAAAATTCTATGGCCGCCGCAGGGACGCCCTAAGGTCACCGTGCGACATCAAATCAAAGACCGTACGGCACCCCCACGTTTTCAGTCTCCACTATTTCTAAATACGCCGTGCAGTTCCCGAAAAATAAAAACATATCTGACTGCTACACTGTGTGACCGTGGAAATACTGCGGCCGCCGTATAATTGCTAGTGGCCATAGATTTTGGAGACCCCACGGCCGCCGTGGCAAATGTGACTTCGTCCTTAGGCCTAAGCAAGCATCCTATTGTTTTTGAGGTCAAAAAGTCAACAAATTTGTCAAATTTCTAAAATCCTCAATTTTCATCCGATTGACTAGAAATTTGAAAAGGATTTTCATATCAAGGTTACTGAATTCAACCACCAATTATTTATGAGGTCGACCTCAGCCAAAAGGTCAATATTGGCCAAAGGTCAACAACTAAGCTGGAATTTCTAAAATCCTCAATTTTCATCCCATTGACTTGAAATTTGAAGAGCAATTGCAAATTTGGTCATTGAATTCAACAACCAATTATTTCTGATGTTAAATTTGTTTGATGGATTTTACAAGCGTCATGCTCTGCATGACGTCTTCTTGTTATTCCATCTGTGTGCAGGATTTCTCAAAAAGTTGTGGACAGATCCGGATGCAATTTGGTGGGCAGGTTCAGTGTTTGATTAGGCCAAACTATTTAGATTTTGGTGAAGATCCGAATCCGGATCCAACTATGAGAATTTTTAAACTGATTCTTCACCATTGAGAGATCGGACCAAAAACGATATATAGCACGATATCACATAAAGTTCTGGACGGATTCAGACGAAATTTGGTGGATATGTTGGGTGTGTGACAAGGACAAATTGATTCGATTTTGGTGAAAATCTCTACCCAGATACGAGAATTTTTTTTTTCGCGATTCTTCATCATTGGCTGATAAGGCCAAAATGATGTATAGCATGGTATCTCAAAAAGTTATTGACCAATTCAGACGAGATTTGGTGGATAGGTTGGGTGTGTGACAAGGACGAATTGATTCGATTTTGGTGGAAATTCAGATGTGGATCCAGATACGAGAATTTTTTCAGCGATTCTTCATCATTGGGTGACAAGGCCAAAATGATGTTTCGCACGCCATCTCAAAAAGTTATTGACCAATTCAGACAAAATTTGGTGGATAGGTTGGGTGTGTGACAAGGACGAATTGATTCGATTTTGGTGGAAATTCAGATGTGGATCCAGATACGAGAATTTTTTCAGCGATTCTTCATCATTGGGGTGATAAGGCCAAAATGATGTATAGCACGCCATCTCAAAAAGTTATTGACCAATTCAGACAAAATTTGGTGGATAGGTTGGGTGCGTGACAAGGAAGAATTGATTCGATTTTGGTGAAAATCTTTATCTGGATCCGAGAATTTTAAAGCAATTCTTCAACATTGAATGATAAGGCCAAAAAACGATATATACAGCACGGCATCTCAAAAAGTTATGGATGGATTCAGACGAAATTTGGTGGATGACTTGGCTAGGTTACAAGAACAAGTCGATTAGATTTTGGTTAAGGTCCGAATCCAGATCCGGCCTCTCAGTGGGATCCAAAACGTAAACTGTTCAACCTGGCGGAGGTATGTGCTCTACCGAATGCTGTTGCAGATGAATATATTTTTGCATTGACCATCGAGGATGTACAATCATAAATCACATGTAGGTCAAAGCTTTCGTGGACGTCGGTGTACTTTTCCGTGAATCACAAGGACATGAGCAGACAACGTACGGGGATACACGTGGCATATGGGATTTGAACCGGGATTCCAAACATCATGAGCCATCAATTCAGATGGGGTCCGACCCATGTTGGCAAATTACATGTTGACGGTGACAAGGCTCCCACCCAAGCAGGCTGTCCACCATACCTTAGGCCGACTGGACATCAATACTCAAGGAAAATAAATTATTTGCCCAACAGGACGGTGCAGACGTTTAGTATGGGTTCGATTCCCGACCAGACCAGACGAGACGATGAACTGCTGGATTGGTGTTCCACAGGAAGGGTGTAAAATCACAGTGTGCTGTCCCTCGTTCGTTAAAGATCCCACCTTTTATTTATTGAAGGGTCGGCAAGCCATCACCGGCCCATTGAACAAATTACAAATTTGTGTCCAAATCGGCTGCCGAAGCTGTTAGGGTTAGGGTGATCCTAGGTGGGTTTGCCATTGCCTTCCCGGCGTTGTTCGTCCGTGCTCGATCTTTTCAAGTGTTTCGTTGGACATTTATTGAAGTCTTTGTTGGGACTCGACCGGGCTTTGATCCACCGACCTTCTCGATGGTTCGCCGTGTCCAGACCTCTCAGTGGACACTGAATAATCCCTTTGGACTCGGTCTTTGTGCAGACAGGGACTTGAAGACCCAAAGATTAAACGTTCCCATGTACCGACGACTCAGATCAAATGTATTTTGGAAATGTTTGTTCAAAATGTATGACGGAGCAGCCTGAACCCATTGGGGTTGTTATTTTGGGTAAATATACGAAGGAGGGGGGTCCAGGGAGGGAGACTCGTATGTTTTCTGTTCACGTTTTTTTCTGTGGGGTTGTCACCAAAATAATGTTGCTCTGCGGATGTCGCCATGATTCTTGATTGCGACGAACGACGAACGCGGCTCGAGACTGGGTCGGTCTGCCGCGTCATTCATTGTACCTGAGAGAAAAACTGAAGAAGCAGAAGAAGAAGAAGAAGAGAACGCTAAAAATTAGTCGTGAAGAAGAAGAAGAAGAAGCTGCCGATGCGACAGGAGACCACGTGTTGCCGCCATTTTGTCTTTGTCCATTTTTCCGAGCGTTAAGCACCAGGCGGCGCTCGCGCACACCTCTCTCCCCCCCCCCCCCCACAGTTTTCATCCTCGTTTTGCATCTTTTTTTTCCTCATCCTTTCGACGGTCGACTCCTTCCGCGTCACGTTCCTTTCGTGCGCGTCCTCGGTCCGGGGCGCTGCCGTCTTCTCGGCGCCGCTTCGTAGATGTCTACATCGCCCCCGGGCAAGCGGCGCTGTCTGCACCCGGTCTCCGGCGGCACCGCGGACACGGCGAACAGGCTGTCTGCTCACAGGCCGCACCGGGACGCGGTCAGTGTACGTCGCCATTTTCCCCCCTCTCGCCCGGTCGCCGTTCCTTCCCGCTCCACCCACGGCCCTGTTCGTCCGCCTCTTCGAGCCCACAAACCTTCAGGGGTTCGGCCATTCGAGGACAACACGTTTCATTGTGTTTGCGGCCTAGCTCGAAACAAAGACGGGCTTTTTCCTTTTGCTTTTCCTTCCCGTCCGTCTGTGGTAAAACGTTCACTCGAACCCGTGTTTGGATGTGTCCTGTGTCGCGACACGAGGCGTTCGTCGTGGGGATTCACGGGATATGACCGGGATCTGATCCCGACCCGGGAAGGGATTTCGGTTTGAAGGATTTAAATATTACGTACGGAACTTTTGACGAGTCCTGGGAGAATTGCGAGGATTACAGGTGTTCAAGGTAAACCCCTTGGGAGGTTCGTTTGTGTGGGACTGGGGAGATGAAGGTCTTGGGATTTGATGATTCACGCTGGTGGGTGGGCGGGGCGTGTACGTCACTTTGGGGGCGGGGCGTGTACGTCACTTTGGGGGCGGGGCGTGCACGTCACTTTGGGGGCGGGGCGTGTACGTCACTTTGGGGGCGGGGCGTGCGAACATCTCAACGGGGAAGTGATTTGCATTTTGTAATCGTCGAACTCCGAGCCGATGACTGAGCAAAACTCTGTGCGGAACCAGGTGACGGGTCCATCAACAACGCTTGGACAACGGCGCTCTACCTGCCCCCCTTTCCCCCGCACTCTGTACTCTCTATAATTACCTTTCTCTGGATTATGTACCCCCCTCACCTGTACCGTGTGCTCGCCCCCAGCCCCCGTTCACCTGTACCGTGTGCTCGCCCCCAGCCCCCGTTCACCTGTACCGTGTGCTCGCCCCCAGCCCCCGTTCACCTGTACCGTGTGCTCGCCCCCAGCCCCCGTTCACCTGTACCGTGTGCTCGCCCCCAGTCGCCGTTCACCTGTACCGTGTGCTCGCCCCCAGTCCCCGTTCACCTGTACCGTGTGCTCGCCCCCAGTCGCCGTTCACCTGTACCGTGTGCTCGCCCCCAGTCGCCGTTCACCTGTACCGTGTGCTCGCCCCCAGTCCCCGTTCACCTGTACCGTGTGCTCGCCCCCAGTCGCCGTTCACCTGTACCGTGTGCTCGCCCCCAGCCCCCCTTGCCCGTCCCGTGTGCTCGCCCCCAGCCCCCCTTGCCCGTCCCGTGTGCTCGCCCCCAGCCCCCTTGCCCGTCCCGTGTGCTCGCCCCCAGCCCCCCTTGCCCGTCCCGTGTGCTCGCCCCCAGCCCCCCTTGCCCGTCCCGTGTGCTCGCCCCCAGCCCCCCTTGCCTGTCCCCTGTGCTCGCCTCCAGACCCCTTGCCCGTCCCGTGTGCTCCCCTCCAGACCCCTTGCCCGTCCCCTGTGCTCGCCTCCAGACCCCTTGCCCGTCCCGTGTGCTCCCCTCCAGCCAGAACTCCGTGTGCCCTCGTGCACGTCCCGTTGACCCTTTTTTTGTGTTGGGTGGTACTTTGGAATGTGGTGTTATAATCTTCGCTATCTTTCCAACTTTACTAAAAATGTTGTTTTGTACTGGGTCGATACGTTTCACAGTTTTTGTGTTGTTTTTGCATGTACTGTGAAAAAGGGGTGCCATGGTTATTATTTGTGCATCACATTCAGGAAATGGCAAAGAATGGAGGAAACGAAACAGACATTGACGAGGGCTTGTATTCCCGGCAATTGTGAGTGTTTGAATATCCAGGTGTCCTTTGAAGTACGGTATTTGTGAACATGATGATGGTTCACACGCATTCCTGACGGGCTTGTTTTATCATGGAGTGAATGCTGATTTGGGGAAGGGGGGGGGGAGGAGCCCTGCATTTCACATCGTCCTTGCAGATATGTACTTGGCCATGCTGCCATGAAGCGAATGCAGTCGTCGGCAGTCCTTGTGTCTGGGATGCGTGGACTCGGCTTGGAGATCGCCAAGAATATAGTCCTGGGTGGTGTCAAAGCTGTCACGGTGCACGACCAAGGAGTAGCTTCCTATGCTGACATGGCTTCCCATGTAGGTGATAGGTTTGTTTGTTTGCGTTTTTTGATGCATTTGGCAAAGCTCTGATTCCTTTTGTTCAACTGGTTGGGTCATGTGATCTCACATAAATTTTTTTTTCCACAATGGCAAGATCAGCCATCATGCATGTCATGCTCGTTGTTGCTGCATTGCCCCACCAAGCGCGGTACAGCAGAGTGGCCAACTCCTTGCCGTTGCAGTTCTACATCGGAGTGGAAGACCTCGGGAAGAACCGAGCCACCGTGACTCAGTCTCGACTTGCTGAGTTGAACTCGTACGTGCCCGTCAATGCTTACACCGGGAAGCTTAACGAGGACTTCCTCACAGACTTCCAAGTGAGTGGAGAGGGTGCACCGACCGGTCTTGGAGCTGCACACCTCTCTGGCAATGATCCGGTGTTGGTGGTTGGCGATGTTGGTCTGTTTTGTGTTCCCATCTGACTGAGCACATCGAGAGGGCAGGAGAGGGCATTGCATCTGGGTCCATCTGTTTTGTCCGTCCATCTGTCCACACAACATGAATATGTCTATGTACTATTGAAATGATGGTGCATAATGATGATAATGTGAATGATATGTCTTTATTACATATTAATGCAATGTTACTACATCTATTAATTACGTCCCATTGGAACATGGCACCGTCTTAATTTTGTACTCGTGCAATGTTAGTATGTTTATTAATTACGTATTGGAATCTATTAATTACAGCTGTTATTCATTATGCAACACACAAAACAAGTCCTGGCAAGGGTCTGCGATGACGACAATATAAGTTATTAATGTTTGCTTGTTTCGTGTTGGTGTGTGTACTTTAACGTACCACTAAAATGCTGTGATGCTACGACA
Organism: Eptatretus burgeri; assembly: GCF_056783735.1. Taxonomy (NCBI): domain Eukaryota; kingdom Metazoa; phylum Chordata; class Myxini; order Myxiniformes; family Myxinidae; genus Eptatretus; species Eptatretus burgeri. The sequence continues at coordinate 138,199,325 of NC_140962.1, read as the reverse complement.
CACTCGCATTTCAAAATTCAGACTGTGACGTGCTGCGTACAACTGATGCGTTGCATGGGACCTTGGCGGAATAGCCTTGTGTCGAGGTACGCAAGCTTCTCGCTGAGCTATCTCGTCTTTGTTTGAATCCCGACCCAGCTCTAAATTTTTCATCCCGGTGTTTCACGGGCAGGATGAGTCGTCGGTGTGCGTGCTGTCCCTCGGATGGATGTTAAACTGGGCGTCCCATTTGCCGGCATTTGTTAGTGGGCATTAAAAGATCCCACGGTGTCCTTCGTGAAAAGTACACGAGTTGTCACGCAAACAAATTCCAACTCACCTTCAGGGGGCACTGCATCAGCAGCGCAGTCCCTCCCCCCCCCCACCCCGAGCAATGAAACCAGGAACCGTCTGCTGCATGAAATGAATGAATGAGTGCACTTCATTCATCGTTTCTGCCACGATCTCCTTATAAAGGAATTCCACTGCAATGTGAGAAGTGTTATTGATCAAGACTGTTCCGTACTGATCCTTATAGGTTTAGAACTCCTCTCCTCTCCTCCCCTCCCCTCCCCTCCCCTCCCATCCCCTCTCTCCTCTCCTCTCCGTTGTATTGATTGGTAACTCTTTCTGTCCATGTCCTTCATACTTCACCCTAAAAGGTGGTCGTGTTGACAAACTCCACCATGGATGAATATCGTCGAATTGGGAGCATATGCCACTCAAGAGGGATCAAACTTGTGCTTGCAGACACGAAGGGCCTGTTTGGGTAGGTATTTGACCCCTGATTTTCACATACATTGGGCCTTCTGCTACTCCGATGTTGGCGCTGCAGGTTTGCTGTACTTTCCACAGGCATATCTTCTGTGATTTTGGAGACGAGTTTGCGGTGCTGGACACAAATGGGGAGCAGCCATTGAGTGCCATGATATCGGCTATCACCAAGGTCTGTGCTGGGATTTGTGTTTTGTGAGCTTCGTTTGGTTATGGCACCATTTAAGTTGTTGTTTTATGAATTTGCATAGCTTGTTTCTCAAATTGCTTCCATACATTCACTGACAGACGTATATGACAATGAAAACTGTTCCTTTGTTAGTCTTTATTACCCTCGCCGGAGGAGAGGATATTGCATCTGTTTGTCTGTCCACATAGAACTTTAGTGGTTGTTTTTTTTTTCCACAACCACTTGTCAGATTGAGACAAAGTTTTCACAACTGGAGTGACTAATGTAGAATGTTATAATGATGATAATTTATTATGAAGAAGGGAAGAAGTGCTTCAATCAGTAAGTCTTAATTTTACATTTGCTTGTATGGGCGGGGGAGGAAATCAGTCTCTTATTTTGGACTTTTGGGGCTTAAGTCAGAAAGTTTTTTTTTTGTTTTTTTTCCCCCTTTCCCCCCATTCATTTTAATGGCTGCCTCAGAAACCCCATTAATCCTCTACTCATATGAGGACCCGGAGGAGTGATGTAAGCGACATTTTTTTAAAACGTCAGAAATCCAAGTCAAAGTTTGCGCAACTTCAAATGCTGTAATTTCGTTATCGTTATAGATAGAAACATCATTTAAAAACCACAAGAATCCTTGTTTCAAGCCGAAGCTGATCATGTAATGAGGGGCAAAAAAACCCAGTAGGGTACGAAATTTTACATTATAAACGGGTGGTTTACATGTTAACCAAAGCACTATTTTCCATGATTGTAGTGAAGTACAATACCAAAAACCTATTATTACTGGTCATGGAAGGGTAACTGTGTGTTATGGTAGTGCCAAAACTAGTTATAGTTACGAGAAGAATGGTAATAATAGTTACGCTGCACCACGCCACCTCCCACAAAGGAAGATTGCCTCGGGCGCTTACAACATTCCTCCTCGAAATAGCATCCAGCCAGATGTGGCTGGCGAGACAGCGCTTGTGAAAGTTTTTTTCGCGAGACTTTCAGCCCTATTTCGGGTGGAGTTTTGGTGTAAGGGATGTGCGCTGATGATGATAGGGGAAGGGTTAAAATAGTGCTATATGGCATTAACTCCAAAATGGCCGATGTGTCGCTTACATCACTCCTTGCAGCGCCTCGTATGTAGAACGCTACATCTGATTAGCATGAACATTTTTGAGGGTCATCTATGGATAAAATGGTCCACAGAAAAAAATTTGATGATGTCATCGGTCACATGATTCGGCAACCATATTGTTTTTAAAAAAAAAAAAAACCTTAAAAAAATCTTTTTTTCTGAAGTGACTGAACAGATCGAGGCAAAACTTTACACGTATGACCGCCTATCCATGAGGAATAAAAGGTTCACACATATGATGTCATATGTCACATGGTTTGGCAGCCATTTTGGATTTATTCTAAAACCCATAAAAATCTTATTCTCTGGAACGGCTGGACAAATTGTGGGGAAACTTCACACAAATGTTCCCCAAGCCTTGGGATGCCTGGGTATTCACGAATAATTGCTAAGTCACATGGTCTGGTGAAGCCTGGTGTTGGGCTAATGGTTCGGGTGGTGGGCTTGGGATCCTCGGATCCTGAGTTCAAATCCCACTCGACTATTGAATTAAAACCAGATGGGGTTTATTCTGCCTGTCATCCTTCCGAGGTCGGCAAAATGAGTGCCAGCTTGCTGGTATCCTGTGTAGGAGTGGCGACCCGTCCAGGATTGTACCCACTAGCCAAGGAGACTACTTGGGCAGCACCAACGCTCTACACGGTGTCTGGTCCCAATGGATGGATGGTCTGGAAGCCATATTGGATTGAGCGAAAACCTTTAAAATACCTTTTTCTCTTTAACCGCTCGATCAATCGACGTGAAACTTCACAGTTATGATCTCATAGTGATGGGGAATATATGTTTTAAATTTCAACTTGATGGGATGCCTGGTCTGGCAGCCAGAGTTATTTAAAAAAAATTGTGATCTGGGTTCTTTTAAAAAAAAATTTTTATAAGTTATTTTGTTATTCATTTATTTATTGAATTTTGAATAAGGCTCACTTGGCTGCATGTGGATGGGTTTGAAGCTTGAGGAGTAGCAGCTGAAATGTGAATCCGATCCAGGTTCCTCCTGATGACTTAATCTTTGCTTTTTGCTTGTTTGGGTTCCTTCTAATTACTCCAATGCAGGACTGTACCTATTTGGTCTTCCTATCGGGTTGTCACAGCCGATGATCTTGGAAGGAAGCATTGCAGATTTGAATTGAATTTATTTTAATCGCATTCTAAAATCAGTTTAATAATAATAAATGCCATGGGTCAGGGTCATGTGTCCGATCAAAGAGGGTGAGGGTTAAGGTCATCAAAGCGGGATGTCTTGGTACCCGGTCATCACTGCCAGCAGTTATAAAGTGGCAGTTCTAGTTTTGTCTTATTAATTACGTAACAAACCAGCAAACAAAATACACCACAACAATTGATTGTCAATTTCCTTTTGGAATCTGTCTTAAAAGTGTCTTGGCCCTCGCCAGGCCACAAGTGCAAGTATAGGCATGAAAAGTCGGGCCCACAACACCAAATCCATTGAGGTGCGGTGGGGGTGGGGGGGGAACAATTGAGGGGGAACACAACACCAAATCCATTGAGGTGCGGGAGCAATTGATTGGCAGTTATTTAATTATGCACTTTTTTTTCAGGAACAGTTCGTTATCAGTGCTGCACGACAAACCTAGAAGAGCGCTGCTGTTGTTGTGAATAAGGCGTATTTAAATAAAACATAATGCGGTGGTAAATAGCACTTTCTGTCATGGCGGTATCTAGGGTTCAGGAGTTGTTTCCTTTTGCTTCCTGAAGGATCCTTTGAGTAACCCTGGACACAACATTAAATAGGAGGATTTCGCTATGGCCATGAAGCACAGTCGAGTGTGTTCACCCCATCTTGAACGCTGTTGCTGTGAGAGAAATGTTGAGGATCTTGCAATTATTTTTTGTGTTTTTAACAGGGTCAAAGGCTCGTAGTGTAGCTGCCACACACGCACACATCTCGCATATATGGAGATACTAACGAATATACGAGACACAACACAGGATTGTTAGACTACATCACTAGACAGTCAGCCACTGAGCTTGGGGGAGGGGGGGATGTGCCATCACTTCCCGGAGCACTCTGGGGTACCAGCGACACCACAGCAATTATGCCGCCTTTCTCATCGCGCTCCGTAGGGCATTTCCTGAGGAGTTTCCTCCTCCCAATGGATGCCAACCTATGGGGGGTTGTCTATGCTCTTAACCTTTTGAAATGCTGAACGTCAAGCAAGGAAGCAGCACATGCAATTTTTCAAGTCTTTAGTATCAAGGACGCTCTAGCCATTACACCACCAAGTCTGGTGTAACGAATTGGCTATCGGTGAGTAATAAACCTACAAAAAACCAGATGCCACACCAATTATATTCAACAAATGTAAATGTTGCATCAAAGCTTGAGAATTATGAGGGAAATGTCTGAGAGGGGTATCTTTCCTTTTAATTTTCCGACAATGCAAGTGTAGTATTTGCCTTGAATGATCACACGCACTCCGGTTGGTTCGCATTATATTGTAACAGCCGCCGATCTTTCCAGTTACCTGGTCCGAATCCGGAGGGTCGCATCAAAGCGACCACGACAGTCGACCGCTTCAAGACCTCCCTGCTGGATCTCCATCTGACAACCGTGTTACCGTACAGATTGGAAATCCTAAAGCAGCACAGTGCTGTGCCGTTATGCATCACGTGACTGATGTAATCTCAAGCCGAGCAACCTAAATCTTGTGACTCGATCTTTACGCGGTGTAGAGACCGGGACCAATCGTCACCTTCATGTGTCATGAGACACCACCAAATGAAGCCATCACCACAACCAGAATTTACCTGACACCAAGTCAGGTTTGTTATAACAAATGGCAAATTGCAATGGGAGAGGAAATTAGAAGGAAGCAATGCAGAAAAATGGTATGTATTAATTAAACCCCTTGACCCTCCATCTGATCATATGCACGCACAATATAACGACAAACGGGTTTCTTTAATTACTTCTATTAAGACCTCATGCACACATGACAGACACACACGACAGAGAGGGAATGCTGACAAGACTGAAAGAGTTGACGGGCGAACCCGATAGAGTTGGTGACTGCCCACACCAGGTCCGGTTGCTCTGGCTTGGAATGGGTCCACCGTGTTTCACAGCTTGGTTTGGAAGGAGAGGGTGCGGCTCGGGCTGGGGGAGGTGTGACTCGGGCACAGCAGCACGGTCAAAGTCCATGGCTCTGTCTGAGCTGATTCCACACATCCTCTTGTATGCTCCCCGCCAAGTCCTCTCCCCCCTGCTTCCACCTGTGCACCTGCCTTTATTACCCTTCCACCCCCCCCTCCACCCCAGGTATGTTGCCCATGTCATGTCTTGCCCTCCCGGCTCGCTCACCATTGGCCTGGTGGGTGGAGTGACCCTGAGCTGACCCGCACCTCAATGGATTTGGTGTTGTGGGGCCGATATATATATATATATATATATATATATATATATATATATATATATATATATATATATATATATATATATATATATATATATATATATATATATATATATATATATATATATATATATATTTAGTTTTTTCCTGCCTATACTTGCACTTGTGGCCTGGCGAGGGCCAATACACTTTTAAGACAGATTCCAAAGGGAAAAACATTAAATAAAAGATGAAAAGGGATGATCATTTTTCAATACGTGCATGAGGAGGGTTGATCGTGTCTAACTATACATAAAAGCAATACATTTGTAATATCACATTCAATTACTTCCATGTTTATGCTGGACAGTCATTAAAGAAATAGCTATGCTGCTTAAAGCATCTTTAACCCCTAAAAGTCATTTGCAGAACACGGTGTCGTTTGCAAATTTAAATTTAAAAGCTGCATATTGTACCGTTGAAGGAAACTTGCAGCAAAAATATATAGCCGTTCACTCTTTCGGTACTTATAAATATGGGAAAGTCCAAACGAATCATGGTGCACAGTATGTGCTGGAGCGTATTTTAATCAACTTTACAGTCAGTGTGGTGCCTCCCACGCTGTTCTGGACTTGGACATCTTTCTTATTATTTATTTTTACAGGTTCTAAGGCTTACGGAGGAGCTATTACATGTAGAAAACACCGAACTTAACTTCATATGCACAGCCGGTGATCTTGGGGGAAGTGATGTAACTTCCCAGAGCAGACGAGGTGCCACCGATGCCATCTTGTGACGTCGCTCTTCTCTCCGTATTCACCGTGGCGTAGTCAATCCATGCTCCATCTAAATTCTGAGCATTGAGCGAGGAAGCGGCACCATTTTGAGTCTTCAGTATGACTCTGCCATGGTAATAATTGAATTGCTGACTGCCTACATTCAAAGCAGGCACTCTAACCACAATGTACTATGTATTTCAAAGTGGTACCGATTTAGTAATTGTAACTGCAACGGTCTGACTTGGTTTATCGAGGGGATCATGGCGAGTTCGGCCCATTGAGACCGTAGAGCACACCTCCACTTTGCAACAGTTTACTTCTAACTCCTCATCTGAAGATTTGGATCCAGAAGAATTTTCAGAATTGTTACTTGCTGATCCTTCAAGAAAAATGTCCCCCAGGAGTTCACATCGATACGTTCATATGTCATGTTCGAAATTCTCCATTTTTTTTTAATTCCACCATGACTTCTACCTTTTGTGCTCGGAGCTGAAGCCGCAGCTTTGTCACATTGCTACCGTCGCCATGTAACCGATGCGCTTCATCTCATTAACTCTCAGGCTGAGGCAAGAAATCGATTATTTGTCCTTCCACCCCCCCCTCCCCCTCCTGTCCGACCTTTAGGGTACCCCCTTTGTGACATGATATAACAGACCAAAGTCTTTAGTATGGCTTTGTCTGGGTCAGAACTGAACTGCTGACCTCGTTTACATTTCTGCAAAAAAAACAAAAACAAACCTCAATTGTTCATAAATCCCATATGACGAGCCACTTCCTGATGAGATAATTTCATCTCCTACTTTAAAATGTTGCTCTTCCTTTCTGTGAAAAAGCTTGTGATTTACCTCATGAAACCCTTTGGTATAGCTCTATCTGTGCTTGTGTGTTGATCTATTATTAGTCCCCTACTGGTTTCACCTGAAGGGACTAGGTTTGCTGTCCATCTGTCCATCCATCCGTCCGTTCCACCTGTGGTTTTTCAGACTTTTATTTATCCCCCCCCCCAATAGTCTTTAACATACTCACTGAAACTTCGAACATGGCTTTATCATTATGAGTTACAGAACAAGTTCGAGTTTCCTGGCGTTTCGTCAATTTTTAAAGTTATGCCCTTTTTAAACTTCGAAAATATCACATATTATACACGGGTCGGTGTTCAGCTGCCCTGACTCCACCCCATGAAAATCATGCGCTGCCTTTGCATGAAGCAGCACAGATCGGCAGGCCTCATGCCTTCGGCATGGGTGTTCGTCCAATTGGAATGATACCAGGTATATAACCACGATGTATTATATAAGCGCAAAAGCCGTACACATGTCTTTGCTTCATGTATGTACGTTGGGTTATTTTTAATATGAAATGGACAAAACCTATAAACTAGCGAAACTCTGTGGGTTCGAGACTGGGTTTCTTCTTCATTTTGGTTCCGGTATCGGCTCAAGCATGCGTTAAAGCAAAGTAAGTTTTTTTTTTTATATCCAGTTTGTTATCTTAGTTGTCTTTATTTGTTTCTCGCCTTCAAAAGATATCAGGAAAATGAAAATTTCTTTTTTATTTATTTATTTATTTATTTATTTTGCCGAATATACCCAAACACCCATAATTGGGTTTCTTCTTCTTCATTGAGACCTGTAGGGGACATGTATTGCAAAGCAATTCTCGCTCTTGTTTGGTTTGCTTGTTGCAGCCTCTCCTCCGATTTTTTTATTTTATTTTTTTTTCCCCTCTTGCCCTCTCTAGGACAGCACAGGCATTGTGACGTGTCTGGACGAGGCTCGGCATGGTTTTGAGACCGGGGACTTTGTCGCGTTCTCTGAGGTGCAGGGCATGACCCAAGTGAATGGCTGCAAGCCACGAGAAATAAAGGTTCTCGGTATGTGCTACTAGTTGTTTTGTTTTATTTTATTTTATTATTTGCGAACTGCTTGTTTGAGCTATAGCAGAGTTGATTAACTCTCATACAATTTTTTTTATTATGAACTACCGAGCAAGTGCTACCCGGGAGAAAGGGGGGGTGGGGGGAACCCATCGCTGCCTGGCTGGGTGACCTTGATCTTTTATCGGCGGTGGTTTCGGACCATGTTGAACATTTTGCTTTCTGGCCGGCTGCAGCACTGCCTGATCCATATCCCAACAAGCCGGTAGGCGGACATGGGTCGTCGATCAAGTCGAATTCAGTTGTTTTTCATCCGTTACTAGCCAACAAAAGCGTCCATAGCAACGGTTCTTTCTCACACATAACTCGGACATACCATGAACCTACCATACCAGTTTCATGTATGTCTGACTCGTAGTCTTTAATTTTTTTCGACCAGGGTTCATTCAAAGTCTATCTTCTCCGACAGTTTTCATGGGAGCGGGCTGAATTTTTTTGTGAAGGAAGCTGAATGTGTTGCCCACAAACGATCATGGTTTGATTTTTGAATTTCGATATTTTTATTTTTTTTGATTATTTTTTTTTTGAAAATTTCAAAGGCCCGTTGCTAGGCAAGCGAGGGGTCCATAGCAACGGTTCTCAAACGCGCACAACTTGGTCATGGTATGAACCTACCACCAGAGTTTCATCAAAATCGACCTACGATTAACGGATTACTGGCCTGGACAGACAAACAGACAGATAGACATAACGACGGAAAGCCTGACAATAAGGGTAGATAGATCGATTACCCAATATTCACTTCATAGTGGCCTAAAAGCGAACTTGGTTCTGAAGTTGAGGATCGATTTGAATAAAGCATTTTTCTCGAGATAATGCATGGTGATGTCATCGGTGGCATAGGTTCCAAACCATAGGCTGTAACTATGTTATTTTGTTTGTTTGTTGGATGGAGACTTGTGTTACAACGTTTACCCCTCTTCACATCAACTACACCGATGCTGCAACCGAGTGACACTCCGTTGTAAACCCCACCTTGAAAACAGTGTATCAGTCATAAAATGTCCCCATCAAATTATCTGGGACCCATTTGCACCGACAGGATCGTTTCCGCATTTGTCACGAGGTAACCAGTCATGCCTAGCCTGCCGGATATCTCTTCATGAACAGGCAGAAAATACCTCTTGCGCACGTCCTGCAATGCATTGTGGTATTACAGCATGGCAATATGGCGGTTAACAACATGTACAAAAAGATGTCTGTTTCTCAAGTTTTGACAATGTGATTATTTCTGAACAGGGTGCAGTTTCAGAATAGTGTTTTTTTTTTTTTTGCGTTTTGAAGAACTGCAGAGATCATTTAGCGTGAGACCGCATGTTTCGGGCGAGGGTGTCACGATGAGTTGATGCCTGCAAGTTTTCCATGCTGGTGTTACGCGTGCAGATAGCTGAAGAATGAACTCTGACCTTTATCACTCCGCATTAAATTGAGGAGCTGGTGCTGCTGCGTTGTTGAAGCAGACCAGATAGTGGCTTAAACTACGACACCGTAACTTAATCGATCTTAAACTACACCGCAGCAAGTCTCATGAAAAGCCACTCGGTATCAGCACCAGTGCCGATAGACATTTTCATTGATGTGGATTGGGTATTTGAGAGCACTTAGTATTTACGGGTTAGTTTTGTTTCCTCTGGCAGTAGGAATAGTGCTGTTTTGTATTCCTTCCTTGTTTGTTGAATGAGATGTGAGTGGGTCTTTCTTAATCATTTATATATTGACTGCTTTCGACATTTACATGTGGTACATGCTTGGGAACCTCATTGGTATGCATTGCTGTCTGCACTGTCGCTGATGATTTGCCAATAAGTGATGAAACCGGTCCGGCAGCTGAAGAGGTGTATAGCATTGGTATTCTCATGTGTGTACTACTTATGAATGTCTTAATAGCTGTGGAGAAACTCTGGGAAGGGTTTGATACAGCAAAGGGCTTACCTTGCGTCGGCCTTCTTGGTTGCTTTATGCAGCTTCTTAAGGCCTAGGTCACATTTGCCACGACGGCCATGGGGTCTCCAAAATCTACGGCCACTAGCAATTATACGGCGGCCACAGTATTTCCACGGTCACACAATGTAGCAGTCACATATGTTTTTATTTTTCGGGTAGCCGCACGGCGTATTTATAAATTGTGGAGACCGAAAACGTGGGGGTGCCATACGGTCTTTGATTTGATGTCACACGGTGACCTTAGGGCGTTCCTGCGGCGGCCATAGAATTTTCAAGGCAGACGCAAGGCGACCGCAGGGGGGCCCTAAGGTGAACGTGCAGCCAGATGGACAGTAACGAGTGGGTTTCTTTTTGTTTGTTTTTTTAACCAGTTCTTTTATTTTGGCTTGTCGAATTGCTACGGCGAACGTAGAAATGAAAAAAAGTTATAACTCCACGCTATAATTCCACGGCGACCCTACGGCCTGTAAAATATAGCCATACGGCGTAGGGCCACCCTGAAGCCACCTCAGAAACTCTGCGACCGCCGCACGTTTCTGTCGATTCAGAGGGCGTACGGCCGCCGTATCCTCGCCGTAGAGCAAATGTGACTTCGGCCTTAGTAAGAAGAGTATGGCAAGAGTCTTTATCTATATAATCCTAGCCACCTGGGTTTAATTGATTAGGTGAAAGCTGATTGGTTATTCCCTCCATTCACAGGTGAGAGATGTGGGTGGGTCTTTCTTTATTTTTATTTTTTTAATATATATATATATCACACACACCCACCCACACACACCCACATGAGACTCTGCATTAAATGCCCAGTCTTGTTTCGTAATTTGATGCTCATTAAATATGAAATGTAGTTTGTTTCTTCTCCTCCCCTCCCTCCCCCCCAAAAAAAAAATGCGGATTATTTCACCTTACCCTCAATGTCCTTTGAAAGTTGAAATTTTGTTCTCTCTTAGTGTAATGGATGTGTGAATTTCATAAGCAATGCTCCTACAGGCCCTTACACCTTCAGTATTGGGGACACGACGGGATTCTCGGATTACGTCCGTGGAGGCATTGTTACTCAAGTCAAGATGCCGAAGAAAATTTCCTTTGTAAGTTTCTCTTCAGTTCAGGGGTGGGGGGGATGTTGTTACTCCATTATGTGTGGTTGCTATTCTCCTCCTGCTCTTCGTGTAATCGATGTGCAGAATTTTTCTGGGACCCCCTCTTCCTCTTTTGTATGCAGCACAAAAGGCAGCAGGGTCGCATCATTGGCTGAGGGCGCAGTTGTGCCACTGATGCAATGCCCACTGCTGCTGAGGGCAGAAATTTGCAATTTGTTCGTTGTGTCGGCGATGGCTTGCCTCCTCTTCTCGAAGGAAGCCATGGGCCTTCAATGTCATCCAACTAATGCTGGCAGACAGCACATCCAGTTCAACGTCCATCCGAGGGACGGCACACACCGGTTAATCATCCTGTCTGTGAAACACTGGGATGACAGTTTATAGCTGGGTTGGGATTCAAACCCAGGCTAGACAGATTTGAAGCGAGTGTGCATACCTCGAGGCCATACTGCCTGCCTTCTCCTGGGACGGTAAGGTGGTTTAATTAATGCCCTCTGCTTGCTTAAGCATTTGTCATTTGTGCGATTGATTCTCCATGGATCAAGATCACCTAGAAACTTGTTTTGCTGTAGCAACGATGGGCATCCTTGCCTTGTTGAATGTTCTTGTTCATTGTGGAGATTATATAGCCGCTTGTGTTATCATAATAGTCACGTGTACATCTTGATTCCACAATGTATTGAAAATGAGGCTGGGCCAATGGCCTGGTAACACATACTCACTCACTCACTCACTCACACACATTTTGCAGCAAATAATGATAAATAGGCCAACATATAATGTAAGAACAGATGTTATGCCATTTGATGTCATTTGTCATGTTTGTTCATCCTTGACAATGGTAGGCTCTCGTTCAAATACCATACTATTTGAATGGAGCCATTTTCAAAGTTATATTTGAGTTGTCACTTCCTCTGTGGCGAGTACATGTCGATTAAAACGTGCACCCAATTGTGACGTAATCACGTCACGTGACGGTTGTTCTCATAACTCGTGACAACGATGGACGGCGTATTAACACAAAAAAAATGTTTGATTCCAAAGAAAAAAGGTAGTTACTCGCCGGGAGGCGACGATGGTTCACGGGCATTATTGAACAATGCCACGATAGGTACAATTGAGTTAGTGGAAGCTTTTGAGGAAGCCCTACCGTAAAAACCTATCTCTTCCGTCAAAATTGACCAAATCAAATCGGATTTTTTATACGTTGTACTTATGGACATTACGCACAGCTACTAGGAAATGAAATTGCGAGAAAAAAAAAAAGTTCAAGTGGGCGTGGCTCCACCCACAAGGGGGCATGGGACGCCCCTCATACAAAAATACACAACGAGACCATGATATCTAGCTTGTGTCCAAGTTTCATCAAGATCTTATCAAACGTCACGGAACTATGCTCTGGAGAGAGTCACAAAGAGACACACAGATACAACGAAAATGGTGGTCACTGCTGGTGCCCGCGAACCAATACCTGCACAATGATGCCAATGGACTCTGAGATGGAGATCATACTGTTATGGAAGATTATGCTGGATATGGGAATTCCACGAGATATGCCTGTACCAGATCTACCCTGTATCTTTCCACCCTCTCACCACATCACATCGTTGTACACTGCAACTCGATGTAATCTGTTCAAAACAGAAGGTGAGTGGTTTTATTTCAGAAGGCTCAAGAGTTGCGTCCATATGATAGATGGCCGGTAGATTTATTGTATGATGACCTGCAATGTTTCTATTTTGGTTGGCGGGTGCCAGCAGTGACCACTATTTTTGTTGTGTCTGTGTGTCTGTCCGTTGGATAGTCGATCTAGTCTACCCTTATTATCAGTATTTCCGTCGATATGTTTGTCCATCTGTATGTATGTCTGTTCGGTCCAGTGCTCCGTTAATACAATGGCGATTTCGATGAAACTTGGTTGGTAGGTTCATACCATGACCTAGTTATGTGCAAATGAGAACCGTTGCTATGGACCCATCTGTTGCCTAGCAACGGACCTTTGAAATTTTCAAAAAATCTCAATTTTTTTTTTCTTCAAAAATCGGGCCACGGGCGACTGGGCAGTACATTCAGCCATATTGTCAAACATTTCCAGCTGGATCCTATGAAAACTGTCGGAGAAGATAGACTGAATGAACCCTGGTCGAAAACAATAAAAAACGAAGTTCGTTTTATCTTAGAGACTGAGTCAGATATACATGAAACTCGTGTGGTTGGTTCATGGTATGTCCTAGTTATGTGTGAGAAAGAGAACCGTTGCTATGGACGCTTTTATTGGCTTGTAACGGCTGAAAAACGACTAAATTTGACTTTATCGACGACCCATGTCCGCCTACCGGCTTGTCTGTCTGTTTGTGACTCTCTCCAGTGCATAGGCTCTGTGACGTTTGATGCGATCATGATGAAACTTGGACACAAGCTGGATATCATGGTCTAGTTGTCTTTTTGTATGAGGGTCGTCCCACGCCCACTTGAACTTTTTATTTATTTCTTATTTATTTGTATTTTTTTCTCTCTTTTTTTTTTTTCTCACAATTTCATTTCCTAGAAGCTGTGCGTAATTTCCATAAGTACAACATGTAAAAAATCTGATTTGGTCAATTTTGACGGAAGAGATAGGTTTTTACGGTAGGGCTTCCTCAAAAGCTTCCACTAACTCTATTGTACCTATCGTGGCATTGTTCAATAATGCCCGCGAACCATTGTCACCTCCCGGCTACTATTTATTTATTTTTAGGAAGGTTGCATGTGACAAACCATCCATAAGCGAACGAATGTTTAATGGCATTTCAACCTTGAGTGCCAACCAAGCCCGGAGTAGTCTTGCTCGATGAAGTAGCATTTTGAACATTTGGTTGCTGTCGAAATGTATAAAAATGACCCTCATCTCGGGGCAAGCCTTGCTCTTATCATCATAACCATCAAATATGTCCTCCTTGCTGCAATTCAGCCTTCCTCTATAGCACAGGGAAAGGATTATTGCTGTTGTCAGGTTTATTTCTACATGAAACTTTTATTTTATTTTACTTTAATGGTACCACAGTTGTTTTTTGTTTTTTTTTGGGGGGGGGGGGGTTGGTTTTTAGGTCTTGGTAGAGATGACTTAATAAAGCCGGACCAAATGTACGTACGAACGTCCGTCAACAATTTTTATTTCCGATCTTGATGAAACTTAGTATTTGGGTAGAGGTCGATAAGTGTTGCACAAAGATGTAATATAACTTTTGTCCGGGTTTAAGGTCAGGGACGAGGTCACGAGGTCATGTAAGTTATAAAAATCGCCATTTTCAAAACATCTCTTCTGCCATTTTACAAGATATTCGGCACCTGTTTATTGATTATGATAGTAAAAAATATTATCTTGTATCTAACTGGACAGATTTTTGAATTTCCTTCCCGTTTGATCGTCACGTGATCTGGAAGATGGCCAAAAACGCCGATGCGATTCGCAAAGAAGGAAGGAAGGAGAAATGAAATATAAATATGAAACGCATTTTTAGCCTTTTATATTTATACCTTTTCCGCCGAAGGTGCAAAAGTTTCAAAACCCGAAATGTAAACGTCGGCATTTATTTTCAAAATGTAATTTCATGCGCGCGCGCCAAAATGCCGAGTCATCTTTAACCAAACTGCGTAGTAGAACTGCGCAGTAGTCCGGTCATGGCGTCTGAGCAGTGGCCAGCGTGGTTCAGATGACTGTGGTTTCTTGGGCGAAGGTGATTGTTAAGAAGTATGTCGGCGGTATAAATTCGAGTGACTGTATTGGTGATTTAATCACGCAACATCTTGACAACGAATATTCTGGCCGAACGATTGCATCAATTCAGTGCATCAGCAGGGATAATTCGCAGGCTCCTCTCGATCGTGCCGATATCTATCTAACATAATCACCGCGGACATAGGGCTGCAGGCTGTGGGGCGAGGCCACGGATCCCGGATGAGGGGATAAGTGATAAATTATGCTACATGCTTCGGGCTTTCTGATTAATATATCAATGGGTACATTCCATAATTAATGAATCTGGCATACAAAATGTTTTTTCATACCTGACATGTAACTTTGTGCAGTGTCACGAAACTTCTGTGGAATTAATAATTAATGAATTTGCTTGTTCTAACGATTTTTCAAACCTCAATATCTCTATAAATACTTGACCAATTTTCATTCTGAAAGTTGCATTATAATCAGTGAAGAATAATCTACAGGATTATCATAATCTCCGAGAGCTAAGCCTATTTTTTTCGTTTTTTTTTTTTTCTACAACCGGAAGTGAAATGTCCCCAGAGAGTGGACGGACCGGAAAACCACGTATTGCACTTACTGGTGATTCTAATGTGTTAATCTGGGTACTAAATGAACAATACATATTTATTAATTATGTTATTAGTAGTATTATCCTAGTGTATCTCTGTGAACTATTTCAATCTAAACGGTTAGTTTGGACTGTTTAGCGGTTACCTGAACTGAACATTGAGAACTTGTGGTATTATAGAGATAACCGTCACCCCTACACGGGGGTAATTTTTTTTTAGACCCCTGTGAGTACTAAACCACCTTTTATAAAAGTTTGTTTATTTATTTGTTTTTTCTGTTTGTTTTTTTTGTTTGTTTTTCTTCCTCCAGTCCCAACACTTGCAATTTCCAAAACTGTATTGATTTCCAAGCTGTATCTCAGAGCCGGCTGGGGCATTCGGAATGAATTTTGCATTATTAATGTGGATAAAAACAATGCGGGGTTGACATTTTTTTGGCCTTCACCTAATTTTAAGGTCATGACCCAATTATAGACATTTAAACATTAATCACTAAAATTTGTCTGATCAGACCAAAATTGCCCTTTCTGGATAGCTTTGAGCAAGTCGCATTTAAATTTAATTTACATCCTACTTCTCTGGGTTAAAGGTTAAGGTTTTACACTCCAGGGAACACTAAACCACCATTTAGGTTTTTCTACCAATGTCCGAGCTGTATCTCGGCTTCAGCTGGGACTTATGGAATGAAATTTTCCATAAATAATGGGAATAGAAAGTACGTGGAGTTGACAGTTTTTTTTTCACCTGATCTAACTTTTAGGTCATGACCCAATTAGCTATTTTAAACATTTTTCACCATAACTTGACTGAGATTTGTCCGATTGGTATGAAATTGCATAATCTAGATAGTCTTAAAAAATAGAAAATTGTGGTCAAGGTCTGTTCAAAACAGTCGGTGAGTGGTTGCATGTGGTAGTCTGCAAAAAAAAAACAACATATGCATCTTTTTTTAAAAAAAATATTATTATTATTATATATATTTTTTGCCATTGTGAAATCTCAAAGACCGCTTGGCTTTCCAAGTTCTCGCATCATAATGGTGGACCTGCACTGATGTGCACCTGATATTTGTTTTGTGTCCTTGACCTACTTTTCTCGGATTGTGATCTAATTAACAAAAGACACTTTTGATCATAACTTGAATAATTTTCATGATGTTGAGTTTTATGGATAGATTGTAGATGGGGATGCACTCTATCGCTAAATGTTGAAAGTCAGTGTCATGTGGTCGTCCAAACAAAATATGGCCATCATTGGATGGCGGGCAAAGGGTAAGTCGCGGGCGATCGCCAAAGGTAAGTCTCCCCTGATCGGGGGAAGCTGGCTCTCCCTTGGCGATCACTTTGTGATCGTGGCTAGCGAGTTTTGTTTGGGCTTAAAGATCCCACCATGTTTCTGTTTGAAAAAGGAAAATCGTGGGCCGAGACCATGTTCTGGTGATGAAGAATACGATACTGTACATAAAAATACACATCCCTCCACAAATAATGATTTTCTGCTGCATTCAAGAAGTGAAACGTTTGTCGACATTTTGGTTTTTTGAACACCGGTCCATAATTGTCATCTAAATCTTTATGTAATAAGTGTACACTGGGTACTCGAGTGACACTGAATAGCAAACCACTTGCATTACAACGTTGGCCAGGCAGAATGGCCTAGAGGTACGCATACTCGCCTTTAAGCTTGTTGCCTGGGTTTGAATCCCGACGAAGCTATAAACTTCCATCCCAGTGTTTCATAGGCAGGACAAAGCAGTGATGTGTGTGCTGTCCCTCAGATGGATGTTAAACTGGGCATCCTGTGTATACTTATTATTTGGTGGATGTTAAGGATCCCATGGTGTCCTTCTTGAAGAGTATGTGAGTTATATGGACAGCACCCAGGCCAAGTTACAAATTCCTACTGCATCAGCGGTACAGGCACCAGTAAATGATGCTACCTGCAGCCATATACTGTGTACAAAAGGAGGAGAAAAGCAACGTATTGTTATGTATTGTCGCAGGTCTGGCGGTTAGGTTAATCCCTTGACCAAATTGTGGTGGACGGGCGGTTTACACCGACCAGGCCGAATCGCGGAGCAGTTTTCCTTGGAGGCGGACACATGATCCTCAGATTACAAGGGTAATAATACATGAAGTACATTAAGGTCTAAAGTCGAGGCGCGTCTACACACGGACTTTAATACAGACAAAGGGAAAACGAAACAAAAGAAAATCCTCCCTTTATTCTTGCACTTATCTTTGTTTGGAGATTGTCTTTATTGAACTTTGGGATTGAGGCACCTCGTCTTGCGTGGGAAGACGTGCCCAAAATAGCACCGAGCCGCTCTCTGGGTGGGAAACATACGTGAGGTAATTCGTGAGGTGGTATTCAATACCAGGGCTTACTAACCCTCATGTGGCTTCCTCGTCGATCACGCTTAGCGACGTCGCTACTCTCTGCAGAATGGCGCCGCTCCCTTCAGTGATATACACGAGGCTTCGAGGTCTGTCTCACACGACCCAACCAAGAAGTCAATGGCCAGCGTCTTGCTCACCCACGCGAGCCAATTCGCTTCGGCACGAATACGAGAATTGTGCCGTCATTTCATTGTGTCGTGAGGAGAGCAAAAATGAGATCCTCCGTCCCAGCCACATTCCTTTCACAACTACTGTCTACTCTTCGAACTTCACCCTTCTTCCACCTCCGAGCGTGGCTTGTTCGCATGAAACACTGGGAAGGCGGGGCTTCTGCCTGCTCAGCACATTTGGCTTGCTTGCTTGTTATAAAAACGTCGTTCTTTCTTGGCTGGGTTGTAAATACAAAAATATAGGGGAAAGTCACAGGGGGCAATTACATACTGGGGAGAAATTGTCCTTAATCCCTACCTAATTAACACCGCACTACCCCCCGTGTGGTGACAAGTAACCCTAAAGCTCACAGTTTCCCTACTTCATTTACATTGAAATGTCTTCTACATGTCCACGGACCAAACAACTCTATACAATCCTAACTTTCTGATGAAATTCCTCCATCTACCCCCGCAGCCATAACAGTATATTATGTAATGTGTGCACAACCGTTTTGAATTATCTTGTGTAGACTACAGCCATGTAGAATATGTTTTGAAATTGGGTAAATCTGGGCCTGTAGATCGTTTTGGGCCCTGTTTATTTCCATGCTCTAATCCACTTCACTGCATGTGTTACCTTGAAGGCCAGACAGGTAAATGAAGTCCAATACCTTGTTTTTAGTATGTATATAGAGTGCTGTGGTGTTATCGTATTTGGAATATTTATTGTACTTTATGTGTAAAGTGTGCTTGGAATTTGACCCTTATGGCCTTATTTGCTAGTTCCTGTATGATGTGCCGTCGGGTTTTGTGGCACGCAAACATAAGTTTCACCCCCACTACTGAACTCAAAGTTATTAAACAAACAAGCCATTCTAAATGGGCCTTTCACTACATCAACTAGTCCCCGGGACAAATATTAGTTTTAATGTTCGAGAGTTTGCTGTATTCGCTTTTGTTCTTCTTCAATATGGGACTTTCAAAACAACGAAGTCCACCACAGAATGCTCGGCGCACATGTGCAGAAACCCTGAGAAACCGGTTTAAGCCTTTATCTCACTGGGCTGCGACAGCTCGTGACAAGTTGGAGACACAAAATTGCGATAAAATAGCAATAATTTTAACTTGGAATCACACTGAATTTATTTTTGTGTATGTCCCACAAATATCTCACATTTGCGTATGTCTCACGTCATTGAGAACAAATTGCGATATAATTACGAAACTCTCAGGGGTCCCAAGACAGATTATCATTTTTTTTCTCCAATCGGTCACAATTTAGTTTCATAGGTCGCCAATCCCTCACAAAGTTGTCTCACATTTGTCGCACCTTCTGACTCACAGAAACTAAATTGAGAAGGGTTCGAGACCGGTTCGAGACAACCGCGACGACTCTGCGACTATTTTGAGAGAAAATTTGTCGCACAAATTTTTTTAACATGTTCAAAATTCAAGCGACGTCCTGCGACTCGCGCGAGGAAATTGAGAACCACCGCGAACGTTTCGAGACATTATGGAGAATCCCGTTCGCATTTTGTCGCGAGCTGTCGCAGCCCAGTGAGATACAGGCTTTATGTAGAACGTAAAGTGTGTGGCAGATGAGGGTTACCTAAAATGTCTGGAGCTTCTCAACAAAGCAGAAAATACTTGGAAATATTCCTGAGATCGGGTTGGATACCAGAGATCACCTCATTATTGGGTTGGAGGGAGACACCGTATCTGGTTAGGGTGCTTCCGAGCACTAATGGGAAGGTCATAGATGGGGCTTGTGAATGCACATGGTCAGGTGGAAATCAACTTTTAAAATTATTATATTTACTTCGAATGGGGGAGGGAGGGGGGCTCTGGGAGTTGCAAGTGTAGTTTTGAAGATACTTTTTGTTTTGGGGCCACAGGAGAGATTATATTAGATCTTTTTCATCTGTTGCGAAAACAAGTGTGCGGCATGTGTGTCTGTTTACGTCTGCCGCTGCTAACTTCTACTGTATTAACAGGAAATGGAAGGAACTCGACACCTCACATCCAGAGATATTTCTCGTATTTCCTGTATTTTTGTGAGACCAATTTGTATCCAGAAATACAACGAATATACCTAAGGCTAAGCGCATGTAAGTGGTTAGGCCGAGGTCACATTTGCCACGGCGGCCGTGGGGTCTCCAAAATCTACGGCCACTAGCAATTATACGGCGGCCGCAGTATTTCCACGGTCACACAATGTAACAGTCACATATGTTTTTATTTTTCGGGTAGCCGCACGGCGTATTTATAAATTGTGGAGACCGAAAACGTGGGGGTGCCATACGGTCTTTGATTTGATGTCGCACAGTGACCTTAGGGCATTCCTGCGGCGGCCATAGAATTTTCAAGGCAGACGCAAGGTGCTCGCAAGGTGCCTGCAGGGGGGCCCTAAGGCGAACGTGCGGCCAGACGGACGGTAACGAGTGGGTTCATTTTTTTTTTTTTTTTTTTAACCAGTTCTTTTGTTTTGGCTTGTCGAATTGCTCCGGCGAACGTAGAAATGAAAAAAGTTATAACTCCGCGCTATAATTCCACGGCGACCCTACGGCCTGTAAAATATAGCCATACGGCGTAGGGCCACCCTGAGGCCACCTCAGAAACTCTGTGGCCGCTGCACGTTTCTGTCAATTCAGAGGGCGTACGGCCGCCGCATCCTCGCCGTAGAGCAAATGTGACTTAGGCCTTACCACCCCTATTTTAGGGCATACCCTGACTTGAGTGGCATTTTTGAAAGTCACAAAGACTACTACTGGTCATGAAATTTGGTTCATTGCGCAGACAGTGTTCCATAGGACCTTAAAATATATAGGTTCATGGGTCTATTATGTATATTACTGAATCTACAGAATTTTTATTGAATATACATGCCCAGTATTGGCCTTTTTTCTTGTTTCACCTTAAAATATGACATATATTAGACCATGCAAAAGTACAACATATAAAACATTCTATATGAAATTTCTCATCGAATCAAAAGGTTGTCACCCACCGTCTGAGAAAATCAGCATTTGTGTCGGTCAGTGGTGGATTCGCATGATATATGCACATTCTGGCATATTTTGTTTTTTTCTTGTTTTATTGCCCTTTTAGAGACTGGGACTATGAAATCCCCTAACAAAATGACTAGTTTATCAATAACTCATATTTACATGTCTTAAATTATTCAACTTATTACCAATAATCAATGTAAAAAAAATTGAGATTATCCGGGTGGATACTTAATTACAGCGGCTTGACCGAACTTTCCAACCCAAATGTCCGACTGCACGTCACGTTTTAAAAAAAAATGCTTTCATTCTTCTGTGCATCAGATTATTTTCACTAAATTTTTTTTACAAATGGGGCACAGTGATATAGATATACTAGTATTAAAAAAATATTGAAAACATGCATGGCTTTGGTTTAGAGTAATTTTGCATTTTTGTCCGACTGCACGTCACACTTTTTTGAATTTGATAAAAAAGTTAATTTTCTTTAAAAAAATTTAAAATATTTTTCCAGGTATTTAAAAAAGATTTTATTAATTAAGAAGGCAGTTAAAACAGTTTTGGTGAATTTAGAGAGCTTTTTGTTACTCCCAGAATTGATTGAATTGAAAATTTACATCCAAGAATTTGTTCGATAAATCTCTCTTTTAGTGCTTTTCAGCATCTGACAGTCACTGAATAGAGCAGTAATAAAAAAATAGGCATGTATTATTTCTTAATAATCCCAGAAATTGGTATTTTGATTATTGGATTCGTTGGTAGAATAAGTTACATACTATGACCTTCATTTATTTTGCCAAAAAAGAAAAATTAGGTAATTTCATTGAAAACTCACAAAACCATCAGAATCGGTACCCCTTCTTCAAAGTATCATATTTCGATATATATATATATATATATATATATATATATATATATATATATATATATATTTTATATATATATATATATATATATATATATATATATATATATATTATATATATATAATTAAACTATACGGTTTTT
This sequence comes from Eptatretus burgeri, assembly GCF_056783735.1. Lineage (NCBI taxonomy): Eukaryota > Metazoa > Chordata > Myxini > Myxiniformes > Myxinidae > Eptatretus > Eptatretus burgeri. The sequence continues at coordinate 138,177,281 of NC_140962.1, read as the reverse complement.
TGTTCTGAACTCAGTTAGACTTACACTTTCAGGAAAATGTAGTGAGAAGGCAATGGAACAAACTTCATTTTTGAAACAGAGTGGTAACCACTTACATGCGCTTAGCCCTAATCGTTTTGAAATTGCCAATCTTTCTTTTAAATGAGCTGAACGTCAAGTTTAAAAGACTATTTGAATGACAGATTTCACGTCAACAACGGCAGGTTAAAAGTGCTTACGATATCAGAACGGAGCGACTGAAACAACACACCATGCACGAAAAGCCTCGTTGGCATTCATACGTCATTTCAAAAGTCCTGTACTCTGTGGCATCTTGAGGATGTTTTAAGGATGCCATTTCAGTCGCCTTCTTTCAAACTTAGCTCTGCTCTAAACTTGGCAGGAAGTTTCCATTTGTACCCAGAATTCCCCATTACAAACAGCTGCCAGGAGTCCACAAGTGAGCATTATCGGTCACAGCTGCCATCTTGGGTGAGAGATTTTTGACTTGGTTTCTCAAAAGGTTTGTTTCTGATTTTTTATTTATTTATTATAGCCTGTCTTCTGTAGCTGTTTGCCTGCCTTTATTACCTCCGCCACCAAAGGTGGACAGATGTTATGTTTTCACCTCTGTCTATTTGTGTGTCTGTGAGCAGGATACCTCAAAAAGTTATGGACAGGTTCGGATAAAACTTGGTGGACTGGTTGGGTGTGTGACAAGGACATAATTATTAGATTTTGGTGAAGATCCGGATCCAGATACTAGAACTTTTAATGTGATTCTTCACCAGTGAGAGGGCTAAAATGATATGTAGGACGATGTTTCAAAATGTTGTGGATGAGTTGGGTAGGTGACAATAATAAGCCGATTTAGATTTTTGGTTCAGGTCCAAATCCAGATCCTGCCCATCAGTGGGTGTACAAAACGTGAATAGTTCAGGTATGTGCTCTATCGAGTGCAGTGCTAATTTTATTTTGTGTTATTCTTTACTGTTTGACAGGTGAAATTAGCGCAATTGGTAACTACATTTTTAGGTCATCTCTACCGAGATGACCTAATAAAGCCGGACCAAATGTCCGTCCGTCCGTACGTACGTACGTCTGTCAATTTTTCTTTCCGATCTTAATGAAACTTAGTATGTGGGTAGAGGTCGATGAGTGTTGCACAACGATATAACTTTTGTCCGGGCTCAAGGTCAGGGACGAGGTTACGTAAGTTATAAAAATCGCCATTTTCAAAACCTATCTAGTCTGCCATTCTATAAGATATTCGGCAACTGTTTATTGATTATGATAGTAAAAAATATTATCTTGTATCTAACCGGACAGATTTTTGAATTTCCTTACCGTTTGATCGTCACATGATCTGGAAGATGGCCAAAAACGCCGATGTGATTCGCAAAGAAGGAAGGAAGGAGAAATGAAATATAAACATAAAACACATTTTTAGCTTTTATATTTATACATTTTCCGCCGAAGGTGCAAAAATTTCAAAACCCGAAATGTAAACGTCAGCATTTATTTTCAAAATATAATTTCGTGCGCGCGCGCCAAAATGCCGGTCAAAATGCAGTGGCCAGCGTGGTTCGGATTGACTGTGGTTTCTGGGGCGAAGGTGATTGTTAAGAAGTATGTCGGCGGTATAAATTTGAGTGACTGTATTGGTGATTTAATCACGCAACATCTTGACAACGAATATTCTGGCCAAACGATTGCATCAATTCAGTGCATCAGCAGGGATGATTCGCAGGCTCCTCTCGATCGTGCCGATATCTAACATAATCACCGGTGGACATAGGGCTGCAGGCTGTGGGGCGAGGCCACGGATCCCGGATGAGGGGATGTGATAAATTATGCTACATGCTTCGGGCTTTCTGCTTAATATATCAATGAGTACATTCCATAATTAATGAATTAATAGTTAATGAATCTGGCATATAAAATGTTTTTTTCATACCTGACATGTTACTTTGTGCAGTGTCACGAAACTTCGGTGGAATTAATAATTTATGAATTTGCTGGCTCTAACGATTTTTCAAACCTCAATATCTCTATAAATACTTGACCAATTTTCATTCTGAAAGTTGCATTATAATCAGTGAAGAATAATCTACAGGATTATCATAATCTCCGAGAGCTAAGCCTATTTTTTCGTTTTTTTTTTCGACAACCGGAAGTGAAATGTCCCCAGAGAGTGGACGGACCAGAAAACCACGTATTGCACTTACTGGTGATTCTGATGTGTTAATCCGGGTACTAAATGAACAATACATATTTATTAATTATGTCATTAGTAGTATTATCCTAGTGTATCTCTGTGAACTATTTCAATCTAAACGGTTAGTTTGGACTGTTTTGCGGTTACCTGAACTGAACATTGAGAACTTGTGGTATTATAGAGATGACCGTCACCCGCACACGGGGGTAATTTTTATTGATGGGTTTTGATGTGACATCCCTGTCATGATCATGGCATTGATGTTTCGTTGTACTGCAACAGAAATCTTTTCGGGATTCGTTGAATGAACCATCCTTCCTCGTAACGGACTTCGCTAAGATGGAGCAACCTGGGCATTTGCATATCGCCTTCCAAGCCCTGCACGAGTACGTTGCCAAATATTCGCGGCTTCCACGACCTCGGAGTGAGGTATGTCCATACTTTCTGTCATGAATTGTCACGTGTGTGTGTGTGTGTGTGTGTGTGTGTGTGTGTGTGTGTGTGTGTGTGTGTGTGTGTGTGTGTGTGTGTGTGTGTGTGTGTGTGTGATATATATAGATATATATATATACATATATATTACACATACGAACCACGCTTCCCCATTGTCTTGGGTTGCTCACCTGCAATTTTGTTTTTCATTTATGGATGTTTTTCGATTCTCTGATTTCACCCTGCCCCCCGGTGTACCGGTTTCGATGTCCATGAGCACGCTAAATTTCAGCTTTCTACGTCACCCAAAAGGTACCGATATTTAATATCGGTCAATGAGTCAGTCAGTCGTTAGAAAGAGCTTTATTTAATATACACACACAAATCTAGCCTCATGAAAGAGCATGATGACAGAGTAAAATACAGTGACAGTGGGGCAATAGTTGGACAAAAACGGCCAGGAAATGAACAGAGGGGGAGGAAACAGTCACCTGTAAGTTAGATGTTTCGAGGTGGGGGTAGAAGGGTTAACTGGTGAGAAAAGAGTGTGTTGGGGGGGGTGTGACATGAAATAGTGGTGCAGCCAATTTGAAGCCCTGGAGAAAATGGGATTGAACCATCTCGGGCAGTTCCACAGACGGGAGAAGTGAGGAACAAAAGAGTGGAGGTGGGCGGCATGCTTGGATATTGTAAGATACTGGATTTGCTGGGAAGGTTTGAGGGCAGAGGGAGCTAGACCGAAGGAGTGCTTGGCGGTAAAACAGAGTCCACAAACCTGTCTATGATGCAAGAGCAACAGATCTTGTACTTCGTTCGGTCGATTATGACTTTTCTCAAACTTCGGAGATTTTATAAAGACCCAATTTCTTTCCTTCACTTCTCCTTCCACATTGCAATTGATATTCATTTCAGGGAGATTGGCTATCCAATGCTGTCTGCCACACCTCCCCCCAACCCCCACCCCCTCCAGAAATATTGAACAAACTGCTCCTCGAGAGAAAAAAAAATTGGTAAAAGTTGCCTCAACATAGTCCAAACGGTGCCATTTAGGATTCTGAGCACTTTTATGGCCATTTGTGCTACCTTTTCTGGGAATTTCTTTTATTTGGTGGGGTGGTGTGGGATAAGGGGTGGTCAACTTTATTTTGTTTACAGTCCAAAAATAAAGGAATAGGAACAACAGTCAAATGACCTAAAAATCCAATTAAGTGAGGGTGCGATGAGCACAGCAGCTGGATGTCACAAATGACGCTCCAAGCTGTGAATGTTTTCCCAAGAGGGAAGAGGCAAATAAAACCTTGGAATTCCTCCAGATCTTTTGCAGTCGAGTCTGAAGCAACATAATAGACTGACACGAATGTCTAAAAATGTAAGATTAAGGCAAAAACGATCGAGATGGGCGTCCTGTCGCTACACCATATATTTACATAGAGAATTTGCATCGACCTCCCCCCCCCTACCCTTTGGAACCCCCCAGTGAGGGGAGGGGGAGGGCAACCAAGAAACTACAACCTATGTATCATGATATCAAGTCCCCCTTGGTTGAGATTGGATAACTAATGACCAAAGACTCCAAATTGCCTATTTTGGTATGATGATTACACTACCAGTCAAAAGTTTTAGAACATCCCCATTTTTCCAGTTTTTACTGAAATTTAAGCAGTTTAATGTTTCAATATACTCTGAAATTAAAGTATAGAACAAATAAACGATTGCAGATAAAAAAGAAATCATGGAATCGTTTTGTTGGACAAAATTTAATCTAAATTTTGACTCATCAAAGTAGGCACCTTTTGCAGATATAACAGCCGAACATACACGTGGCATTCTTTCCACAATGGAAATCAAATATTGTTCGGAAAGTTCTTCCCAACACTGTTGCAGAAGTTCCCACAAATGTGTTGCACTTGTAGGTTGCTTTGCTTTCACCCTTCTGTCCAGTTCATCCCAAACCAGCTCGATGGGGTTTAAGTCTGGAGACTGTGCTGGCCATTCTATGATTTGAAACCTACAGTCTTGTTCTTTTCTTCTAAGGTAGTTCTGACAGAGCCTGGAGGTATGTTTTGGGTCATTATCTTGCTGTAGGATGAACCCCTGACCAACTAGGCATAGACCAGAGGGTATTGCATGGTGCTGCAAAATGCTGTGGTGGCCCTTTTGGTTCAGAGTGCCAGTCACTCTGTGCAAGTCGCCGACTCTGGATCCAGCAAAAGAGCCCCAGCTCATCACGCTTCCTCCTCCATGTCTTACAGTTGGTGTCACACACTGAGGAACCATCCTTTCACCTACTCGACGGCGTACAAAAACCCTGCGTGATGAACCGAAGATTTAAAATTTTGATTCAACGGTCCATAAGACCTTCTTCCAATTTTCAGTAGTCCACTGGCGGTGCTTCCTGGCCCAGGCAAGACTCTTCTTATTTTGCCATCTTAGCAATGGCTTTCTTACTGCCACTCGACCTGTCAAACCTGCAGCTCAAAGTCTTCTCTTCACAGTTGAAACTGAGACTTCCTTACTTCGACCAGTGTTCAGCTGTGCTTGAAGCTGCTGTCCTATGAGCCGCCGATCACGCAAGCTGTTGACTCTCAGAAACTTGTCTTCTGATTGTGTTGTGCCTTTGGATCTGCCAGACCTCTTCCTGTCAGAGTTTCCTCCAGTTACCAAGTGCCTTTTGATGGTGTAGGAAACTACTCACTGACACCTTGGCTCACTTTGCAATTTCTCTAAAGGAAAGACCTACACTTTTAAGGGTTATCATGGTCTGTCTGTCTTCCTTTGTTAATTGTCTTTTTCTTGCCATTATGACAGCAATATACGACTTCCTGCAGTGCAATATTGTCCAAATAATGCTTCAGAGGGTGAAGAAACAGTCTGTTCCAACATTGCTTTTATACAGACAGAGGTTTTGTAACTAATCCACAAAAGTTGGGACACTTGAAGGAATTGTTTGCATCAACTTTCAAGGCTTAATTTACTTCTATTGCTGCAGTTGCTAACCCATTACTTGTTCCCTGAAAAGGGCCTTTTTAACAACTCTGACATTTACATTATTTTTCAGTTTTTGGTAACCTAACCTTGTTTTTTTTTAACCTCTGGCAGTTTTCCGCTTAGCTTTATATCATTTCAGGTTATTCACTGGACTTGAACTGCTTAAATTTCATTAAAAAACTGGAAAAATGGGGGTGTTCTAAAAGTTTTGACCGGTAGTACATGTGATTGGATGAGCCCTCAAGTGTCAATTGGTGTGCTCAAGTGTCACACATACAGCACACAATACGGAGTGGTTGCAGCCATATATAATTAATGTTTGAGCCGTATGCCAAAGAAGCATAGAATGTATTAATATTACACTCGCTTTGTAGTTAATTGCTCACCCAAACTTTTCATGAAATATATTAAATCAATTAAGAGGAAAACTGCTTCATCATCCTTTGTATGCATGTATGCACGTTTTTTGTTTGTTTGTTTGTTTGTTTGTTTTTCGATGTCTCCCTATGTCCCCCACTGATCGACGCCCAATTGTTTATATTCTCTTCTTTGGGAGGGCTGGCTTGATTGTTTTGGTGGCAAAGAACCAATCCTGAACAGATGGCCACTCTGTTACAAGATGCAGCTGTTTTGGCCTCGCAGTTGTGGGAATCAAATCCATTGTCGGTGAGGGTAATGCAACAATGACAACAAAGGCTTTACTCCATGCTATGGCCAAGCTGTTCAAAATACATGGTCACCATTGATTGCGCTATGGTTTGGTGGAGAGTGCAATTGTGCAGTAATAGATTTGTGTTAACTGTTTTAAAACCAGTCAAAATGGCTCTTTGTTGTTGTTGGTGGTACATTTAGTGCCATTGGTTTACAAAGCTGTCTTTGTCAGGCCGACGCCACTGATTTGGTGACACTGGCAGAGGAGGTCAATGCTCGTGTGCCACCTGCAGTCCATCTGGAGCAGCTCAATGTTGAGCTGGTCCGCCAGTTGGCTTTCTCTGCGACAGGTGACCTCGCACCCATCAATGCCTTTATCGGAGGAGTAGCTGCTCAAGAAGTCATGAAGGTGAATATTTTTGGAAGTCGTCGCTACGTTATTCTTTTATCAGCATGAATGAGTGAAATGGAGTTTTTAAAGAAAAAGGTTTGATTTTGCATTTCACAATATGTTGTCACCCATTGCAGCCCACGGTGTTTGGTCACTGTCTAATCGAGCTATGGTCCACTTCGCCACAATGTACAGTGCTTGTTGAAAGTCTACACCCCCTTTTCAATTTTTTCACCTTTTGTTGCCTTGTAGCCTGGACTTAAATTCCATTATTCAGACTTTTCCACCTATATTTACACATTGTAACCCACAAATTCGACAATTTTCAGAAAATTAATTAAAAATACAAAACTAGAATATCTAGGTTAGATACGTGTCCACCCCCCTGAGTTAATACTTGGTGGAAACACCCTTGACAGCAATTACAGCTGTGAATCTGTTGGGATAGGTCTCCACCAACTTTACACACCTTGATTGGGCAATATTTATCCATTATGTACAAAACTGTTCAAGCTCAGTCAAGTTGCGTGGGGAGCGTTGATGGACATAAATCGTCGTCATGCCACAGATTTTTCGATTGGATTGAGGTCAGGGCTCTGGGCCACTCAATGACGTTTATCTTTTTGTTCCTCCATTGTAGCTTTGGCTGTGTGCTTCGGGTCATTGTTGTACTGAAAGGTGAACTTCCGTCCCAATTTCAGCTTTCTTGCAGAGGGCAGCAGGTTTTCCTCTTGTTTTTTTTTTCTGCACTTTGCTCCATCCATTTTCCCTTTTATCCTGATTATTGCCCCAGTCCCTGCTGATGAGAAACATCACATTAACATGATGCTGCCACTGCCATGCTTTACAGTAGGGATGGTGTTCTTTGGGTGATGTGCTGTATTGGATTTGTGCCAAATGTAACATTTTGCATTGAGGCCAAAAAGTTCCATCTTCGTTTCGTCAGACCACAAAATCTTTTTTGCCACATGGCTTCAGAATCTCCGGAGTGGTTTTTTACATACCTCAAATGGGACTCAAGGTGGGCTTTTTTGAGTAACTGCTTCCTTTTTGCCACCCTTCCATACAGTGCTTGGGACTTGTGCAGTGCTTGGGATATTGTTGTCGCATGCACACAGTGACCAGTTTTTGCCATAAAGGCATGTACAGTGGGGAGAACAAGTATTTGATTCACTGCTGATTTTGCAGGTTTTCCCACTTACAAAGCACGTAGAGGTCTGTAATTTTTATCATAGGTACACTTCAACTGTGAAAGATGGAATCTAAAACAAAAATCACATTGTATGATTTTTAAATAATTAATTTGCATTTTATTGCATGAAATAAGTATTTGATCACCTACCAAACAGCAAGAATTCTGGCTCTCACAGACCTGTTACTTTTGTCTTTAAGAAGCCCTCCTATTCTTCACTTATTACCTGTATTAACTGCACCTGTTTGAACTCGTTATCTGCATAAAAGACAGCTGTCCACACTCAATCAATCAGACTCCAACCTCTCCACAATGGGCAAGACCAGAGAGCTGTCTAAGGACATCAGGGACAAAATTGTAGACTTGCACAAGGCTGGGATGGGCTTCAGGACAATAGGCAAGCAGCTTGGTGAGAAGGCAACAACTGTTGGCGCAATTATTAGAAAATGGAAGAAGTTCAAGATAACAGTCAATCTCCCTCGGTCTGGGGCTCCATGCAAGATCTCACCTCGTGGAGCCTCAATGATCATGAGAAAGGTGAGGGATCAGCCCAGAACTACACGGCAGGACCTGGTCAATGACCTGAAGAGAGCTGGGACCACAGTATCAAAGAAAACCATAAGTAATACACTATGCCATCATGGATTAAAATCCTGCAGCGCACGCAAGGTCCCTCTGCTCAAGCCAGCGCATGTCCAGGCTCGTCTGAAGTTTACCAATGACCATCTGGATGATCCAGAGGAGGACTGGGAGAAAGTCATGTGGTCTGAGACCAAAATAGAGCTTTTTGGTTTAAACTCCACTCGCCGTGTTTGGAGGAAGAAGAAGGATGAGTACAACCCAAAGAACACCATCCCAACCGTGAAGCATGGAGGTGGAAACATCATTCTTTGGGGATGCTTTTCTGCAAAGGGGACAGGACGACTGCACCGTATTGAGGGGAGGATGAATGGGGCCATGTATCGTGAGATCTTGGCCATCAACCTCCTTCCCTCAACAAGAGCATTGTTGATGGGGCGTGGCTGGGTCTTCTAGCATGACAACGATCCGAAACACACAGCCAGGGCAACTAAGGAGTGGCTCCGTAAGAAGCATCTCAAGGTCCTGGAGTGGCCTAGCCAGTCACCAGACCTGAACCCAATAGAAAATCTTTGGAGGGAGCTGAAAGTTTGTTTCCCAGCGACAGCCAAGAAACCTGAAGGATCTGGAGAAGATCTGTATGGAGGAGTGGGCCAAAATCCCTGCTGCAGTCTGTGCAAACCTGGTTAGGAACTACAGGAAACGTCTGATCTCTGTAATTGCAAACAAAGGTTTCTGTACCAAATATTAAGTTCTGTTTTTCTGATGTATCAAATACTTATTTCATGCAATAAAATGCAAATTAATTATTTAAAAATCATACAATGTTATTTTCAGAATTTTTGTTTTAGATTCCGTCTTTCATAGTTGAAGTGTACCTTTGATAAAAATTAAAGACCTCTACGTGCCTTGTAAGTGGGAAAACCTGCAAAATCGGTAGTGTATCAAATACTTGTTCTCCCCACTGTATCTCTTCCAAAGTTGTCATTGGCTTCTTGGTGGCGTGTCTGATCAGTCTCCTCCTTGCTTGGTCATCCAGTTTGGAAGGACAGCCTGATCTTGGCAGGGTGCTGGTGGTACCATACGTTTTCCGCTTCTTAATGATTGTCTTGACTGTGTTCCAAGGGATATTCAAAGCCTTTGAAATATTTTTATACCCATCCCCTGATCTGTGCCTTTCCATAACTATCCCGGAGGTCTTTTGAAAGCTTGTTGGTGCTCACGGTTGAGTCTTTGCTGTGAAATGCACTACCCAGCAGAGGAAACCTCCAACCCTAACAGCTTGATTTTAAAGTTGATTGGTTACACCTGAGCTAATTTACAATTGCTCTTTTAAGGGGGGTGGACACTTGTTGAAGCAAGATATTCTCGTTGTTTTTGTGTTTTTAATTTATTTTCTGAAATTGCTGCCCAAGAAATTTTGTGCACAACCCTCAGTTGGCAATATCATAGCCTTGTACTGGGGGTACCAAGGGAATCCTGCTGATTGGCCATACGCTTCACAAAATGCAACTACAGGGGAATTCTGCCAGCATCATGGAAAATTGCAGTACATGCTGTATTATGAATAAATAAAGTTTCAATTTCTTGGATTACTGTCAGCATCTCATTCCTGGAAAGTATAGACATGCCTCATACTTCTGTAGTCAATCTCAGCTGGAAAGAAAAAAAAATAAAAAGGAAACTCTTGGGTAAATGAAGGATCCCAAGTATATTGAAGGCATTGGCTTCCATACAGGTGTGGCCCATGTGTTAAGCAAATAACATCCCAGCATTCTTATGGCCATGTATAAAATACTGAATAGGCCTGGTTACCCATAATTCTGGCTGCAAAAGGAGACCTCAGTGACTTTGAAAGAGGGGTGATTGGTGGGGCGTGTTTGGCAGGGTGCGTCAGTGACAGACAGCTCACCTTGCTGATGTTTCACAACCAATGGTGTCTGAGGTGATGTTGGCATAGAACTCTGAGGGAAAGACATCATCAGCAAAGAGCAACAGTGGTTGGAAGTGCATACTCCAGGATTGTGAAAGCCGTACATTAATTTGAAGTGCAAGGAAAAGCAGGCGAGTAACTGCAGATCAATTCACTGGAAATTTCAACCTGGGGTGCGAGCAGCCAGTTTCATCAAAAACAGTCCGCTGAGAACTCCACAGAGCGGGATACCAATCGGGTTGCAGTGCACAAACCACTCGTCACACCTGGCAATGCACGTTTACAAGTCCAGTGGTGCAAAGAGCACAACCAATGTATTACCGAGCAGTGAAGAAATGTGATATGGTCAGATGAATCATCCTTCACCATGTTCTCGACAAACGGACAAGTTCACGTTTGTCGCCAACCGAAAGAACTCTACAACCCTGAGTGCTTGGTTCCAATAGCGAAGGGTTCTGGTGGTTCTGTTGTGTTATGGGTGCATTTTCCTGGCATGGTTTGGGTGCAGTCATTCCCTTAGAAGGCAAGGTCAATGCCAATCGCTTCCTAATGGTACTGAGTGATCATCTTCACCCCATGTTGCAGCATTTCTTTCCTGCCGAGAGGTGTGTCTTCCAGGATGACAATGCCCCCATCCACAGAGTACTTGTGGTCACCCAATCATTTGAGGAGCATGACAATGATGTTATCCATATGTCTTGGCCTTCTCAGTCACCAAATCGAGCATTTATGAGATATTCTGGAAAGACGCTTGAGATGGCGTTTTTTTTCCACCTCCATCAAACAGGTGTGAGTTCATTGACTTTGTCGTGGAAAAATGGTGCCAAATTTCAGACGCTGGTGGACTCCATGCCACGGTGCATACAGGCTGCACTGGTCGCACGTGGTGGTCCAACGCCATATTAAGTGACTTTACATTGGCGTTTCCATTTTTAGATCCTTGTGGAGGATCTCTAAGTCTTACTCACGTTGTTGTTCTTGTGGACTTTTTTTGTTTCACAGCCTACTATACAGTTTTCATCAAAACTTCCTGAAACTTGGCATATATATGTACAAATACCCTGCGCAGACAGTAACCATCTCCGATTTTGAAAATTCCTCCTACAAAAAAAGTTATGACGTCAAAATATCTCCGCGAATGGAAATTGCCTAAAAAATTATCTCCGAAACTAGGCAAGCTTTTTGAATTCTGTTTGCGGGAATCAAATAGGGCATTGGCAGAGATGAATTACCGCACATATGATACATCACTATGACGTCATATCAATTTTTATGACGTTATTCCTATTTTTTGACATTTTTTGTTTCACAACCCAGAGTTTTAATCGGATCTTTGTGAAACTTGCCACGTATATGCAGAAAGCCCACGCGCAGGCAGTAACCATCTCCAATTTTGGAAATTCTTCCTCGAACAAAAGTTGACGTCATAATATCGCCGCTAATGGAAATCGCCTAGACCATTATCTCCGAAACTCGGCAAGCTGTTTGAATTTTGTTTATGGGAATCAAGCCGGGCATTAGCACAGATAATTTATCGCAAACCTGATACATCACAATGACGTCATATTCGTTTTTATGACGTCATCATTAAGAGGACGAGGATCTTAGCTCATTCGAGCTTGTTGTGTCCGCTACCTGTATTTCAGAGAGATCCTGTGTTTCAGCATTAACTATAAACTCTTTGCTGTCACTGCTTTTGGATTCTATGCAGGTCAAAGTCTTCCTCTTGCCTTCCTCAGTTTATTACCATACATATGCCAGGCCTTGATCTGCAGTGTCTTGGAGTCTCGTTTTTCCCTCCTCTCAACTTGTGTTTCTTCTTCTCACCTTTCTCCCTTGAGGTAGAACAGCTGTGGAGTCCAAGGCTTCATGCATGACTGGCACCTGGAGTCTCAAAGCCTGTTTCTTTTTGCTCACTACTGGCAGATTAATGGCTTCACAGTCTTTTACCGGATCTTTTGGTGCTGTTTCTCTTGCCTTTTTACCTCTCTGCTCAACCTCTGTCCCTGCAGGTCACACGTGTTCATGCAGGAACCCTGACCAAAAGTAACACGATTTCCATTCATTCATTCCCTCCTTGTCGCACATGTGAAACCATATTCCAAAGTCTAATTATTCTTTCGTTTTTCTTGCCAAGACTACTGCCAACGTAATGTTCTCTCTGCTCTGTTCATTACCTGCTTGGGACTCGGTCCACTCGTTCACCAGCAACTCATCTTCTTGTGCCATGGTTCATACACTGTTCTTATAGCCTAGCTTTGCTTTGCTTATCGTGTTGCTTCTACTTATCAGTTACTTTAAATCTGGAACTCAAGCTGACTGGCAGGGTCTCCGAGCAGCCATCAAACTTACAGACCGGTCTCCTATCACTACTTTCTCAAACATCAACTCATCCTGGGAATTCTTTCAAAGAAACTTGCTCTCCCTCATGCACAGATTTATCCTCTCTCGTCTTCAGTTGTCCTACCCTTCCTCCCGCCCTTGGTTTACTGAAGGTTGTGGCGAGGCAGTTGTCCTGAAACAACTTGCCTTTGCTTCATGGAAAGCAAACCCAACTGAGGGCAATCTCAGTTCTTTCCACAAAGCTCGGAACAAGTGTGTATCTACCCTCAGGAGAGCCAGAAAACAACATCTTTCTCATCTCAAGTCTGAACTCTCAAACCTCTCTCCCTCCTCAAAATCCTGGTGGCGTTTAATCAAATCTGTTTCTGGTGTATGTTCCCCCTCCATCCCCTCCCTTACCTCAAATGGCCGCACTGCTGATTCCACACGTGATAAAGCTGAATGTCTAAACTCGGTGTTTGCAGCTAAATCTTGTGTCCTAAACCCATCACTATCTCTACCCACTTTACCCAGTCGCACCCAACTGTCCCTGGACTCTATCCTTTTCTCCTGACAAGGTGGAGAGCTTGCTTTCAAACCTTGAGTCAGATTCTGCAACCGGTCCAGACGGCATCAGCCCACGTGTCCTCAAAGCCTGCTCTTCTGCTCTTGCTCACCCTCTCTCTGTTCTATTCACCCTCTCATTTGCCCAAGGTCATCTGCCATCTGCTTGGAAATCTGCTAACATCACTGCCCTGCATAAAAAAGGTGCAAAAACAGATCCCTGTAACTACAGACCAATCAGCCTTCTCCCAATCATCAGCAAGGTTATGGAATCCATCATCGCTTCAGATATGAAATCCTTCCTCTTCTCCAATGGCTTGATTTCCAATCATCAATTTGGTTTCAGACAAGGTCACTCTACCCTGGATATGCTGCTTCTGCTCTCCCATCAATGGATGGAGGTCCTCAATGCCAGACAGGAAATCCGAGCCATATCCCTGGACATATCACGTGCTTTTGACACAGTCTGGCACCCTGCACTACTCACCAAACTCTTCCCATGGTATTCAAGGCCATCTCCACTCAGGGCTCGCAGACTTCCTCTCCTGTCGCAGTCAACGTGTGGCCCTAAATGGAGTTCTTTCATCCCCTCTTCCTGTGCAGGCTGGAGTTCCTCAAGGTAGCGTTCTGGGCCCTGTTCTTTTTCTGGTTTTCATCAATGATCTCTCGGACTCTCTGGAAAATCCTCTATTTCTCTTTGCCGACGACTCCACCCTCTGCCGTACCATCTGTCATCCCTCAGACCGGCAAGCAGCAGCTTCTTCGCTCACTGCAGATCTGGATAAAATCACAAACTGGTCCAACACGTGGAACATGTCTTTCAATCCAGACAAATCTCACACTCTCACTATGTCTCTTCGAAAGGACCGTTTACAAAACCCCCCCATCCACTTTCTCAACAATCCTCTGGAAGAAGTCTTTTCTTTCAAGCTTCTGGGTCTCACTATCTGCCATGACCTTTCCTGGGAAAGTCACATTTCCAACCTCGCCTCAAAAGCCAGTCGCCGACTGGGAATCCTCCGTCGTGCAAAGTCCTTCCTCGGCCCTCTTGAGCTCCTGACCACTTACAAAGCTTTTGTCCGTAGCCTGATGGAGTACTGCTCTCCCCTCTGGGCTGGTGCTCCTGCCTCCCACCTTTCTCGGCTTCACGCTGTCGAAACCAGAGCATTTAAGATCATCGGCATCTCCCGCGATGAGGCTGAGTCTTTGGGCCTCTCACTCAATCACCGCAGGTTGGTCGGTGGTCTTTCTGTCTTCTACCGACTCCACTCCAGCCTTGCCCCCCTTGCTCTCTCTGCGATTTGTCCCCACCACATTTCCACAGGGCGCTCAAGGTCCGCCAACAACCCCCTTCTGGTAAAACTACCAAAATCACGAATCACTGCTCATCTTCACTCTTTCATTCCTCTTTTTTCCGCCTTTGGAATAAACTTCCTCACTCTATTCTTTCCCATTCTTCCCTCCAGGCTTTCAAAACAGCTGTTCACCACCACCTCTTATATTCCCCCATCCAAATCCTCGATCTTTTCTACCCCCAATAATCCACCCAAGCCCACTTCCTTCAATTCCCCTGCTTTCCTTCCTGAAAGTCCCTGTAATGTCCATTTTGTATACCCCATGTACCACACCCCATCCCTCTCCCTTCCACAGTTCACCTCATGTGTCTGTTCCCCACTGTCTTGTCCCTTCCACTCCCGCCCCTCTTCTCTCATGCCTCCTTGCTGTGAGTTGTGTGTTAGCTCTCATACGAGCCTCGACCAAGGTATACAAAAAAAAAAAAAAATCTGGAACGACGAGTTGGGTTTTTACCCATTCCTTTGCAGTTGAAAAGTTATCTTTTTTCACAATTTGTGGTGCTGTGCCTAGGCTTGCACTGGGAAATTTATGCCCATCATGCAGTGGCTTTATTTTGATGCCCTCGAGTGCCTGCCAGAGGATCAGAGCTTGCTCACCGAGGAGAACTGCCAACCGGTGCGTACCTTGCTAACACTCATCACTGCACTAGGCGATCACTGCGGGTTCTTTGCTTTTGTGGTTTTTGAATGACAAAGTTAAAAAGAGTGTGCATTAGCTTGAAGAATTGTTATATTTATTTAATAATGCACATTTAAAATTTTTTTTTTTTTTTAAAACTTCTTTTTTTTTGCAGCAAAACTCTCGTTATGATGGGCAGGTTGCGGTGTTTGGAAAGTCGTTCCAGCACACACTGGAGTCGCAAAACATATTTCTGGTGAGTTTGTCACATTTGACACCATGTTCGCCAACTCGCATTTTATATTCGACCTTTTGGAAACTGCGGTCAACTTAAAATTGCCTGGCCAATAAATTACGAGAACATTCCACTGATTATTGAATGGTATGATGCGCACACCACTGGGGAAGAAAAATGTGTGACACTGGCTGTACAACTTCCTTCGAGTTTTGCCGTTGCAGAACAAATTCCTTTGTTGGTGAAAAAAAAGGTAAGACTTCCTCGTACAAACGTTTGCTGCTCGTTGGCATTTTGTCAAAGTAGAACTCGACCTTCGCAAATCCATTGTTACCCCGTGCATGCGAAGCGAAAAGTGGGGTTAAGCAATTGTTTCACTACGATTGGTTCACTGTGTCGGTCCTGTCTGTCTACAGACGTTGGTTTATGATCGAGGAACAACTTTATTTCAATTGAACGTTACATTTTGAACACAAATCCAGATCTTGAATCGGGAAAATGAGTGTGTGATTTAGCAGTACTTTAGCTCTGAACGTGTCCTGATCATGCCATTTGCACAGAGGAGGGAGATATATATATATATATATATATATATATATATATATATATATATATATATATATATATATATATATATATATATATATATATATATATATATATATATATATATATATATATATATATATAAATATATATAAACATATATATATATATATATATATATATATATATATATTTTTTTTTTATACTCTGTCGAGCAATAAAACAAAATTGAAAATAATTTCAAACAGAAAACTTGCTGTTTGTAAGGACATCCTAAAGACATAAACAACAGGCACGAATAACTAATGTAACGTGTTAAACAAGGTGGTGTATAAGATTCTGGGTAAAACGGTGGTAAGCTTCCGAAACTTCTTTTTTTTTTTTCCTTCGACTTTTAAAATCCTTATTTTATTTCAATTGAATTAGATATTAGAACACTGCAGAACACAAATCGCCTTTTTAAAACTTTCAAAACCCTTCCGTTTAGCAGCACTTGGACAAACCATTACAGCCTTTTATATCATCTCGACAAATCAAATTTGCTATTCGCAGACCCCGCCCATGTCCTTGTTTCTCAAGACTGCATGCGGTAAGATACTCTATGAACTCTCTCGTTTGTTTGCTTATTTTGGTGGGTTGCTTGTTATATTTATTCCTGACAACATGACAAAAATCATACGACTAATTGGTGTCCATTGATGATCTTAATTTGTGTTCCGAAGGCCAGAATTGGGCGATCATTGAACCGGTGAAGGTTTTTTTGTGAAGAGAGTCATATCACACCCTTGAGACCACTTGGTTTATGACAAATTCATTTGTTTTATCTTTGAGGATCTTTCAAAACGTTGCTATGATTCCGACAATGAGAGGATGTGATGTGATGCTGTGACCCCAGGTTGGGGCAGGTGCCATTGGCTGTGAATTGTTGAAGAACTATGCCATGATGGGCATTGGCTGTGGAAACGGGGGCATGGTAACCGTCACAGATATGGACTCCATCGAGAAATCCAACCTCAATCGGCAGTTTCTCTTCCGCAGCTGGGATGTGCAGGTATATGGTGGCCATCGCACCAATGGGAAACGACTGTTCTTTCATCTTAACTTGCCTCGTCGTTCTTTGAAAGGTACAGATGCTGTTACTAGCTTTGATGTTTCGTTTTTCTGTTTTAGAAAATGAAATCTGAAATTGCCGCTGTGGCTGTGCTTCGCATGAACCCAAAGATGCACATCACGCCGCACCAGAATCGCGTGGGCCCCGATACGGAGCGCATCTACAACGATTCCTTCTTCCAAGGATTGGACTGCGTCAACAATGCCCTTGATAATGTGGATGCCCGTGAGTTTTCTGCTCGCTGGTCCTTTGAGTGTATCTCTGTGTTTTTGTTTGTTTTGTTGTTTGTTTTTTAATGCCTCTGCAGTCGAAGGCCGCAGACATTATATTTTCGGGCTCTCCATCGCCCGTTATCGTTTATTTTTTTTGTTTCCACTAACTTGTGAACCACTGAAGGGATTTCAACCTACTTTAGCATAACTACGGACTGTAATACAAAGATCAACTGATTGGATTTTATGTTCAAAAGGTCCTCTGTCGTGCCCTCTATTTGAATATTTTTGTTCCTGCAATAACTTGTGAACCACAGAAGAGATTTCAATTAAACTTGGTACAAGCATGGAATGGATAACGAAGATAAACATATTCCATTTTGGGTTCCAAAGGTCAAAGGGCATGTACCCTTTAATTGAAAAGAATTTTGCTATCCAAATAACTTGTAAACCACTGAATGGATTTCAACTAAATTTGGTGTAAATAGGAACCGCAATACAAAGACAAACTGATTCAATTTTGGGTTCAAGCAACCAAGGGGAACACCAACGGACCATCCAAAGGTAAAACAACAGAGGGATTAAAAGGATCACTAGATCATTGTGTAAACACTTGGTCTTTGGCGAGGCTAAATAGGGTTGGGCAGGTATATAAATTTGTCAACACAGGTATAAACTGTCTCCTGATGTTTCACATGCAAAGTGATGCATCAATGTGTGCGTCATCCATCGGCATGATGTTGAGCCTGAGGACCCATCTGTGAGCACTTTGTGGACGTTGTAGATCCCACGCTCCTTCGTGAATAGGAGGCGAGCAATCGCCAGCACCCTGAACAAATTTTAGATTACTGCATTAACCTATGCATTATCCACTTAGTCAGTGGCACAGCCTTGCTCTCAGCTTTGATATGAATGAACAACCATGATGATGAATATTCATGATTGTGGATCAATATATATTTCTATATATTTTTTTTTTCTTAACTGTCCCTTAAAATTTTGATATCTTTGATTTTTTACTTTGGCCAGAACAAATATCTTGACACTTTTTACTTCAGATCCATTCCTGTTTCCGTACTTTCTTGCAAGAATTTAAAATTCGGAAGAGTTCACCGGGTGCCTGTTTGCATTCCACTTCTTCTCCTGGAAATGTCTCGCCCATGTGCAGGTATGTACATGGACCGCCGCTGCGTATACTACCGCAAGCCACTGCTGGATAGCGGCACACTGGGCACCAAGGGTAATGTGCAGGTGGTGCTGCCATTCTTGACCGAGTCCTACAGTTCAAGCCAGGATCCTCCCGAGAAGTCCATCCCCATCTGCACCCTCAAAAATTTTCCCAATGCTATTGAGCATACCTTGCAAGTAAGTGTGTGTTCTTGCGTCGGCACTGTGCATGTTTGAAAACGTTTGTTTTGGCCTTTCCAGTTTTTGCACTGTGCCTTGTCCATGGTTGTGCTACATGCTTTTGCGTGAGCGGAAGTCCATGTTTGCTTGGGGAAAATATAGTTTTACTTGCATGTGGAATGAGATTTATTTTTCATTGTCTTGCTATTCACTCGATTGAATTTCTCTCTTCGCAGTGGGCAAGAGACGAGTTTGAAGGACTGTTCAAACAACCGGCAGACAACGTCAACCAGTACTTGCAGTAAGTGAAGGTTAAACGATTGTGTTTTGCACACATGGGATATTGAAAGTGTTATTTATTAATTGGTTCACGAGCGCCAACCAGTGACCACTATATTCGTTATGTCTGTGTGTCTGTCTGTCCAGAGCATAACTCCATGGACTTTGATCCGATCTTGATGAAACTTGGTTATGTGTTCGATATCAATATCTAGTTGTATTTTCCTGGATGAGGGCCTGGCCACGCCCATTGCGGGCGGAGCCATGCCCAAAAAATAACCATATTTAGGGGGTAGTCGGATTAAAAATCTATCTTCTCCTCGGGAATTGACTGCATGGAATGGGTTCTTCCGTATTTGAATCGCAAAATGAATTGTCTAAAACTTGTCGTCCGATTTTTTTTTTTTCATTTTTTGTCCCAAGGTCAAGGTCACAAGGTCCAAAACTTAGAAAATTGCAAATTTTGACATAAAAATCATATGACCGCCCAAACTTTGAGAGCTGGGATGACAATATATTTTATGCATAATCTTGAGGTCATTCCCCACCTAAAGTCTTGAAACCATTTTGCTCTATCTCGAACACCTTGCCCGTGGCGCCCCCTTAAAGTTTGTTTTCACACTGATTTCATCAAAGTATGGATAATCCGAGGAGTGTGAAATGCCATAAAGCCTATATGATGTTATATTGTTCCTGTAATGTTCCAGAGGAAGTTTTGCACCAAAGGTCATAATCCTTGACCTTTGACCTTTAAAGGCCACAAAGGTCAAATTTTCAAAGTTGTGGGAATCGAACCGGGTTTTCGACCTTCTTCGACAAACTAACTCCAATAAGCTATAGCACGTATCCTGTTTCCTTATTTTAATGTCCACAACATTGGTTTGTGACCTTTAAAGCTTATGCAAAGGTCAAATTTTGAAAGTTGTTGAACGAAACCGGGTTTTCGACGTTTTGCAGCTGTTGATTGAAGGCCACTATAATTAATTATAACTTGGTCAAAAATTATCACATTGTCTCATCCTTGACTTCTGAAACAATCTACATCGTCAAATACCGCTCGTGAACCATCGTTGTCTTCAGACTTGTTTTTTAAAAAATTGTTTATCTCGGGTGGAATGATTAATATAAATGGCTGGTTTGATTCTTGATTTTTGTGAGATGCAGGCTTGTTATGAACAGTTTGTTTGCCATGCAGGGATTCGAAGTTCATGGAGCGGACAATGAAGCTGCCTGGAAGCCAACCTTTGGAAACTGTGGACGCATTATATCGTGCACTTGTCTCAGAGCGCCCGGCACATTTTGCAGACTGTGTGAGCTGGGCACGGCGCCACTGGCAAACTCAGTACAATGACAATATCCGACAGCTCCTTCACAACTTTCCACCAGAACAGGTGCTACTGCGGTCACTCATCTAATATATAAAGCTCTTTCCAACCATTAATTATCCGTCACTCATTCACTCATATAAATGTTTAGTACTTTTTCAGTGTGCTGGAAAGTTGAAATATTGCACGCTGATGCAACTCAAATCCAAGGTTGCAGGAAAAATCACAAAACTGTCCTCAACAAAAATGTCCGTGAACACGTCGGTCAGTGCAGCTTCACTCCCACTCGTAGAGGGTCACCTGATCAAAGACGGTGGCACGTCACGTGATCTTGCACAGGCACGATTGCTCCCCCGAGGGAGCAGGTGTTTCTCTGTTTTGTAATGGTATGATTCGACAAGTGCCTGTGGGTTTTTGTCATTGACAGATGGTGTGCAGTGGTAGGAAGCAGTAAGCATTTATAAACAGGCATGCCTTCTTCATTACATCGTCTATTCAAAGCATTCAAAATGACTTGTGCTGTACTTGTGCGTTTTTCATCAGGTCAGACACTTGACCCAGATCAGACATAGAATCACTCTCAATCTCAAGCAGCCCATTGCACAAACATTACAAATATAAATTAAATCAATGAATCAAAAAGGGAAAATGCTAGCTTAACATGTTAACTCAAATTGGCTCTGTTCATGACGTGTGACGTGGGAACAGCTACAAGAATATAGTAATCACTGTGTTCCACTTTGGTTTATAAGCTCCACCTCCTCATGTTTGTCTTCGACTTAGAATCTTAAAACTCCGTCTCTTGGCATTGCCGATCAACCGATTTTAATTTAAACAATAGTTTTCGTGTATAACCTTTGACCTATTTTACTTGATTTATTCAGTTGCTTCCAGAATGCAAGCCCACAATCTGCTTAATCAAATACGTAAAGCTCTTTCACGATCTATTTATTATGTCTGCAGGTAGGATACACCCCAGAATCTGCTTGCAGTGTGTATCTAAATTCCTTGAAGCGAACTGAATTGTCGGTTCCTGGAATAAGAGAATTGAGCTGCACACCCGAAAGATTCATTCAATTGTGTATTTGCGACTTGATCTCTCTTATGTTTGCTTATTCATTTTTTTTTTCCCATGATGTGATTTAATAAATTTATTTTGTCTTATTTATTGTTGCATTTTTCTTCCAATCTGTACTCTTCATCACCCACAGCTAACCAGTTCTGGAGCTCCGTTCTGGTCTGGTCCGAAACGCTGCCCTCGCCCGCTGACATTTGACGTTAACAACGTGAGTTGACAGTGCAAGAGCGACTCATGTCATTGTACAAGAGCCTATTATCCTCTGCCATTGTTTTGGTGATAATCCCTTCCTGTGTGCTGCCCTCCCTAGCACATGCACATGGACTACATTGTATCTGCAGCTCACCTACTGGCGCAGTCGTATGAGCTTCCAGGCAACACAGATCGGGCTGCTTTGCGGGACGTCCTCGACCAGGTGCGCGTGCCCGTTTTCACACCTCGGTCTGGTGTTCGGATTCACGTCTCGGATCAAGAGCTTCAAAGCAACCAGATCACTCTGGGTAAGGTTTGAAGATACATTGTTTAAGGCTTTAAGGCTCTGTTTAATATAAAACAAGTGATATTTGTTTTAGACTGCCACTACTGTATTTTATTTTTATTTTTATTTTTCCAGATGATGCCAAATTAGAGGAACTGAAAAATTCTCTTCCACCACGTGATTCTATAAATAATTTCAAGATGGATCCCATCGAGTTTGAGAAGGTAAGAATCAGGTGTTTTTGTTTCGGAGTCCCGTTGATGAATCGAGGCTTGAACTTGCTTAAATTATCACTTTCACGCACGGTTCGAGTTCGTTTCTTTGGAGACGAGTGTTCCGTGTGCACACAGGACGACGAGATAAATTTCCACATGGATTTCATCGTGGCAGCTTCCAACCTGCGTGCAGAGAACTACAGCATCGCGCCGGCGGATAGGCACAAGGTGAACTGATTGCATGTCGCGCACAAATAACATGCCATTATAAAGGGACGTTGTTGCAGGGCCCACATGTCGTTTGATCGGGAAGTCTAGGTTCGAGATGGTTTTGTAACTTGTCGCGGCGTCAGCTGATTGCCGCGATTGATAAATTCATTTGAGAGCCTCTTTTGTTCATCAGCCATAATTTAACCTTGTTTACTGAGCCTTGCAACAATTGCTTCATCACGCTTAAATTGTATGCGTCATTCCCGACACGTTGACATTGACCGGCATTGAAACACAAGTTTTTATTACCCCATGCACGCAAATCGAAAAGCGGAGTTAAACTTGTGTCTCTGTCTGCAAATGTCAGTTTATAATCGAGGAACAACTTGATTTCAATTGAATATTACATTTTTAACACTAATCGGAAACCAAGCCTGTCGTTTTGTCATACGTTTGCTCTGAATTTGTTCCGATCGTGCATGCACAGGGAGGAGTAAGATAATCCTTTTACTCTGCCTGCCTGCCTGGCAGTCAAACAAATTGAAAATAATTCCAAACAGGAAACTTCCTGTTTTTAAGGACATCATAAAGGACACAAACAACAGGCACGAAGGACTAATGTAACATGTTGGATACGATGGTGCAATAGACACTTCTGGAATTAATTTTTTTTCTACCATCTTTAAAATCTTTATTTTATTTCAACTGAATTATTTACATGAACACTGTAAAAGTCAAATCATCTTCTTTCTGCTTCCAAAAGGCTCAAGTTTAGCAGTACTTGGACATGTTAAATAACGTGTTGTATAAGACACCATCAATGGTGGTAAACTTCTGGAATTTTTTTTTTTATACGACCTTTAAAATCATTATTCATTGAATAAATAATTGAATAAATAAAATAAAATTATTGAATTATATACTTGAACTATTAAGTAAGGTGTTCTATGAACCCTCTAGTTTGTTTCCCAATCCATGTTTGGTTGTTAATTCTCCACTAATTTGGTTCAAATATTACAAAGAAGTCTGGAGATGCCAATGGACATCAAAAGATGTAGACGTAGACGCTAGACATGCGGAAGATAAATTTCCCAGAAAACTCGTGTTCTGTATCTGTTGTCCATATCTTGCTCTCCCCCATGACGATGACGACGTCTGCCATTTGGGTGCAACGTGAAAATCGAACACTAAGTTCTCGATAACTGTGTATCTGGACGGCATGATGGTGTTGGGGTCATTTGTAATGGAAGAATGGTTTGCCGATCCACTGAACTATTGCCTAACTTGACCATAAAGGTTACATCACAATGCGACTGTTGAGATATGGCAACATCGCATGTTGGTCCGTTTCCACCTACGAGAAAACAGTGAGTGCACCATTCAAAAGGAAACGTAAAAGGTAATCCAAAAAGTTGACCATTGAGCAGGACAGTAGACCTCCGTCCAACATTGGTCTTCACAACGCAGATTCGTTTACACACACGGGAACAAATGCAAAGCTTATTTCTGGAACGTGCGTAAAACTTCATCATACACGGGTTAGAATGTGGCACCGTGACCATATCATGCGCTGAGGCGACGTCTCCCGCCATCTTCTACCACATAGTGTTTTCAGTCTGAATAGCACCGCAATCGAGTGAGCTTGTGCCTAGGAGATTTATTTAAGTCAACGTTATTTAGCCACATGCTTTACCCTTAAATGCAGTATGGCAACGAAACGTCACACCTCTCCAAATGGTAGTGCAGTGAAGAAATCCCACAAGGTTATGACACGAGCAGAGAAAATTGCGATTTTGACCCAGTTGCGTGGCGAGATGAGAGTAGCATCACTCGGCCATGAGTATCATGTGAATGAGTCCACCATATGCACCATTTGTTCAAGCCTGACCGACTTCCTGGAGTTTATAATAGAGAAAGGCTCTGCCCCTGGACAGGTGTTCAACTCTGACGAAATAGGACTTTTATACAAGAAAATTGGTGGCTGGACATATATCTCCAAGGAGCAGAAGGTAGCACGCGAGGTTCAAGTCTTTCAAGGATCATCTCGAACTACTTTTTTGTGGAAATGCATCCGGCGACTTTTAAATGCAAACTTATCGTGCCGCAACATGCCTACCAGCGACTATGATCCCACAGCCTCAAACAATTAACCCCCACCCTCCAAATTTATATACAGCACATGTATAGCGATTCCCTCTGAGGTTTTTTATGAACAAAAGAAAGCGTATAAAATATTTCTCTCTGTCTGTTCGGTTCTGCGGCCGCGTTCCCCTATCCTATTTATCCCGTATGATCTTAAGCTTGCACAACACTGTTTTGCTGAACATGCGGTTTTCCAGGAACCTAACCCCCACGTTGGACGAGGGTCTCGACTGTATTGCCTTGCCAGGGGAAGTTTTGTGTAACACTATTACCTTATCCACAGAGCAAGCTCATCGCTGGGAAGATAATTCCAGCAATCGCCACAACTACTGCTGCCATAGTTGGCCTCGTATGCCTCGAGCTGTACAAAGTGATTCACGGCGTCAAAAATCTCGATTCCTACAAGAATGGCTTCCTTAACCTGGCACTGCCTTTCTACGCCTTTTCTTCGCCCATTGCGGCTCCCAGACATCAGGTGCTTATCCTCCCCTGTACCGAAGTCTTGTTTTTCTCTCCAATGGAAAAAAACAACTTCCCTTTTTATTTTTTGAGGAATACCCGTCTTGGCCTTGGTTCTTCGTTCTTTTCTCATGTTCATTCTTGTCCTGTAGCATCCTTAGCTTTTGTTGCATCCACCACTCATTTAACCATCTGTGTTACTCTTCCACCACTATACTTTTTTATGAATGCTTTGATACCGTCCATTGTTATTGCTGCCTGACACATGCATCAACGTTATGCCTTTGTTTCATCTGTATTAAAAATATATTTATTAAAAATATATATATATATATATATATATATTTCCTCTTAGTACTATGAGGAGGAATGGACTTTGTGGGACCGCTTTGAGGTAGATGGAATCAAAGCAGATGGTGAGGAAATGACTCTACAAGAATTCCTGGATTACTTTCAGGTAAGGCTTGGAACTGATGTTTTATCCTTTTGCTCCTTAGTCATGGCTTCGACTTCATGTTTAGGTCTTGATACGCATCATGAAGCACCTGCAGTGAGTGCTTCCACGGGTGCTTTTGTGCAACCCAGTTATTTAGACGGTCATTCCAAAATGAGTTTTGGTCTTTTTTTTTTTGTCTGGTTGGGGAGGGGGGGTGGGGTGTTGGCCAAGCTCCCAAGCAGGCGTCATCTCGGCATGAAGGTTTATACCTTGGGTGCTGTCAGTTTGTGTGTCCATCTAGAGCCGATGCTCAAAAATGACTGGACGCATTTCTTTCCTATTCGGCGCAATAGCATCTGGGCATATGAGGCACATCAAATGATTTTTGGGATCTGAGCCATAAGTGATGGGATGCATGGTTTGATTTCTGAATTTTGGCATTAAATAATAATAATAATAATAATAATAATAATAATAATTACAGTAGAGAATCGTACATTATTGTACATGCTTTGGGAGCCATTATTTATTTAAATACACTTTACCATCTCCACGACTGACACACCACCTTGATTTATTTATCTGCATACTTTTTTTTACCATTCCACCTTCTACATACCATCTTGAATTATTTATTTATATACTCTTTACTATTCTGTTAACATTCCACCTTTAACTATTTATTGATTTACTTTATCATCCATCTCCGTGACCAACACACAACTTGGATTTATTTATTTCGTGAGTGTGTTATATTATATACGTCCTATAAAAGTGAATTTGTACATTTGTTTGTTTTATATATGCTTCAAAAACTAAAAACTGCTCAACCAAATTTTGCATGTTGTCCAAGGGTACCCCAAGTGTGGTTTTGGGGTAAAAATACTCAATCTAAAATATAAAGCTCTTTCTAACCACTGACTGACTGCCGACTGATATTAAAGATCGGTGCCGTCCGGGTGATGTAGAAAGCTGAAATTTTGCGTGCCGATGGACATCGAAGCCGATACACTGAACCGTGGGAAAGCATCCCAAAATGAAAATATATATAAATGAAAAAAAAATGCAGGTGAGCAACCTGAGACAATGGGGAAGTACGGTTTTTTTTTGTTTGTTTTTTTTATTGCTTGCAATGTGCAAGCATACCCTGCTCATACATAAATATACATATACATACACATGTACTAGAAAAAGTAACCATCACTTTTCTGACTGACTGGATGAAAGCAACATGTTGGACTTCACAAACATTCTGCTCGATTCACTCTATAATTTTCCTGAGGTCATCTTCGATATGCATGGAAGTTGGCTAACATCACCTTCATCAACCATCCCTGCTGCTTGTATATGGTGTGAGCAAAAATCTGCTTCACTACAAAGGCCATTGTTGGATTCCTTGGTTTGAACCTCCACTTAAAATGAGTGAAATGAAACATTTTGAAAATTTCAAATTATCATTACGTTGTTCGAACTTTCCTTGTACAAGAAGATGATTTGTAATACCGGATACCACGGGGTTGAGCTATACCATACACATTTACATGGAGAGATTTGGGGTCTTCCCACCCTGAACCCCCTCCCCAAGATATTGTTGCGGATTCACGCCCGCCGGCGTGCGAGCGGCCACGTAACTCGAATCGCGGCACATCGCCCACCGGACGGACAATCCCGTTGTGACCCTCTCGGACTAACGCCGGGAACTAGTCACGGGTGGGCCTTTCGGCCTCACCACGATCGTGCCAATCGGCCCCCCCGCGTGGGATAGGGTTGTTCGCCAAATTCGACCTACCTAAGTACCCACACGGAGGGTAGACCGGGCGATCGCACCTCGCCGCAGGTCGACTTCGGACACGGGCCACTTTAAGCGACCCGTTCCGTACTATCGGGATAACCGAGCGGTGTTATCGTCAACCACGACGGTTCGATTAATTATTGGGCGTATTTAGCCCACGACCAACCCTTTACGTGAAGTAAGATGGAGATTCAATTAGAGAAAAGACGAAGCGAAACGGGAGAAAACAGTTCAACATAAAGCACATTTATTCCGCAGCAAACGGAAAGCACACATATACAATTATACACCAAAAGCAAATGTAAAAGTAGAAGAAGCACAACAATTCTGCACAAAAAGCAAATGTAACAATGCAGATCTACTACCGACTACCGAGCACACGGCAACACTTGTACAGTTTTACTTCACAGACGGCGCCGACAACACGTATACTCAAAGCAAAAGAAAAAGGGACCACCCTCAACTACAAGGGAGCAGACGGGCCTGGGGCCGAGACCGCGTCGAGCCTACCCATCTGGTGATGAGCCGCAAGATGGCGGCGGCGCCCCGACTCCGCGGGCCTCGCTGGCACTGCCTGGAATGGGGTGGGAACGGGGCCCCCTTCTCACACTATATCAGCGCGGGGGGAAACAGGAGGGGGTTGTTGATGCTCGGGGAAATGAGGATATCTCGCTGGCTTGGGTCCCGCGACGAGCGACTCCACCGCGACCTCGGTCGCGTTACCGGCCTCCCCTCTCCGCAGCTCCCCCACTCTGACACGAGCGCCCTCTTGACTGCCTTCGCCGCCGCCACAACTCTCCAACTCTCCCACTCTCCACTCTTCTCAACTCCGTCCAACTGCGATTCAGAAACTCTTTTTCTCTCCCGATTCAGAAACTCCCTCAACAACTGCCTTTTCGGCGAGCGAACGCGGCCCTTTATAGCCCCCGGGGCTTCGCTCCTTCACCTTCGACCCTTCACCTCTGGCTGGCTCCCCATTGGACAGAGGAAAAGTGGGCGTGAATGATTCTTGATCCGATTTCTCGGAAAGGCTGGTGTTTTTGCACCCGCTGCTCGGTGCGCGCCCTGTACGAGTCCAGGATCGGTGCCCACAAGCGGCGCGGGAATGGCGGTGATGCGATGGTTGCGAGAGCGAGATGTGACGGCAAGGGTCGTGGCTGTTGTCGTGAAGCGGCGTTGCGGTTGGTGGTTGTTGTGTGATGGCTGTTGAGACGTGGCCAGTGGTGGTTGTGGTGGTAGTAATGGCGGCTGGTCCAAAATAAAGATAGTAAAAGAAAAACGGCTATCTAAAAGGGTCGCAGCCCGAATGAATGACATTTATTCCCTCTAAACAACGGGTTTGGGCCTAACTACACATATACTTACAGAGATATCTCACCTACGGGACCTGAATGGTGGTTTGCGAATTTCGTCAACCACAACAATATGCTACCCTGGCAAACCATACTTTGGGTACCCTTGTGCAACAAGCAAAATTGGTTTTATTTGGTCAATATTTGTTTGTTTTGTAGTTTTTGAAGCATATACAAACAAACACACAAATTGAGATATACATTAATAATAATACTAATCTGGATGCCCCCATTTTAAGGCGTCTTCGATGATGACTTGCATGCTTGTTTTGTTATGTTTTGTTTTTCAAATCTGATGGGACAAAATGATGACAAATGATATGGTGCATTTGCTTTGCAGAACAAACATAAACTTGAAATCACAATGCTCTCTCATGGAGTCTCCATGCTGTACTCTTTCTTCATGTCGCCTGCCAAACTTGCAGAGAAAATGGATCAGAAGTATGTTTTGCACCCACCAGACCAGCATATGAGCCATTGGTTTACCTCCTCCACCTTTCCTTTGGAAAATTCCATGTTGCTGAAATGCCATTCTTCGATGTCGAAAAGGCAGACCAGTTTGGATGCTTTTGTGAAAAGGGAGAGGAAATGGCAGTTAAGATTGCAATGTAATGGGAATGTGTAGAAGCAATGGTGATTCATATCAGGCTGACAGGTTAGCCCAGAGGTACACACACTTTCCTTTAAGCTGTCTAACCTGGGTTTCAATGTCTTTAACTGTAAACTGCCATTCTGGTGTTTTTCAGGCAGGGTGAGTCATCAATGTGTGTGCCGTCCCCCGGATGGACGTTAAACTGGGTGTCCAATCTACCGGCATTAATTGCTTGATGTTGAAGATCCTATGGTGTCTTTAGGGAAAGAGTAAGCGAGCATCCCGCATCCCGAACAAATCTCCAGCATCTCTCCAGACAGAGTCTCCAGCATCCCGAACAAATTCCAAATTCATGCCAAAATCACCTTCAATCGAATGTTAGGCTGGACCAGTTGTAACTTGCAAACAGACTTGTGCTAAAAGCTTCTCCCACAGCGGACCCCACAATCATCATCATCATCATCATCATCATCATCATCATCATCATTTTTATGGCCGTTTCCATGCTTGCACGTAGAAGCCTTGTTTCAACTAATGGCTGCTTTCCAGGCTGCACGATCACTTGTTAGGCCTTTAACTCTATGATCGTCTCTCAGCAACACAGCCCATGTTTTCCTCGAATTACCTCAAGATCTCCTTCCATTCACATTCATATTTATACACCTCTTCACACAACTACCCACCCCCATCCTTTCCACATGTCTGAACCATCTCAACCTTCCCCTACGCATCACCTCACTCATGCTTTCTATACCTAAACTATCTTTTAATTCCACATTTGACTTCCTATCCTTCAGTGTCACATCACACATCCACTTCACCATTCTCATTTCATTTCGTTCACATCTCCGTTCATCTTCCTTTTTGATCACCCATGTTTCACTGACGTACAACGTCGCGCTTCTAACGCAAACTGCATGCAGTTTTCCCTTTAATCGGAGAGAGGTCCCTCTTGATGTCAATCGGGCTGACAACTCCCTAAACTTCTCCAGCCACTTCTAATTCTTGCAATCACTGCTGCTTCTGCACCACCACCTACACCAATCATATCACCAAGATAACAGAATTTATCGACGTATTCCAGAGATATATCCCCATAAACTAACTTTTCCACTCTAAATGGAGTCACTTGTTTACCTGCGCAAACAGCACATTTGAAGTCAGGAACCACTTGCAGTCTACCCCTGATGCCACCACACTGATTGTGCTCCCAGCAGTTGCAGGATTTACACAATGTTGAATTGCTACCTCCACCTTTTCTCCAGACAGCACAGGGTCACCTCCCTCTTTTTTTCCCCCACATTTCCTTCTCCCACACC
Source organism: Eptatretus burgeri (assembly GCF_056783735.1). Taxonomy (NCBI): domain Eukaryota; kingdom Metazoa; phylum Chordata; class Myxini; order Myxiniformes; family Myxinidae; genus Eptatretus; species Eptatretus burgeri. Next base: position 138,146,930 of record NC_140962.1, on the reverse strand, counting down.
ACTAATCAGTACTTTCGTTTTCTCTGTATTCACTTTTTAGTCCTCTGGCCTCCATACCCTCCTTCCATCCTGTATATTTACCCATTACCTCTTCCACACTGTCAGCTATCAGCACCAGGTCATCAGCATACAAGAGTTCCCAAGGTGAGCCTCCTCTAAATTCTTGTGATAATTGGATGTGATACAGCCTCGAGAACCATAATGAACAAAATTGGGCTCAAGACTGACCCCTGATGAACACCCACTTACACTTCAAAATCCTCACTCTGCACTCCATTTACCCTCACAGAGGTTTTTGGGCTATCATACATTGCCATGACTACCCTAACTAACCAATCCTCCACACATAACTTTGGACCATTGGACCATTGCACCACTTCCTGAGGCACCCTATCGAACGCCTTCTCCAAATCCACAAACATAAAGTGCAGTTGTTCATTCTTCCCTAGATATTTTTCCTGTAATTGCCAAACTATAAAAATTGCCTCCATCGTGCCCCTTCCTGGCATGAAATCAAATTGCAGTTAATGTATATTAACACTGTCTTATCAATTTATCCATGACTCTCTCTACCACTTTCATTCCATGGTCCAGCAACTTCAGACCCCAATAGTTGCTCTGAACTTAGACATCACCCTTCCCTTTATAAATATTCACCATTATATTCTTAAACCAATAATCTGGGACAGATGTCTCCCTCATAATTGCATTTATGAATTTAGTGATTAAATTCACTCCAATATCACCAGATGCCTTCAGCATCTCTACAACAATACCAGTGCTGCTCACCGCCTTACCATTCTTCATTTCATCAATGGCTTTCTTCACCTATTCATTCATTATATCAGGTGCTGGGCCCTGCACCGGCTCTACTGCCTCTAGAATATCCCTGTTCAAAGGGAACTCCTGATTTATCAGGTGCTCATAGTAATTCCTCCAAGCATTTCTAATCTCCCCATGGTGAACCAGTACATTTCCCATATCATCCCTCACACATTGTTCTCCTATGAGATCCTTATTTTGACCGATCATTTGCTTTGCTATCTGAAACATTTTCCCTTTAACATCTGCATTATTTATCACATCTGAAAGTGAATCCTGTCCTAATTCTTTGGCCTTGTAAACTTCCCTTCTTGCCCTACGTTTCGCCACGAAGTATTCCTCTTTATCCCCTCCCTTTTTCCAAATTTTCCAAATATCCTTTTCTAGAGTCTTCTTTTTTTCTTGAATCGCCCTATCCACCTCATTATTCTACACCAAGTGCCCTTCTCGTTACATATGCAAAAGTCAATTTCTAATCCCCCTCTTCTTTTCTCTCCTGCCTCCAAAACCACACACTAAGCAATTTCATCATTCAACTAGAAGGGCGCTCGGTCAGGCACATACCTCCGCCAGGCTGATTGGTTTACATTTTGTATCCCACTGATGAGCCGGATTTGGATTCGGAACTGAACTAAAATTTAATCGGCTTATCACCTAACCAACTCATCCACCAAGTTTCGTCCGAATCCATCCACGGCTTTTTGAACTATCCTGCTACATGTCGTTTATGGCCCGATCTCTCAATCTCTCAAAAAAGCACTAAAAAAATTATCGGATCCAGGTCCGGATTCGGATCTTCACCAAAATCTAACCATTTCGTCCTTGTCATGTACCCAAGCTTTTCACAAAATTTCGTCCGAATCCGTCCACAACTTTGAGATATTTTGTTCACAAACAAACAGACAGACAAGTGAAAACAGAACCTCCATGACTCCACCTTCGGTGGCAGTAATAATTGGATTGTCCTGAAATGGTCATTGAACAGCAGCACGAAGATGAATCATTGAGTCTTTTGTAAGTGGGTCATTCAAGGTCAAGTCGAGGGTCAAACATTCCTCCCTTTGCAATACGAGTTTTCAAGTTTTAGAACTTGCATCCTTGGACAGGTGGTGTTTGTTCCTCCCATCCCCTTTAAGTACATTGGGCAGCGAACAGGTGGTGTAATGAACTTTAAAATTACCTTCAATTTCTATCCTCCCCATTACCTTCAATTTTCATCCTCCCCACTTTCCTAACGTCCCCCATTCTCCCAACTAATCTCTCTATTTCTTATCTCAAAAAAATAAAGATAATAAAAAATCAACAACGACAACAACATGCTAACCTTCTCCCGATTCTGGTTCTTCCTCTTATCTTCCTCCGTCTTCTTCCTCGATTTTTTTTTTTTTTTCAACAACACTTCCATGACCTAATCTGTTGAAAACTCTCTCAAACATTAATAATAACAACAAAAACGATCTTATAATGCTTCATCTTCCTCTCTCACACAAGTGGTACTCTTTACTGTTTCATAATGCACCACTCTTCTGCTATTTTTAACAGACTGCTCTCTTTTCCACCTATTCTTCATTCCTTGCCTAAAAAATCCAACTATTACAGCGCTTCTTCTCTCCATTCTCTGAATTCGCCTTTATTGCATCCATCAATAATTGTGTTAAATCGCATCTCTGACCTAAAACTTTTAAAAACCACAGTTTACCATGGATGTTCGCTTTCCATCAACCATTCTTTTTTTCCAATTTCAGTGCCAACCCACCCCCCTCACTCTCACTCTCAAAGCAACCATCCCACTCTTCTCCCACCAAGCCTCCCTCTCACCTCTCTCAAAAATTCCCCCCTCACCCTTCTCCCACCTTTCATCCCCCTCACTCACCCTTCTCGAAGTTGCCTCCCCCTGTCATCCACCAAGCTGCCTCCCTCCACTGCCCTCTCACCTCCATCTCTTCACTCCACCTCCTCAAATCCTCAACTGCCTTCTTCCCCCTCTCTTGTCCCCCCCCTCCCCCAGCACCACAGAGCCTTTTCTCCTTCTCATTCGGCCCCCTCCCCTAGCTATTCTGCAATCCCCCACACTCTTTCAACAACCCTCCTTACCTCCCCCTCATCCCTTGTCCTACCCTCCCCTCCCCCCACCCCCTGCACCCAAAGCCTCCTCCCCAACCTCTTCATTAAAAGTGTGGACCTCAAATATCCGGGGCCTTCGCTCAAACCTTTCAGATCTTTCCATACAGGCTGCCACTGACAAACCAGACATAATCTGCCTACCAGAAACTTTCCTCTCCCAAGATGTGTCTGACTCCCAAGTATCTCTCCCCGGTTACTCGCTCCTCCGGTATGACAGACCTGAGCCTTGTCCTGGTGGGGGTGTTGCTCTCTTCATCAAAGACTCTATTTAATTCCTCACTCTCCATGCACTGCTCTCACTCCCCCACACCCCCAGGAATACCTCTGGCTACGGCTTCCCCTCCACTCCCACCTCATGTTTATATGTGTACTGTACCGTCCACCGAACAGTGATGACTCCATCTACACCTCACTATCCGAAAACATGGACCATCTTCTATCTTCTCATCCAAACTCTCTCTTCCTCTTATGTGGTGACTTCAATTGTCATCACGCCTGTTGGCTCGGTGTGGGTACCTCTCTCACCTGTCATGGCACTTCAGCAAAAGCTTTCTGCAACTCATTGGGACTGACTCAATTGGTCAACTTCCCGACCCGGATCTCAACCAATGGTACTCCATCTCTTCTGGATCTGATTTTGACAAATTTCCCTGACAATGTCTGCTGCTCTTCCTTCGCTCCAATCGGTTCTTCTGACCACGTTCTTGTCAAAGTGGACATCTCTCTGGCTGTCATCAGAGAACCAGCTCACCGCCGTCGAGTCTGACATTTCACTCAAGCCGACTGTCAGGGTCTCCTAGCAGCCATCAAACTCACAGACTGGTCTCCTATCACTACTTTCTCAAGCATCAACTCATCCTGGGAATTCTTTCAAAGAAACTTGCTCTCCCTCATGCACAGATTTATCCCCTCTCGTGTTCAGTTGTCCTACCCTTCCTCCCGCCCTTGGTTTACTGAAGCTTGTGGCGAGGCAGTTGTCCTGAAACAACTTGCCTTTGCCTCATGGAAAGCAAACCCACCTGAGGACAATCTCAGTTCCTTCCACAAAGCTCGGAACAAGTGTGTATCTACCCTCAGGAGAGCCAGAAAACAATATCTTTCTCATCTCAAGTCTGAACTCTCAAACCTCTCTCCCTCCTCCAAATCCTGGTGGTGTCTAATCAAATCTGTTTCTGGTGTATGTTCCCCCTCCATCCCCTCCCTTACCTCAAATGGCCGCAATGCTGATTCCACACGTGATAAAGCTGAATGCCTAACTCGGTGTTTGCAGCTAAATCTTGTGTCCTAAACCCATCACTTTCTCTACCCACCTTACCCAGTCGCACCCAAACTGTCCCTGGACTCTGTGTACTTTTCTCCTAACAAGGTGGAGAGCTTGCTTTCAAACCTCGACTCAGATTCTGCAACCGTTCCAGACAGCATCAGCCCACGTGTCCTCAAAGCCTGCTCTTCTGCTCTTGCTCACCCTCTCTCTGTTCTATTCACCCTCTCATTTGCTAAAGGTCATCTGCCATCTGCTTGGAAATCTGCTAACATCACTGCCCTGCATAAAAAAGGTGCAAAAACAGATCCCTGCAACTACACACCAATCAGCCTTCTCCCAATCATCAGCAAGGTTATCGAATCCATCATCGCTTCAAACATGAAATCCTTCCTCTTCTCCAATGACTTGATTTCCGATCATCAATTTGGTTGCAGACCAGGTCACTCCACCCTGGATATGCTGCTTCTGCTCTCCCATCAATGGATGGAGGTCCTCAATGCCAGACAGGAAATCCGAGCCGTATCCCTGGACATATCACGTGCTTTTGACACAGTCTGGCACCCTGCCCGACTCACCAAACTCTCTTCCCATGGTATCCAAGGCCATCTGCACTCATGGCTCGCAGACTTCCTCTCCTGTCGCAGTCACCGTGTGGCCCTAAATGGAGTTCTTTCATCCCCTCTTCCTGTCCAGGCTGGAGTTCCTCAAGGCCCTGCTCTTTTTCTGGTCTTCATCAATGATCTCTCCGACTCTCTGGAAAATCCTCTATATCTCTTTGCTGATGACTCCACCCTCTGCTGTACCATCTGTCATCCCTCAGACCAGCAAGCAGCAGCTTCTTCGCTCACTGTAGATCTGGATAAAATCACAAACTGGTCCAACACGTGGAACAAGTCTTTCAATCCAGACAAATCTCACACTCTCACTATGTCTCTTCAAAAGGACCGTTTAGAAAACCCCCCCATCCACTTTCTCAACAATCCTCTGCAAGAAGTCTTTTCTTTCAAGCTTCTGGGTCTCACTATCTGCCATGCTGAGTCTTTGGGCCTCTCACTCAATCACCGCAGGTTGGTCGGTGGTCTTTCTCTCTTCTACCGACTCCTCTCCAGCCTTGCCCCCCCTGCTCTCTCTGCGATTTGTCCCCACCACTTTTCCACAGGGCGCTCAAGGTCCACCAACAACCCCCTTCTGGTAAAACTACCAAAATCACGAATCACTGCTCACCTTCACTCTTTCATTCCTCTTTTTTCCCGCCTTTGGAATAAACTCCCTCACTCTATTCATTCCCATTCTTCCCTCCAGGCCTTCAAAACAGCTGTTCACCACCACCTCTTATCATCCCCCATCCAAACCCTCGATCTTTTCTTCCCCCGATAATCCACCCAAGCCCACTTCCTTCAATTCCCCTGCTTTCCTTCCTGAAAGTCCCTGCAATGTCCATCTTTTCTTCCCCATGTTCCCCGTCCCATCCCCATCCCTCTCCCTTCCACAGATCTCCTCATGTGTCTGTTTCCCACTGTTTTGTCCATCCCACTCCCGCCCCTCTTGTCTCATGCCCCCTTGCTGTGCGTTGTGTGTTAGCTCTCATACGAGCCCCGACAAGGTATACAAAAAAAAAGACCTTTTTTTGTGTGGACGTGATTTAAGCTCATGGATGAGCTCGAGCAGAATGGAAGGGAACAATATGAAAAAGGAGAAACACTAGCAGCAGTGTAAGGGGGTGAAAGACACACATGGGGGTGAACAAGCTGAATGAAACACAGAAATAAGGGGATAGTGGGGATGAAACTGAAAAGGAACAAAAGAAAAGAGGTGGGGGGGGGGAGGAAATCGCAAAAACCAAGAAAATGGTGTGTTTCTTGGGAATCTGGTAATTTGGGGTAGAATAATTCACGAGTGTGGATGGGTGATGACCTGAGATAATGGGGAACAGCTGTCTTGAAGACATGGAGGGAAGAATGGGACTGAACAGACTGGGGGAAGTAAGGTTGGTTCCACAGGTGAGAGAAAAGAGGAATAAATGAGGTGAGCCTGGATTTTGCGAGTTTAACAAGAAGAGGATTACTGGCAGACAGACCATCATGTACACCCTGCTGAAACCTCAAAGAGCAGAGTCAAGAGAGGGCAGAGAGTGCAAGACCAAAAAAGGATAGAGTAGAATTCAGTCTTAACCCTTGCAGCTACAGCAGCTGAAAGATTGCTGCTGTCTGAAATACAGTGAAGCTTTTGGAAAGGAAACCATGTGACATGTTTTTGACAAGTTGGGATCCCAATGTGTTGTTTAAAAAGTTGAAATTTTACAAGTGTTCCCAGGTTCAATTTTGAATACCCCTTCCCCCCTCCCCCCACACTTCATGTAGTAGAGAAACTCCATTTCTGCATTCATCTCATTTGAGCAATAATAAGTTGTGCCTCGCTCATGCCAAGGTTATCATCACTATGAAGTCATGCAATTGTTCTGTGCTTATTTACAAATACAACTTAACGTATGATCACATCCAATAAATGCCTCCATTTTTCTCTCATTGTAAAACTTCTCATTCCAGGATGTCAGATATCGTCACGAAAGTGTCGAAGAAGAAGATCGGGAAGCATGTGAGGTCCCTGGTGTTTGAACTCTGTTGCAATGACACGAGCAAAGAGGACGTGGAAGTGCCCTATGTGAAGTACAACTTTCGTTGAGTTACGTGCGTGTCCCTCCGTGCTCCCCACCGCCCATCCTCCGGCACCGCGTCTTGTTCACTCTTCCCTAATCTGCCAAGTTGGCTCTGTTGGGATTTGGTTTGTCCTATTGGAGGAGATGGGTCCTTCCTTCAGGAGGGTGCAACCCTCATCGTTCTTCCCTACCCTCTGCTCGCTCGTTGTTTTGATATGGCTGATGTGTTAAACCCGTTTCATTTGCCAATGTGGAGCATTCCGCCTGTCCTTCGTTGCCGCATACTCTAATTTAATTGGAATTTATTCTGCAGACATGCCCACTCGGCCACCCGATGAGCATCCAATGGTGTAATGGGTCCTGTAGACATTGCTACTGAACGCGTATTGGCACTGTCCTGTGTGTGGATATGACTCGGAGCTGCAGGAAGCTTGTTGGCCTGGAAAAGGCCTTGCTTTTTCCTTATCTTGCTGTGGTTGAACCTTGAACAGAAGGACTGTTTGTGTGCACCAAATTTCAAAAACTTCTGTTTTTTAAGGACTGTAAAAGTCATGAATCAAATAAAGTGGCATTTAAAAATTGTCCACTTTTTGCTTTACTTTCTTCACATTCTAGAGAAGGCCATCTCTATGTTATGTCTACCATTTGGTGGGGGGGGGGAGAATGGGGTAAGGGAGGAGTTCTGACATATTCTACACATTAATATTGTGGTAAGAATGGTTATCTCCAACACTCTTGCGTTCATTTTGATCAGATAGTGCTCAAGCTTGCACATGATGACACGAGAAATGTTATCTTTAAAAAGCATCAAAATTGCACCAAAATTATGTTGAGAATGAATGAGCATGACCACAGCCTCTGTAGTCACCTTGCCATCTATCGAAATGATACACGAGAACTAACCCAAAGACCAGTAACAATGGCCTGGAGAGGAAGAGAATGGGGAAGGATCACCGTGCATACAACATTGTGGATGTGCAGGGGTGACGAGGTAATGATAGATTTGAAGGACTGAAGTGATGAGGATGAGAAAATAGGACACAAAGACTATTCCAAATTTGGGAGAATATGGGGATAAAATGGCCAAGTAAAGGAATCTCAAGAAGCTTTGAGCCTCATGATCCATCGGTTTTGATTGGAATGCTAAAAAGGCTTCCAAGATAGGATCCAACTTGCTCCTTAGGTATGCAAAGAATCGTGGGCCTCACAGACGTGATCCCACCTGTTTCTGGGGTCTGCAAATAGGTCAAATGCCCCCAGGCAGGCTCCATGTATGGGATCCCTCCTGTTCTCGGGGGGGGGGGCAAAAAATAGGTGGGGGGGGCAGGCAAGTGGTCCATACCACACCTGTCGGTGTCCCAGAGGTGAGTTCCGCGGACAGGGTCTCATCTTACTGCATGCCATTCCACCTCACCCTTTCCAAACAGGTGTAACAAAGTTGTCCACTTTGCTCCGTTTGAACTCTTATCCACCTGGAAAGGACTTCATCTGCAGCTTGATGGAGAACTGCTCTCCCTTCTGGGCTGGTTCCCCTGTCTCACACCTTGCTCATCACATGATAATCTAAGCACATGCAAATTTTCAAGTTCATCAAACAATCCAGGGCTGAGATATGAGGGGGACTAAGTGCCCCCCGCCCCCCTCACCAGGGTGAGCTCAAAATCTCCCGATTTAGGTCAGGTGATCACGGTAAAAACCGTTCAAACACTTGTGCAAGAAAAAATATGCTCAGATGGCCTCTTCGAGCGCCTATATCCCCAGAGCCTCCAGGGGCCGAGGTGGGTCACAGACTCCCTGCTTTCCTCATCGAACTACAGACATCGACCTCAGCTATCGATTTGAAAACTTGATGAAAACCCTATTCCTGTGTCAAAGTGGAAAATAATTTGCCAAAGTTTTCACAAGTTCTTCAAGAAGCTCGTGCTTTGATGTCTCAGATGGCAAGGTATGACAATTGAATAATGAGGGGAATGTAAAAAGTACCTCGCTTGCACTTGATCTTTATTGGATACTAGCAGGAGTACCCGGTGTTGCCCAGCAACGATGGGTCCATCCTCCCATCTCACCCAACTCCTTCATCTCTCTCTGAACCCTCCATCCGGATTCCCAGCCCCACTCTGCTTTCTCCAGAATCCCACCCTACCCCCTTCACCTCCCTCCTCCCACTCCAGATTCAGAGCAGACGCTCTAATCATCACGCCACTGAATCTAACCTAATATACTGGGTGTTCATGTTAATACGAAACAACTTTGAGACCTGAAAACGAAGTCACCGGTGGTATTATGTTTTCGGGTTGTCTATCCGTACATACGTACGTATGTGCTAATTTTCTCGGTTTTCTCTGCAACCACTTATCCGATTGAAACTAAATTTTCACCATATGTGCGATCACTCATGTAGAATGTTTTGATGATAATTATGACTTCATAGGTCATATGGTGTGGCAGAAATGTTGGAGAAAAAAAAGGAAAAGCTTTGGACTTCTGTATCTCTGAAACTGCGCCATGGGAAAAAAAATTTTGACGTCATAGGTGGCTTTGTTATGACATCATAATTGCATACAACGAACTCTTTATCCAATCAGTATGAAAATTTTTGACGGTTATCTTGGGCCAAATTGAAATTGGGGGAAAAAACGTTGATGACATCATTGGTTACGTGGTTCGGGAGCCATATTGTTTTTAACATAAAACCGACAAAAATCATCTCAAACGGCTGAACAGATTGAAGTAAAATTTTGCACGAATGATTGCCTATCCACGAGGAACAAAAAGTTCTCCAACTATGATGTCATAGGTCATAGTTTGGCAGCCATATAAGATTTACTCAAACTTTTAAAAACCACCTCCCGAACAGCTTGACAGATCGAGGGGAAACTTAACCCACATGCTCACCAATCCTTGGGGATACCAGAATGTTTACGAATAATTAATAGGTGACATGATCTGGCAGCCATATTGCTTTCAATGAAAGTCTTTGAAAAATTTATTGAACCTCTTCAATCGACATGAAACGTTCCAATTCGGATCTAGTAGTCATGAGGAATATGTGTTTTAAATTTCAACCTGATCGGATGAATGGTCTGGCAGCCAGAATTATTTATTTAATATTTTGAATCTGGGTTCAGGGATGATGTCATGGGTGACTTTGTTACGATGTCATTGTATATGTCGAAAGCTTTATCCGATCAGTTTGAAAAGTTTTGAGCGTCATCGAGGACTAAATTGTATGAGGGGAGGGGAGGGAATTGATGATGTCATCAGTCGTGGTTCGGCAGACATATTTCTTTTTAACATAAAAACTTCAGCCATTTTGGAGAAGATTTTTGAACAGATCAAGGCGAAACTTTACAGGTATGATCACCTATCCATGAGGAACAAAATGTTCTCCACCTATGATGTCATGAGTCGCATGGTTTGGCAGGTATGATATTTTTTTTTTAAGAATAAACTTTAAAATCTTCTTCAGAATGGCTTGACAGATCGAGGGGAAACTTCACCCACATATTCCCCAAGCCTTGGGGATACCAGGTTGTTCATGAATAATAATCTATATTAATATTTCGGCATGCCCCTTTCTTTGTTCCACCATCAGATTTTTGTTACTGCATGAAATGAAACAAGATTTGGCACATATACTAATGATATCGTCTTCCTTAAAAGGCTCCTCAAAATTCGTTTTGATGCATTTTCACAAACTCCAACGGATTCCATTCAAATTCGGTACGATTATGGCTTTTGGTCCAACTTAGGTCATTGGCTATAAATTTGTTCCATAACACTTCCGATATTCGAAAAAATCGATAAATCGATATCCCTTCTGGGATTTTCCATTCAAATCCACTCAAGTTTAAGGCCTACGGGGGACGCAAATTTCCACTTTGCCCCGGGCGCTGTTTACCTCCGCTACGCCAAGCTGTTAGGGTTAGGGTTAGTAACCCTAACAGCTAACCCTAACCGCTAACCCTAACCGCTAACCCTAACCGCTAACACCTAACCGCTAACAGCTATTCAGGGAATTTGCAAGAAAGCCCGGGCAACACCGGGCTTTATTGCTAGCCCGAGCAATGCCAGGCATTACTACTAGTAATTAATAGGTCAAATGATCTGGCAGCCATATTGGTTTAAACGAAAATCTTTTTAAAAAAATCTATCTCTTGAACCACTTCATCAATCGATGTGAAACCTTGCAGTTATGATGTCGAAGTCATGGGGAATATATGTCTTAAATTTCAACCTGATTGGATGCATGGTCTGGCAACCAGAATTATTTAATCTTTTGAATCTGCGTTCAATGATTGAAATTAAATTTGGTATTAGTCTGTATAATGATGTAATAATGTGGATGGAGGCATATCTGGCGACGTCGACGAGTGCCCTTCTCGTTTTGTATAAATTTTATATGTGAAGTGCAAAGGTGCAGGACATTGTTCAACTGAAAGAGCGCATCACAGCAGCAATGGCCTCTGTAACCCCTGGGATGTTATAAATTGTGTGGAGGGAAAATGAGTACCGTTGTGACTTGGTCTGTGCTACAAATGGTGCACATGTTGAATGTTTACTCTCATGTACCCTCATGATATGTTCCCATATTACCAAATGAAACTCAAGCATACTGACTGAGCTGTGTGAATATTCCTCTTTGCATTATTCAATAAAATTTAGAAGGCTTCAAAATTGTTTCATTTCAAGGTGGACACCCTGTATAGACATTCCAACAAAACGGGTGAAGAACACTTTGTTTTCCCTTGAATATTATTTTGTAATTTTATTTGAAAAAACGACAACCGCTGGGATGTCAATTACATCGAAGCTTGTCGAGCCCTCGCCACGTGACTTAAGCACTCCAACAAAATGGTTCATAAGGAACGGCTGGTTTGGCAAGTGACAGCAAGCTGATTGGTAATGGGACGCACCCGCAAAAACTCAAAACCGCTAAATTCTTTAAAATTTCAGATTTCACTCCAGATTTCCACAGCTATTTAGTCCACGGGATCCGATTCTCAAATCCGAAATCATATTTCGATTTTATAATTGAATTAGTCCATCAGAGTAGATCGTGGAAAGTCTCACCGTATGCATAAAATCGTTCCAAGCTCCTAATTTGAAAACTATAGCACTTACAAAAGCAATGTATTGACAGCGATTCGGAAGAATGTAGATGAGACATTCGTTGATACGAGCGATGAAAGTGGAAAAAAAACTTTGATCACTTTATCATTAAGAATCTGTTGCGGCCTGTTCCAAGTCAAAGCATTGTTGAGCAGGCCAAAAAATATGGCGGATTAAGAACCCTGCGAGGGACAGCGAGCTGACCAAGGATGAAGCCTTGATGAAGGATATAATTATATAAGGTTGTAAATTATCTTCAAAAGGGGTGTTTTAATTAACCCAAATACCCAATTTTCACTCGTGCGCTCCCTTGGAGTTCACTTCGTATGCATTCAAAGTTTTAGGCCGTTAGGTTTCATGGTCATCACAGTTCTTTACCTCTTCCCACAAACTGAGCGAGATGAATGGCAGTTGAACTCATCCTCCAGTTTTAACATGACAGAGGTTCATTAAGTTTGTTTTTTTTTGCAATTAATGAAAATTGATAGATAGACTATATAGTCTGTAATTGTCAGGTATCTACCAAGAAATAGAAGACAGGAGCAAGCAACGTCGGCTCAAATCACCATCCAAGTTATTTATTCATCATGAACCCGTTTGTAAACGAAATATGTCAACAAACAATGCACAAAAGGTTAACCCTTTGAACCCTAAACTCCTTGGATTTTTGGCTCCCCCACCCTGTACTCCCTGGAGAAAAATCCGGCCGCTCGGGTATATGGAGGTTTGAATTGCAGCCGGTAAAACGGCTGCTCGGGTTGAAAGGGTTAAAGTAAACTCAAGAATACTTAAAACCCCAAATCCATTCTCAGGGTGCAAAATGCAGACAGAATGGTCAGGCAACTTTTTATCGTGATGTACCATACTCTTTACATGGCGTCAGTGCTGCCAACGTAGTTTCTTGACGAGGGTTATATTGGGTGGTTTGCCATTGCCTTGTTTGTCCATGATGTATCCTTTTAAATGCTGAATGTCAAGCAAGAAAGCAGCACTTACTATCTTTTTAAAATCTTTTTTTAATTAATTAATTAATTACAAAGTATTTGGTATGATTCAGTCGAGGTTTGAACCACTTACCTTTCAGACTCAGGACGGACGCTCCAACCATTATCCCACCGAGTCTGACATGTCCCATGAATGTATGTCACTGACAATGGAGTCGATCAATGAAGGTGGAGAGTGAAACGCTCTCGGACTTGGGGATTCCTGCACTAAACTGGGGGCAGAGTCTGTAATTACCACTTGGAAAATCGTAACTTATCATCAACAAGTGTAGCTGGTCTTAAGAGGACAAAGGAGGAATCTTAAGAGGAATCTTAAGATTCAAAGGTGGCTGGGCTGGAGGAGGCATTGGGGTGCTACCCCACCAGTTAAAAATAAATAAAAAAGTCACCTAAATTCATTGGTAAGTAGAACGGCACTCGGTGGAGCGCATAATTCCAGCACACAATGTCTGATCCAGGAGAACATATCAGGCCCAATGACTTTTTGAGATATCATGCTAGATATATAGTTTTTGGCCCCATCTCTCAATGGTGAAGAATCACTTTAAAAATGGGACCACTCGACCTGTGGCTCATCTTGGCTCTGGCCGAATGCTGTAACCCTAATTTGGTCGCATTCTCACTGCACGGTGTGGGGAAGAAGATTTTTGAAGGAATTTGCACGACCGCCATTTTGACACTTCCGGTCACCTGATCGCCATGACCTCCACAATTTAACATCACAACCCTGTCCAAATGTTGTAACCCTAATTTGGTAGCATTCTGACTGCTGGGTCTGGAGAAGAAGATTTTTTGGAGGAATTTACATGATTTTTCATGGTCATACGACCTTGAACTTCAAATGACCATCATATGACCTTGAACTTCAAAATTTCGGAATGGAGTGTGGATTAAGGAAATGTATCCCCATCTGCAGTCTATCCAAAAAAAAAAAAAAAAACTCAACATCATGAAAATCAGAAGAAAATTATTCAAGTTATGATCAAAAAGGTGTTTTTTGGTTAATTAGGTTAACACTCCGAGTTAGCAAATTCCTTCTCACTGCTCACCTTCACTCTGATTTGGACGTCGTTATCTTTTTTTTTTTTTTGGTATTAATTTTGTGATCAGAATGCCAGGTGGTGGAAGGACCGATTTAGCTGTTCAATACACCTCAACAAGGCGTGCGTTTAAAACGTGGGAATTCTTCCCGCTTCTTTGTGGCTGATCAGCCGAATCAACTCAGAAGAGCACGACATTTTAAATAATTAATTTACTGATGTCGGTGCAACGGTTCAGTTTTTTTCGATACGTTGCCATGGAAACGGCTCGATTTATTTGATATCGTGCGAATGAGTTTTTTTCTGGGGAACATTTATTGTTTTTTTTTTTCTTCGTTCAGTTTCATTCATGAACCGCGACCTTCGCTGCTCGGATGACGTCACTTCATTCGAAATCACGAGATGAAGGATATTTATTAATTTATTTCTGACGCGCTAATTGTTTTACGAAGGAATCCATTGCTATTTTTTTTTTTTATTCATAAAGTAAAAAAAAATAACTTATTGAGTGAAAAGCAGAACGAAAACGATTCTTTCCTCGTGAATCAGAACGTCGAGAGTGAGCGAGTGAGTCAGCGTTCGCGCGCTGGAATACGTCATAATGGGTGGGCGGAGCTGCATTCCGGTTTCCATGGTTACTATTATTAACATTGCTGCGCGACGGAACGCTCGCCTTGCACGGTATTTCTCGCCGGACCTTCTTGGAAGCTCTGAAGAAGGATAAGGTACCTCTAAATACCTCGTTATTATTAAGTTTAATGTTTATTTAAAGCGGGTAAAATTGCTCGGTCGATGTTTCCATTTCAATTTCGTGCCGAATCGTCGACGATGCCGGTTGATGGGGTCGGTTGTGGGAGGAGCGTTGAACCGGTTTGGAAACCGACTCCATGATGGTAAATAAACGGAGCCGGTGATCCGGAGGGAGGTCGACCTTTCAGGTTCGATCATGGTTTACCTCAGTGATTTTAACGATTGTGTGTTTTTTTTTTAATAATTTTGTGATTTGGACGTCGCTGGTAATTAAATATATCGAGTCAAGATTTCCAAACGAGCCGATGGCGGGAAACTTGGATCGAAGGATCTCGGTGTTTTGAGGGAAAATCTTCCTTTCCCAAGTCGCCTGTTGACATCGCTCATCCCTCTGTGACGAGACTGGGTCTTCATTGATAGTTAACGTTGATCTCGATGGTTTAACACTGGATCCTTGATGAACAAACAAAGGTTACGTATTTGTTTGTGTCCAATCCTCCGATACCTGTCCTCACTCCGATGAGTTGTGAAGGTGTGGGGCAAACATCGTGCTCACCTGCTCTGCCACCTCCCCCCATCCTCTGGGATGCACGTTCCCCCACATCTGGAGCTTTATCTTATCTTCCACTTGGACATGGGGGTACATCATTAGCTGGGGCACTGTACACACTGCACACTACACACTGTACACACTGTACGTGAGAGCACTGGAGGAAAAAAAAATAGCAGTCTATCCTCACCACATCTTACCCTCCTCGCCCCGGCACACCATATCTCACCACATCGTGCCCTCACCTATGTCACCACATCTTGCCCTCACCTATCTCACCACATCTTGCCCTCACCTATCTCACCACATCGTGCCCTCGTCTATCTCACCACAACTTGCCCTCGTCTATCTCACCACATCTTGCCCTCGTCTATCTCACCACAACTTGCCCTCGTCTATCTCACCACAACCTGCCCTCGTCTATCTCACCACAACTTGCCCTCGTCTATCTCACCACAACTTGCCCTCGTCTATCTCACCACAACTTGCCCTCGTCTATCTCACCACAACTTGCCCTCGTCTATCTCACCACAACTTGCCCTCGTCTATCTCACCACAACTTGCCCTCACCATATCTTACCACATCTTGCCCTCGCCTGTCACACCACATTGTGCCCTCGTCTCGTTGCCTGTCCTCAGCCCCTCCCCCCACCCTCTTGTGGTGTAAAAGAAGGTGCATCGATGGCAGTAAACTTTAGATTCATTGCTTGTGTCATTTGCTTCTGCAGCCTTTAATTTTTTTCATTCTTATTCAAGTTGAATTACATATTTGAACACAGTAGAGCATGAATCTCTTTGTTTGCACTTTCAAAAATCTTCAGTTTCGTCGTACTTGGGCAAAATTTTACACTGTCAACCAATCAAATTTGCCATGGGCTCTTAAGGCGGCGGAACAGTGAGATTCCGCCAAAATGTCGGTGTCGAGTGATGCAATGATAGACGTAACTTCGTCCAAAAAAGTGTCTGTTTGATGCCTCGTTGAAAACTCTATCGTTTAAAAATCATCAGTTTCTCCAAGAAGAGTTGGCAGAAGGTTCGTGATTGCACAAATGCGTGGATAAACTTTGATGGTGATGAAAAGGGAGGCTTATGATGTGAAAAATATGGCTGGAGGTGATTAATTTTGCTTCCATTGGATTCCTTGGGTCACAAAACATGGAAGTAGACACCAAAAGCAGTATCCTATGATCAATAATTTACTAGTTATGCTGATTTCATGATTTGAGCGGCGATGTGGCGGCCATCTTGAATTTTGGAAAAACGCCCCATGGGATTCTTCGGGACTTTTTTGTGGGATATCTAACAGGTCTCCCGGGTCAGTGTGCAAAAATTCAGCTTTGACACCCAAACTTCGACCTTTTCGACTTTTACCGGCTAATATTGGCGGACTGATTCTCCAGAGCTGTAAAAAAAATAACACAAGATGGAATTTTATTCGGTATTTAGTGTCAGCAATCAATATTGAGGTTCACAGCGACAACGGAGCATCGGCTGTGCTCGCGCTCCGGGTAGAGATGGACATTGAAATTGTGATTTTACTACTTTTCGTAATCACGTCGTGTGAATGAAGTCTGGATAATTGCATAAACAAAACTAGAAGGGCACTCGGTAGAGCGCATACCTCCGCCATGTAATGCATGATCCATGAGAACATATCAGTCCCAATACATTTTTGAGATATCGTGCTCTACAGCAGTGGTTCTCAACCTTTTGGAGCCGCGACCCCCAAAAAAATTTAAGTTGGGGTTCGTGACCCCCCCCCCTCTCCCGACTCGCACTTGAAACACACTGCAGTGACGTCACAGAGCGCATAAAAAAAATCCACAGTGCCTGGAGCACATTGGTCAACGCCTAGGTACTGCCAGCTGTTAAAACTAAACTAAACTAAACTGGCATCACAAATTAATTATTTATACTCTGATGTATAACACAGAGTAAAAACAGCCAGCCACGTTCATAAAAAAAAAGGCTTCTGTAATTGCAAAGAGCGGTATGTGGCCTATTTATGCACGGGACACGGACTGGAAGATTGAGCGATCCTCTGCTGCAGACAGAGGTTACTATCACACATGACGGCTACCAGACGTACACAAACCTTGCATTACTGACCAAAAATGTACAGAAAACAAAACGACAAAACAAAAACGAAATCAATTTGGCTTTAAGTACAGTTTTAAATTTTATTCAACATCTGACAGCACAACTCATTGTGAAGGAGGCAACAGGACTGCTGTACAAGCTGCTGACAATAGGCTATTATCATTCATTCTCATATAGCTGGGCCTGCAAAACAGCTTCAAGCACAGTGCAAATACCTTTCAGTGTCCCTACAGGCTTATTATTCTCAGTTCATTCACAGTTCTTATAACAGTTATTATATGCCTGTTGTAGGCTTGCAGCCAATTATCATTCATCTCATTTTGCATTTTCCCCTTTATAAAAACGATTCTCAATGAGTTTTCAGATTGAACACAATAATTCATATAATACTGACACACAGTAACACACAATAATTCTTTTTTTAACAGTTACATCTGTAAAGGCACAGGCTTGTATTGTCAGATAGTATTCACCGACTCATTTTCGTGGGATGGCTGGACCTGTTTCTTTGAACAAAGCACCTGTATTCTTGGTTTTAAGCTGGAGACTGCAAAAACGAGTAACTGTGCATCACTGGAAACAACCGTTGTTTCGTCAATTTGGAGGGAAAATCTTCCACTTTTCTTCACTCGGTCAATGAGCTGCTCTTTAGTGTCGTTGGCCATTTCACCAATGCGCCTCGCCATTGCGTCATCAGACAGTCGAATAGTCTCAAGTGTGCTAGCTATTTTTTTTTTTAACCATGCATAGCTCTGGTCATTGCAATCGCTGCTGGGCGGATCAGGCTCTCTGCAATAGTATGGGACTTTTTGGATTGAGCAACCAGGTATACCACTTCATATGAAGCCAACAGGGCTTTGACAGGGATTGGAGAGTGCTCACGTACAGTCGTCTTTTGGCTCTGTAGTTCTCCCTCCTTACGACGAAAAAAATCTAATGGTTTGTCAATGTAGGATGGGTGTTTGGTTTGTAAATATCTCTTCAATTTCACTGGTTTCAAGCTTTCGTGAGCAAGCACTTCTGAACACAGAAAACACTGTGGATATTCCACTTCATTTTTGGCTAGGCACGTGAATCCGTACTGCAGAAAGTCAGTCTGATATTTCCGACGCTTGTTGGAGGCCAAATCTGCCGCCCAGCGCCTTACGTTTTTCAGTTGAACTTGTAACAGTTGGCCCACCTTCACATGCGTCGTCTTGGTCCACATCTTGAGCTGGCAGACGTTTTTGGACAAGCCACCTATCCATATTCAGCCACCTTGCAGTCGTTAGCTGGCGCTAACATTGACTTTCAGCACCCGCCACTGTACTGTGCTTCGTCTCTGTCTCACACACATTTCACTTGCTGCTCAAATCTGTTTAATAACGAGTACATTATAACATTTGTATGGGAGATTTAATTGAAAAATCATTTTCAAAAAATATTTATGAATTTCTTTATTATATATTTGTTTATTTGTTTTGACAATCTTCCCGTGACCCCCGGGTTAAGCACCATTGCTCCACAGTACTACATCGTTTTTGGCCCGATCTCTCAATGGTGAAGAATCACTTTAAACATTAAATAATTGTCGTATCCAGATCCGGATTCAGATCTTCATCAAAATCGAATCGAATCGTCATGGCCACACACCCAACGTGTCCACCGAGTTTCATCCAAATCCGTCCACAACTTTTTGAGATATCGTGCTATATATCGGTTTTGAGCCTTATCTCTCAATGGTGAATAATCACTTTATAAATTCTAGTAGCCTGATCCAGATATGGATCTTCACCAAAATCTAATCGGTTCTTCCTCGTCACAAGCCCAACCTGTCCACAAAATTTCATCTGGATCCGTCCACAACTTTTTGAGATATCCTGCACACAAACAAACAAACAAACAAGCAGTCATCGACTGGTACTTACGAAATCGTCAACTTGACCTCTGACCTTGTCTAATAAAAGCTGTCTCTCGAGAAGGTAGCGACGCAAACCAGAAGTTTCTACGATGATTCTGTACCAAACCATCAAAAATCAAATGTTTGACCTCACTGTGACCTTGACCTTTGACTGATTTTGACCAAAATCTAATCAGCGCTCGCCATCACCCTCCTGAATCACGTGGTGTAATTTGGCATTGGTAGCTTCTTCCGTTCTCGAGTTATAACTTTTTTTTTGGATGTTTGACCTCACTGTGACCTTGACCTTTGACCGATTTTGACCAAAATCTAATCAGCATGAGCCATCACCCTCCTGAATCACGTGGTGTAATTTTGCATTGGTAGCTTCTTCTGTTCTCGAGTTATCGTGCCTACAAACAAATACACAAACAGAGGACGGAAGTCATCAATATACTTATGAAATCTTTAGATTTCGTAAGTAACAAACACAGGGGTAAAAACACAACCTCCTTCACTTGCGGTGGCAATCAGACAATGCATCCATTGGGGACCATACTCTGTGCAGAGCGTTGGTGCTGCCTAAGCAGTCTCCTTAGCTATTGGACACAATCCTGGATGGGTCACCACTCCGACACAGGATACCAGCAAGCTGGCACTCGCTTTGCCGACCTCGGAAGGATGACAGGCAGAAATCAGACAATACAGTGATTATATTATATTTATAATTCGACTTGATCATGACTTAACTGTCTAGAATGTACTGTATCACCTGCTGTCACGATCGCCACATCATGTGTCACTGTCACCACATCCCACGGCAGATTCACTTTGTCCTTTCCAGTCACCATTTTCATGAATTCCATTCATTTTCCGTGACGGTAGAAAATCACCGGTTCGAGGCAAGTCAACCTGTTTCTGCTTGGGTAGCTACCCACTCCATCACATGGTGTGGAACTTTTTACTGAGTAGCCGTCGGAATCAAACCCACCCCAATGAGGGGAACGCAACAAGGCTTCACCCAGTTCACCTGTTGCACATATCTCAAGTTCATTTCTTCAAAACAGGATGCACTCGAGATATGGGACTTTTTTTTTCTTCCTGGTTGGGCTCAAAACCACTGAAGGAATCGCATTGTTTGGCAAGTTGTTCTCCCCAACACTCATGGGGGCGGGGGAGGGGGGGTATTTATGCCCATTATCTGACTGGGTGTGCAAAATTTGGTGGAGATCGAGCCAGTCCTTTATTTATTTATTTATTTATTTATTTATTTATTTCGATGATTTCCAGATGTACATACATGCAGAGCCTTATTTAATATAGTGCGATGACTTGTTAGCACATTGACTTAAAGTATGATTTATTTAATTTTTTTGCTGTATCTCCTCTAGGATGGAAGAAGTATCCATGAGAGTGGCAGTACGGATCCGTCCGCTGTGTCGTGGGGAGATCCTCGAGGACGAGGAAGTCTGCGTGCAGATTGTTGACGGTCAGCATCAGGTGAAAGTCAACACACCGGAAGAAGTCATCAATTTCGATCATGCTTTTGGTCCCAACTTGACACAAAAGGATGTTTTCGATACCTGCGTGCACCCGTTGGTTCCACGATTCATTGAAGGCTGCAACACCACAGTGTTCACCTATGGACAGACTGGCTCTGGGAAGACATACACCATGGGAACGGTGACTAAAAGTGAGTGGGTGGTATTGTGTGCTCACGTCCCATCGATAATATGATCCTTCCTTCATTCATCTCCACAAGACTTGTTTTTTTTTTTTCCTCCTGGTTTTAACAGAAGGAAGTTGATATTGTTACTTTCGCCAGAAAGAGGTGGATACCTCTTTCTTCCAACCCCAACCTCCACAAATCCCTTTCCACTCCCCCCTCTCCCCACCCCATGAACTCTTTATGACCTTGTACAACGTATGCCTGATGAAACATTTTACAGAAATGGTGATAACGATAAAATTTTATGATTGATAAAGTGAAGTTTTATGATTCATTGATCTCATTCAATGAAAGAGCTTTTTTGTTTTTGAGAAAAATATGTTGATGTCGAGAAGTGATCTTCACCTGTGTTTTCGAGGAGGGCCGCTTTTGCCGATAAGACATGAGTGCGAGAGCCGCTACACCGCCTGCAGGACTCCATAATGGCTGCTATTTGGCCCCACCTCCACATACTCTTCTTCGTTGTGGTTAACTGGGCTGCAAGTGTAATTGTTTGAATCCTGCA
Source organism: Eptatretus burgeri (assembly GCF_056783735.1). NCBI lineage: Eukaryota > Metazoa > Chordata > Myxini > Myxiniformes > Myxinidae > Eptatretus > Eptatretus burgeri. The sequence continues at coordinate 138,125,395 of NC_140962.1, read as the reverse complement.
ACCATGTCCTGATGTAGTTATATTACTTTTATGCTTCATGTTGGAACACTCATTTGAAACCATCCGGTCAATTTGATAACACTTATGGTGGATTATTATGGGGTGTTTTCACATTTGTGGATTATCGGCCACACGTCAGGGGCCACACTTTCGGCCACCAGGGGCTGCCGGTGGCTTGCGGGCCGTGCAATGAAGAACAGGGATGTAGATGGAAATCCTAAGAGAAAAATTGTGCGTCAAAAAATATGTTATCGTCGCAACATTACAAGTTTCAGACCAGTTTGATCTTTGAACTCGCAAGGAAAACTATACAGTTGAATGAAATCGAGTACAGGGTTGTATTTATTTACTCATGTTGTGGCCATAGGCCGGCACATGAGTATTACGATGATCGCATCTGTGAGTACAACATTAAGCTTTGTGCCAAATTTAGTGATTGCAGCTGCTCCTATTGTCGAGTTATTCTGCCGACAAACAGACAAACGCACAGATGTGTTGATCGCAATGCTCATGCACTGAGCAGAGAACGGAAGCACATCGAGAGAGTAAGCATGCGCAAAGAGCTCGAGAGACCAGATTTGAGAGGGGAGGCGACTTTCACACGGGTCAGCGATCTATTCACATCACATAGCAGCCGTAACCGAGGAGCAGAAACCCCCTGTCACTCCCCAGGGATATAAACGAGACGACTGCGGAGCAATATGTGATAGTTCATGCAAAAAATTGAGGGAAATTGGTGAATAATTTTTCGATTTTGAAGTATCATGCCATTCTTGGTGAAATCAAACAGGAATACCCAAAATAGCCAATGCGAACACTTCATTAGAAACTAAAACTGCAAGTCATAATCACACGGTGAACACGGAAGAAATTTGCGATCTCTACATACCGGGAACATGCATGCATAGAATTGGCTTCGATAATGCTAATTCTACTGTGGAGTATTTACTCTTCTATGCTGTTTGTGTTAGCCCTATGCATTCATCTTTTCTCCCATGGAGACTTCATATCTCGTGACGTGTCTTCCCACCGAGGCCTCCAGCATATATCCAAGATTTTCCAGTGTCGCCTCGCAGACTCATTTGCTTCTACGTCGCCGTTTTGTGGAGTTCATTTTCCAACTTGCGACTTGGTTTTGCTTAAAAAAAAATAATAATAATAATTGAAACAATGTCGAGGCTCGTATGAGAGCTAACACACAGAATGTACAACAAGGGGAACAGGAGACAAGAATGGTGGGAGATGGAAAGACAAAAACAGTGTGGAACAGAAACATGAGGATATCTGTGGAAAGAAGAGAGATGAGGTGGAAGTCCAGGAACAGTTGACTGCGACTGAGTAAGGTGGGTACAGAATGTGATGGGTTTGGGACACAAGATTTAGAAGCAAACACGGAGTTTAGGTATTCAGCCTTTTCACGTGCGGCGTCAGCTGTGCGGCCATTTGAGGAAAGGGAGGGGATGGAGGGGGAACCATACACCAGAAACAGATTAAATAGACACCACCAGGATTTGGAGGAAGGAGAGAGGTTTGAGAATTCAGACTTCAGATTAGAAGGATGTTGTTCTCTGGCTCTCTTAAGGGTAGACACACATTTGTTCCGAGCTTTATGGAAGGAACTGAGATTACCCTCAGTTGGATTTGCCTTCCATGAAGCGAAGGCAAGTTGTTTCAGGACAACTGTCTCGCCACAAGGTTCAGTGAACCAAGGATGGGAGGAAGGGGAGCACAACTGAAGACAAGATGGGATAAATCTGTGCATTAGAGAGAGCTTGTTTCTATGAAAGAATTCCCAGGATGAGTTGATGTCGGAGAAAGTAGCGATTGGAGACCAGTCGAGAAGTTTGATGGCTGCTTGAAGTCCCTGCCAGTTGGCCTGAGTGAAATGCCAGACTTGACGGTGTTGAGCTGGTTCTCTAATAACAGCCAGAGAGATGTCTACTTTGACAAGCACGTGGTCAGATGAACCGATTGGAGCGGAAGAAGAACAGCAGATTTTTTTTCAGGGAAATTGGCCAAAGTCAGATCCAGAAGAGATGGAGTACCATTGGTTGAGATCCCGGTCTGGAAATTGATCGATTGAGTCAGTCCCAATGAATCGCAGAAGTCTTATGCTGAAGTGCCATGGCAGGTGAGAGATGTACTAACACCCAGCCAACTGGCATGATGACAGTTGAAGTCACCACGCATGAGGAAGAGAGAGATGGGATGAGAGGATAGAAGCTGGTCCATGTTTTCAGAGAGCAAGGTGTAAATGGAGTCATCACTGATTGGTGAACGGTACAGCACACATATAAACATGGGGTGGGAGTGGAGGGGAAGCCATAGCCATAGGTATTCCTGGGGGTGTGGGGGAGTGAGAGCAGTGCATGGAGAGTGAGGAATAGAGTCTTTGATGAAGAGAGCAACTCCTCCACCAGGACGAGGCTCAGGTCTGTCATACCGGAGGAGGGAGTAACCAGGGAGAGATATTTGGGAGTCATAGACGTCTTGAAGGAGGCACGTTTCTATTTAAGCAGATTATGTCTGGTTTGTCAATGGCAACCTGCATGGAAAGATCTGTCAGGTTTGAGCGAAGGCCCCAGATGTTTGAGGTCCACTCTGTTAAAGAAGAGGGAAGGGAGGGGAATTTGGGTGCAGGGGAGCGGAGGGGTAGGGTAGGACGAGGTAGGAGGGGGCAGGTAAGGAGAGTTGTTCAAAGAGTGTGGGGGATTGCAGAAGAGCTCGGGTGGATGGCCAGATGAGGAGGAAAAAAGGCTCAGTGGTGATGGGATAAGGTACAGCGGGAGGGCAGTTGAACATTGGAGGAGGTGGAGTGATGGGATGGAGGAAAGAGGGCAGGGGAAGGAGGCACCTTTGTGGATGTGAGGAGGGGGGGACTTTGAGAAGGGGTAGTGAGGGGGGGATATTGGAGGGAGAAGGGTGAAGGGGGAGTTTTTGAGAAAGGTGAGAGGGAAGCTTGGAGGGGGAGGGAGGGGAGGCGATGAGAGCAGGCACCACCAAGGTGCAGGAGGGCGATGGGAGAGGTGGAAGGAGGGGAAGAATGAGACTTGGAGGAGGTATGGTGAAGAAGGGAGTGGGTAGGGGTAGGTACAACATTTGTGCGGTTGGGAAGATGGGGAGTTGTGCTGAGAGGAAGGAAGGAGCATGTTTGTGGTGATGAAGAGTGTACAGAGAGAGATCTAGAGAGATCTGTTAGGTTAGAATGGAGCCCACAGATGTTTGAACACCACACACTTTGGGACAATGGAGGAGCTGATGCTGAAGTAGAAGACAGTGAAGATGTGCCAAAAGCAGAGGTAGGATGAGGGGCAAGATGGGAGGGGTAATTAGAAGGGATAACAGGTGAGGGATTAGGAGGAGGTAGATTTAAATAGGTGGGGTGAATTGGCACTGAAAAACTTTTCAAAAATAAATAAATTGCCACTAAAAAAAATTTGTTATTATATTTTTCTGTACAAGTAACTTTTGATAATTTAATGGGTTTAGCGAGCAGACCAACCAGTCAGCAAGCGTCACTTTTCCTGTTTGCTTTCTTCAGTCATCACACACAGAACATAAGTAAGTCAGAATTCAGTAGTATCCCAAATTTACTATAAGTACATTATGTAAAGTTAAAATTTTGTCCTGTTATTTTGGTACAATTGGAACAATGGACAATTCATTTTTTTGGAATTGATGATTCCACTTTCATTTTTTTTTTCACAGCTCTGCACATGAGTAATTAATAACAATGATGATGCTTTTTTGTTGTTACCAAAAGCTAATTGTTCTCCAACAGATGTTTCCAAAGTTAAGTTGGGGATTATTCCAAGAGCCATTGACGATATTTTCAATTTGCTGAATGAGAAAAAAGGCATTAAATACAGCTTGGCCACCTATTACATCGAAATCTACAACGAGGAACTACGAGACCTCTTGGAGAAGAAAAACGACATGAATATCATTCTTCGAGATGACAAATGGGGGAATACGGGTGAGATGGACAAACCAAGCTTTACATATTAATTGTAACTGCAGCACATATTGTCAGTGATTGAACACTATGCTTGATTTGCACATAGGTGTTATTTTAACACAATGATGTGTCCTCGAGGACTAACAATCATGGAGATATCGGCAAAACTCTACGTTTGATAAAATTCAACAAATATGTGTTCTCCATCTTCCTCTAGTTTTGTGTGGAGTCAAAGAATGTGCTGTGAATACCAAGAAAGATCTTCTCCATTTTCTTGAAGAAGGCAGCACCAGGAGGCGTGTTGGTAATACACTTTTGAGGAAGCGGTCCAGCAGGTCTCATACGATTTTCACAATCTTCCTTCGCCAGCAGCGTGGCCACAGCCAAAAAACCAAGGATGGAATTGTGAAAGGAGAAGAAATAATATCAAAGTTTACGTTTATAGATCTCGCTGGGCACGAAAGGATGGGTCGTTCAGAAAACAAAATGCGCTTCAACGAGTCGATCAACATAAACAAAAGCCTTTCCACACTTGCCCAAGTTATCAGTTCCCTTGCCATCCCAAACACAGATAAGGCCCACATCCCTTTTCGAAACTCTAAACTGACGAGGATTTTGAAGGACTCTCTCGAGGGAAATGCCAAAACTGTGATGATCGTATGCATCAACCCAGCCTCTACGTTGGATACATTAACGTCATTGAAGTACGCAAATCAAGCGAGGGACATCAAGCCGAAGACGATGGTGAATCACGTGAATGAACAGTACAAGCAGGAGCTACGAGACCGGAAAAAGGCTGTTAAACAACATCTGCAGGAAAGGAAGCACGTCAGTACTTCTTTACAGAGAAGCTTACCTGATAAGGTTTGTTTTGGTATGATGTGACTGACAGCAACGTGTACATTGATCTGATGCTGAGGGGCTTTGTTACCTCCGCTACCTAAGGTGGATGGAGGTTATGTTTTCACCCCTGTCTGTCTGTCTGTCTGTCTGTCTGTCTGTCTGTGAGCAGGATATGTCCAAAGTTATGGATGGATTCAGACGAAATTTGGTGGACAAGTTGGGTGGCTGACAAGAATGAATCGATTAAATTTTGGTGAAGATCCAGATCCGGATACTAGAATTTTGAAAATGATTCTTCACCGCGAGAGATGGGTGCAAAAAACTATATATAGCATGATATCCCAAAAATCTATGGACGAATTTGGACGAAACTTGATGGACATGTTGGGTGTTTACAAGAACAAATTGATTCGATTTTGGTGAAGATCCGAATCTGGATACTAGAATTTTAAATTTGATTCTTCACCATTGAGAATCTAAAACGATAAAACGGGCTAAAACGATACATCAGTCGGTGGGATACAAAATGTAAACTGTTCAGCCTGGTGGAGGTATGCGTTCTACCGAGTGCTGTTCCCGTTTGTGATGTGTTGTGCTGTGTCTAAGTGCAGTGATTCGATTTTGACCATGTTTTTACATTTGACCTCATTTTCTGTGTAAACTGAGAATTGCTTGTGTGAAATGCGAGAATGGGTGTGCTCTTGTCTGGTGGCTTTTGCAGAATAATTGTCCAGATTTTGAGCATCTTGTGGCCAACTTCATGCCAAAGTACAAACGGTTTGAGACGTGCACACGTGAGGCATTTGACATATTTCGTGAGCTGAGAAAGGGCAACCTGAAACCAGAGGATATGAAACACGTCAATGCTTGGATCAGGATGGGCAGGAGAGCCATATTTAACTATAGCAAAGATAGCTTTGATGAAGGATTGCATCAGCGGCAGCAGCAGCAGCGGCAGCAGCAACAGCAGCAGCGGCAACAGCAGCAACAGCAGCAACAACAGCAGCAGCAGCAGCGGCAACAGCAGCAACAGCAACAGCAGCATGAGGTAATGTACACAATTTTTCCAATGGACCTTTACCTTTGTGATTGAGAAATGTTTTGTGAAGTGATCATTTAAAAACTTGACATTCTCACTGAAATGTCAAATTGTTCATGCCAAGTGTTGTCCAGGGAAATCATTTTAATATATAGCAAATAGTGTGACAGAGTTACCACATACAGTATATCGTTTATGCCACTAAAAACCATTCATAACCATCTATCTATAATTCCAGCAGTGTGTGTCTGTGTGTCTGTGTGTGTATCTGTATGTATGTCTGTCTGTCTGTCTGCGACCGCAGTTTCTCGACGACCGCCGGTCTGATCGGATTGAAACTTGCCAGGAATATTGCCGGGGCCCCGTGGATGTGCCTTTTCGAGGTTTGATATTAATCGGACGAGCGGTTCCCAAGTTACGGCCATTTATCTGTCGACCAATGACAAGACACGGTGCTATGACGTCACGAATGACGTCACAATTAATGTTTATTTATTATTATTTTTATTTCTTTTGCACGATTGACGGGCCGATCTGATTGAAACTTGCCAGGAATATTGCTGGGAACCCGCTGATGTGCCTTTTCAAGGTTTGATATTAATGTCTGTGTGTCTTAATATTAATATTAATGTCTGTGTGTTTGATAGGGGGGAGAGAGAGGGGGGCGTCACAATTCAAGAGAGGGGGAGAGAGGAGGTGTGAGAGAGGGGAGGAGAGTTATATAGATTATCTATCTATAATTATAGATAGGCGAGAGAGAAAGGGGGGTGTCACAATTCAAGAGAGGGGGAGAGAGGAGGTGCGAGAGAGGGGGGCGTCACAATTCAAGAGAGGGTGCGAGAGGGGCGAGAGAGGGGAGGAGAGTTATATAGATTATCTATCTATAATTATAGATAGGGGGTGAGAGAGGGGGGCGTCACAATTCAAGAGAGGGGGAGAGAGGAGGTGCGAGAGAGGGGGGCATCACAATTCAAGAGAGGGGGAGAGAGGAGGTGCGAGAGTGGGGAGGAGAGTTGCAAACTATTTTTTTTAAACTATTTTAAAACTAAAACAATTCGAACATGGAATACCTACCCTGTCGCCTCAACGTGGCGTAGGAGTGGCAATGGTCAATGGCAGCGAATGTACTGGAAGCTGCACATGCTGGCACACCCCTACGGGCCCGCCCCGATGGGCCGGGCCCGCACTCGTATTAAAAATCCTTAAAACATTTATCCTCATCGTCTCGAATCTAGACCTCATCTTCGTCATCTTCCGTGTGTGTGTGTGTGTGTGTGTGTGTGTGTGTGTGTGTGTGTGTGTGTGTGTGTGTGTGTGTGTATATATATATATATATATATGTACATCTACATATATATATATATATATATATATATATATGTACATCTATATATATATATATATATATATATGTACATCTACATATATATATATATATATATATATATATATATATATATATATATATATGTATATATTTATATATATATATATATTCATAACACACACACAGGAAGACCTCAACTCTCTATGTAAATGTGTATCGTATAGCATCACCTGGTGGTAGCTGGTTGTCCAAATATTCTTATACAGGAAAAGAAAGTTTAAACAACTTATCGATATGCATTACAGTGATGTTGAAACCTGAGTGAGAATAATTGGAAATTTTCAAAGTGTTTCACTTTACTCATTTTAAGCGGAGATTGAAACCAAATGATCCAACACGGAGCTTCGCAGCAAAGAGGAAGTGATTTTTGCTCATGCCATATATATGCAACAAGGATGGTTGATGAAGATGATCTCAGGCAGAAATGATGAGAGTGAATAGAGCAGAATGTTTGAAGGATACAACGTGCCATCTTTTGTCAAAATTCATCAGCAAAGTGACGGGTAATCCTCTGAAGCAGTATCATTCAGCTGAAATCGAAAAGGAAAAGCAGCTGAAGCTCGCCGCAGAGACAATACCTTGGTCGTACACTCCAACGTTCTACAGGGGAATGCGATTACGCGATCAAAAATATCTCCCAAGCTGCCGTGCGGGCTGCACACACTTAGCTGCGTGCGGTGTGGTTACATTTCATTAATTGGCGGGGGATGTGTTTGTTTTTGTAGGGGGTCTTTTGTTTAAATCTGTGAGCAAAGCGATTTGGTAATCTTCTTCCGATACAGTACTATCAAAGGGGAACGATATTTAGCTAAAATCAAAATGGAAAATAATGAGTTTTTGTTGAGTTTTTTTTTCCCAAAATAATTCCGAATGCCGGGCACACACTTTAGTGCGATATGTGGTTAGCTATACTATAAAAGTGAATTTTATCTGTATTTGTGGCAAAAATGCCCAGACTCGATGCCCAGACCAAGAATCAAACCCAGGTCCTCTGGAAAACCGTACCAGTGCTGAGCTATCTGGGCAACCCACTGGCTGAATATGCAATTCTCCCACATATAGATGCCACTCTCTTTCTCCTGCTGCTTCCAGGACACTCGCTGCCAGCCATAGGAGCAGCAAGGGCCTGTCCACGAGAGGATCTTCCCCCTGTGGGGGGCCAATTCCATGACTACTATTATTCACCACAGGGGTGGAGTAACACAATTATAAATGAACAGGAAATAAAGATGATACGTATGTGGGAAAAAATTACATGACTCTGCTGTAAACTGTCATCCCAGAGTTTCACAGGCAGGGTAATCCATCAATGTGTATGCGCCGTCCCTTGGATGGACGTTAAAATGGGAGTCCCGTCTGGCTGCTGCTATTATTTGGTGGATTTTGTCCTTTGCGAAGAGTAGACGAGCTGTCGTCGCTGGCACCCTGAACAAATTCCAAATTCCTGCTCTAAGCTGGATGGGCACTGCATCAGCAGCACTGCCACACCCTCAGTCAATGATGCTAGCTAGCTGCAGCCTTGTTCTGCACAGTAAAAAAAATAAGACGAACAGACCCCTATGTGTAGTATTTTATTGTAATAATATTTTAATTAATTTACTCTTTGAAAAGTTTCCACTCAATTTTTTTTTTCTGTCAGGAATACATTAAGTCAAAAAGATTTTGAATTTTGATTTACATGATTTAGTTATAAATTATGTTTTCCAGGAATGCATTTATGACATCAAATGGTATGTGTGTGCGTGTGTGTGCATGCACGTGCATTCATAAAGCATCACATAACATTATTTGCTAATTCCCCCTCCGCCCCTCATCCTTTGCTCTCTTTTTCTCCCTTCCCCCCTCTCTCTCTATCTGTCCCCTCCTCACTTTTCTCCCCTCTTAATAAAATGCAGCATCTCTCCTCTCTCTCTCCCCCATCTTGCATCATGTTGAAGTTTGACAACATAATTTGTCTTTGAAGGTTTTGCCCCTGTAGTCCATCAAGATGAAATTGCTCTTCACTGGAAAACAGTGTAAGATGGGGCAAGATTCCTCTCTATGTAGAAACATCTCCCTCGATCCCTGTTTGGTACACTGGGTACAAAGTGTTTGGTACAAAATAGCTCCCCCCCCCACCCCAGTTTCGATTCAATGCTCCTGTAGCTGGCGCAGGCATTTCATCCAGTACACCTACATCCCCCTTCGCTACAATGCTCACCAAATTTACCTTCAACTTCATAAACATTTACCAGGTGGACAAATGTGTTTAAGAGCTTGGTTAGTAGAGAAAACTGCTGATCTTTATTATCCTTTGACTCGATGCTAATTTGATGGAACACGGTAAACGTTAAACCGCCAATGTATCTCTCTCACTCCTTTGTCCCAATTGTTTCATCTGATCATGTGCTTGTGAAGGTCAACATCTCTCTGGCCATTCTCAGAGAACAGCCTCAGTGCCAGCAAGTCTGGCAGTTCCCTCAGGCAAACTGGTAGGACTTCAAGCAGCCATCACACTTCAGGACTAGTTTCCTATAACCCTAACTTCCACCCTAACCCTAGCTACCATCCCTGATATTAACTCAGCCTGGGAATTCTTCCACAGAAACCTGGGAATACCAGACTCGGCGGTGTAATGGTTTGAGCGTCCGCTCCGAGTCAAGGAGGTCGGCGGTTCACACTCCGTCAAGTCATACCAAAGCCTTTAAAATGGCACGTGCTGCTTCCTTACTTGACATTCAGCATTTAAAAGGACAAGAGCATGGACAATCCCCATAGGTTGTCATGCATGAGGTGGAGGAAATTCCTCCTTGGGAAAGTCCCCACTGAGTGCGGTGAAAAATGTGGTGCCATTCTTCTTGACGTTGCTGGTATTGCCAGTGCTCCACTAAGTGACAGCACTTCCCCCAAGCTCAGTGTGTGTGTGTGTGTGTGTGTGTGTGTGTGTGTGTGTGTGTGTGTGTGTGTGTGTGTGTGTGTGTGTGGGGGGAGGGGCACCTCTACAATGAGCCTGAGACATTGTTTAAAAAACAAACAAAACTGCTCTCCCTTTGGCTTGATGTTAATTCGATAGAACACCGTAAACGTTGTCTCCTAGCCAGTAGTGTTGGTTGCAGTACTGCATTAAAATACAAATTGATGCGAACAATTCATTGCTTTGGTAAGCCTGGTGTTTGTTTAGTGGTTCGGGTGACTGGCATTGGGATATTAGGGTCTTGAGTTTGAGCTCCGTTGGCCACTGAATTAACACCAGGTGGGGTTGACTCAGCCTGTCATCCTTCTGAGGTCAGTGAAATGAGTACCAGCATACTGGTATTAGGGCACAGCATCAGCAGCATAGTTGCTCCCAAACAAAATGATAGCTACCCAGCATCCAAGCTGCAAGACAGAAGAAGAAGAAGAAGAAGAAGAAGAAGATTGCTTTGGTTCACAGAGAGATCTCAGTCGATGTTGCAGATTCATTGGCTTGGGGTTTCACATCGATATATGTGACCATCAATGATTCACTTATTATATTGTCTTCAGGTGAACCTCATAATCAAAAGTGTTGACAACAGCATAAATTCTTCAGCTCTTTTGTTGACCTTTACAGTATAAAAAAATTAAGTGTATTCCAGGGAGCAGGTCTTGTGATATTTACATAAATTGGCACACAATCCTGACCAATGATATTAATTAATATCCTCTTAGCAGCTTTGTGGGAAACACCTGTCATACAAATTTCATAACAGTATTGAACATCCATAACATGACAGTTACCTTTAACGACATCTCGAGGTGTTGATAAAGTTCAGGTTTGCTCAATTTTGTTGCGGTGACGGCTGCTTTTTCTCACTCGCTTTACGTGCAAATTCAAATGGATCACAGTTAATTCAAGTTTCTTTTTTTTTACCATACCTTCGACACTCATTCACCGCTGTTGGAGCAGTTGGCAATGCATTGTAAATAATTACATTTAACTACAGCTTCCTTTGCCACTACAGGTGAGGTAAAGCATGTTTTAATTTTGGGGGGATTTTACACCTTCGCTTGTTTTTCTCTTTGACATCTTATGGAAGGGAGGGCACATTGTGGTACATTTGTTGGAAGGAAAGGCTTGTGAAAAAGATAATGTTTCACACATTTCTACTATAATGTGGATTTCTTTTCTTTTTCAGGCAAGCCAAACACATTTGGAGACAAAGGTGGACATGATCCCAAAAAAATCACAGAAGAAGGTTTGGTTTCCAGAACATGGCCCAAAAGTGACCTTCTTCAAACCCGAAACTAAAAAGGAAACGTTTTGGACATGGTTCAGGTAATAAACATTCTCTCTTTCTCTTAAAACTTAAGTTACACCTTTTTATCTTGGTATTCACTCTTTTGGATAAAGTTTCCTCAGCATATACAACAAACTGCTTCTTTCTTCGTCTCTTCAACTTAGGAACATGTGGAAAAGACTACTCGGCTCCAACAAGAGACCAAAAACAAATGGCTTTCCCAATAATCATCAGACCAAGTAAGTAATAACAAAGAACTGTTCTTGACATTGTGATGCTAAACAAACAAACAAAAATGCCTTGTAAGTTGGTTAAGCCAATCACACCTTAATCGCATTTTCCTCTTCATTTATACTTTGTGTCATGTCGTCATTGAAAGGTACCAAAATGAAATTCCAAATGGCGAGGGCCATGAAGGACTTTATCTGGGGAGGTAAAGCAGTTGACGGTTGCTGTGATGCGGCTTAGGTAACAAAACAGTCATTACGGTATGCAGAGTATGAGTACAACTACTTTGTGTGTTGTTGTCTGTCGTTTTTAAAAATTAGAAAAATAAGGTAATGATTCACAACTTGCCCATTTATGGATAAAAGAAGAAAAGGAAGTTCATCCTGGATTAGTCGTCACCGAGTCAACAAGAACCGTGGCTGGTGACCAGGATCACAAAATGAAAGGTGGATGTGTGGCCTCAAGTGATTATTTGACGCTGATTACATAAATCATTTGAACCTCCTGTCGTGGAATTTTGTTGTCTTAACCGACTCGGTGTAAATCCTATTGCTCAATTCGCAATACACAAATAATCCACTGTCCACAAGGAAAAGTACATTTCATCAAAGAATATTTATTGCGTGGTACCACGAAGTCCAAAACACTGAGATGTAAACATCCACAATGATTTGCACTAAACTAAGCTTACATTTCCTGATATATATATATATATATATATATATATATATATATATATATATATATATATATATATATATATTAGGGTGGAGTGAAATATAAGAATATGCAGGATGCCTTTGGAATAGTTTGTAAAAGATATAGGACCCACTAATGACTCATCATGCAAAATTATAATCATTTAAAACAATGACTTCAGGTAGCCCAACTCACTCAAAATATTAATAACTTTCGCGAAAATAAATATTTCAAGGGGGATAACTCCGAAACTACTTTTGCAATTTATATTGCCTGTGTTAATGATATTATACAACTATGCAGTATGCATAATAATTTAAAATCTGTTTGTTTTAAACAGTTTAAATATTTAATTACTACTTTGATTGTGTACCATAATATTACACCAGAAATTAATGTAAATAATGTGGCAGATGAGCCCATTATATTAAAATTATTGCAAGCAATGGAAAATTCCTGGCATAGTTTACCAGCTTGTCTTTGCCAACCCATAGGACCCTCTCTCATGTGGTTGCTCAGCAACATGGGCATGGCATGTGTTTTATTGTCTTATGATAAGACATTGAGTACATATTTTGGCAGTGTAACATGCTGTGTGTTGCGTGCATCTCACATCTCACGATGGCTAACAACGGCGAATCCCCTTTTGCGTCTGTATGTCCCAACCGAGAAGCCATCGAGAAACTTTGTTCATTTGGCCACGTTCATCATGCGTGTGTATGCACCTATGTGGTTTGCCATCAAAAGCAAGCCATCATGTAAGGACGGAGCTCGTCATGTGTTTAACATGATTCAGAAATCACGATACATGTCGCCTGCTCACAAGAAGCTTATCGATCCTGTAATTCAGAGAAACGCGTACTTTGCACACACCGAAAATCTTCTGCTGTGTATGGTGAGAGATGAAAGAGCACCCATACGCGAGTTGGTTCTGAGGAGAATATTGAAGGCACGGAAAGAGAAAGATGAGACAGATTGTTCGGTGCGGCAATTTGTTGATCCAAAATTGAATGTTGATGCGAAGGATTACACAGAAATGGTGGAGTGGATGTCGTGTTCAATGCTCAGTTCCTCAATACTGACCACAGGCTTGTTGTAGCAACTCTAAAGCTGCACCTTAAATCCTGGAGAATGGTACCATCCCAGCCGAGGCTGGATGTTGGCAAGCTCAGGGATGAGAGAGTAGCTGAGGAATTTGTGAACAGGCTGAGTGGACACTTGGGGGGTCTGGGTGCTTTGGGGGGTCCTGAAGAGTTGTGGAATGCCTTCAAGACCACCGTCTTTGATGTTGCCGGTGGATGTCTTGGAGCTCACCGCAGGGCAAAGAAGAATTTTGTCTCTCAAGGGACACTGGATACCATTGACCAGAGTCGCAGGGCCAGGCTGAATGGCAGAGCTGAGCTGTTCAGGGAGCTGAGGTGTAAAACTGTACGTGCACTGAGGGAGGACAAGGAGGCCTATGTGCGAGGAATCTGTGAGGGGGTAGAGCACCACCTGTGGACAGGTGATTCTCGTCCCACTTACAGGGGAATTCGCACATTGCGTTCATCCAAGTCCATCCCTCGGAGCACTGCAGTTAGAGCAGAGAGTGGTAGGCTCTTGACAGAGGAGTCTGAAGTGATGGCCCGCTGGGCCGGTTACTTTGAGCGGTTGTACCAGGCTGATCCCCCAGCTGTCGAGTTGGACGTCAAGGGTGTTACAATCCCTGTTGCTGTCCCTCGAATCAACTGTGGTCCACCTTCGCTTGTGGAAACACAGGCTGCGGTGACCCAGTTGAAACGGGGCAAAGCTCCAGGGATCTGTGGCATCCATGCTGAACTTCTCAAGGCTGGTGGAAATGCTGCACTCGTGTCGTTGCATGCAGTTTTGTGCTCTGCCTGGAACACAGGCATCATCCCAACTGATTGGAAGAGGGGCCTTGTTGTCCCTCTCTGGAAAGGGAAGGGTGATCGCCAAGACTGCAACAACTACCGAGGGGTGACGCTGCTCTCAGTGCCGGGCAAGGTCTTTGCTCGGATAATTCTTGATAGGGTTCGCCACCATCTGCTTGAGCACCAGTGTCCAGAGCAGTCAGGCTTTACACCAAAGAGGTCAACGATTGACCGTATCCTTGCTCTTCAGGTCCTCACCCAACCCAGACGAGAGTTTCGGCAGGGGCTGCTTGCAGCCTATGTTGATCTCTGTAAAGCGTTGGATTCAGTGAATCGGGATGTCCTCTGGAGGATTATTGGTCTTCGTGGGGTGCCCACAAAACTGATCGATCTGATGTCTGAACTCTACTCTGGTACTGAGAGTGCTGTGAAGTGTGGTGGTACCATCTCTGACTTATTTCCAGTTGATACTGGGGTTCGTCAGGGGTGTGTACTGGCCCCCACACTTTTCAGCACATGTATGGACTGGATTTTAGGGAGGATGTCGGAGAGATCAAGCTGCGGTGCATCATTTGGGAATGTCAAGATCTCGGACCTTGATTTTGCAGATGATGCAGTCATCTTTGCGGAGACTTTAGATATCCTTTTGGGGGCCCTCGAGGTGCTGAATGAGGAGTCGGAGCCGCTGGGATTACGGGTTTCTTGGGTCAAAACTAAGATCCAGGCTTTCGGTGACATCTTGGATGCTGCTGTCCTGTCTGTGTCTGTTTGTGGTGAAGATGTTGAGGTCATGGAGAGATTCACTTACCTTGGCAGTGATATTCATGTCTCTGCTGGCTGCGAGTCAGAGGTCAATAGACGTCTGGGTCGCGCCTGGGGAGTCATGGATTCACTGGATCATGGGGTGTGGTGCTGCCGGTACCTGTGCGGGAGGACAAAAGTCCGAGTCTTCAGGTCCTTGGTACTTCCAGTCTTGCTCTATGGATGCGAGACTTGGACTCTGACCAAGGATCTGAGACTGAGACTTAATTCCTTTGGTACCAGGTCTCTTCGGAGAATCCTTGGCTATCGCTGGTCGGATTTTGTGTCCAACGAGCGGTTGCTGAGAGAGACTCGGATGAGATTTGTTACCTGCATCGTCCGTGAGCGTCAGTTGCAGCTGTATGGACATGTGGCTCGTTTTCCTGACGCTGATCCTGCTCACCAGATTCTCTCAGCGAGGGAGTCTCATGAGTTGAGGAGGCCAGTGGGCCGACCACGTGCCTCGTGGTTGCAGCAGGTTGACCATCATCTCAAGGAGATGGGGATGGGCCTGGCATCTGCCTGGGGGATGGCCAGATGGAGGCCCCTGGAGTACCGGCGGAAAGTGGACGCAGCGACGCGCTGTTCTGGCACATGCTCCCATACCTGACCTGACCTGATGTCGTGTAAAGTGACGGAACCACCGATATTGTGGAACATGACGAATGATGAACTGTGGGCATTAATAAATGAAACTGAAATCCCATAAGTAGACTTTAAGCGTTACCCTTGCCATAAACAAGCCGTAGAGCGCGGAATCAAACTCGTAATCGAGGCGTCAAAGTTAGTGTACGGCGAGTCATCGAGAGACGGATTGATCAGAAATAGGCAAAACTCAAGGAACAAGATGGCAAAGTTTAACACCAAGAAAGAATATAAAATGTGATTTTCTGACATTGACTGCATATTTACTAATGGCAATGACTGTTTGATTAACTTTTATCAAGTTAGTTTTATCTGAAATATCCATATTCGTTTATTTTTTTTTTGTTACTGTTTGTCATATTTGAGAGACTTGGGCTACCTGAAGTCATTAAAGAAATTAAAAATAAATTTAGTCCATCACTTATTAATTATGTTACATCTTTTAAAAACTATTCCAGATCAAAAATATGAAAATTACAAAAAATATTCATTTTCACTCCACCCTAATATATATATATATATATATATATATATATATATATATATATATATATATATATATATATATATACTTTGGTAGGAGTGGAGGGGTCTGGTAGAACAGAGAGAGAATGAATGATGACCTCCAGCTGGCCTTGGTGAGATTGGTTTCACACGAGAAGCATTTTACTGGTCATACAAAATACTAAGAAGCAGACAGTAGAGGATAGGTGGGAGATAAAATATTAGGTTATAGGTCTTAGTAAGAATGTGATTATATACTTTTTGAATACAAAGAAATGAATATAAGGAATTGTGTATATAAAAAGGCAGTGAGTACATGGGTCTCATAAGCATTAGGCAAAAGAACTCAAACTGCAATACGTGTCCACTGGGTGAAAGAGAATGACATAATCATGGCAAAAGTTGTAGTGTTATCAACCAGGTCACCTTGTTTCATCGTAAGACATTCCTTTTATCAATATTTACGTAAAGGGAAACATAACTGACAGCCAATATGACTATAGCATAAAAATCAAATTTATAAAGCACCAGCAACAATTATAATTGAGAGTACATGAATATAATTATTTTTCCTCCACAATTCCCCCATTTTTTCCATGTCAGGAAAATTTTAATAATTATATTACACATGATCACCATACCCCATTCCGAGAGGAGAAAAGATATCCGTTACACAAGTTCAATCAACAATGGCAGCGAGTGCTAGTGAGTGTGTTTCCATTTAATTCATGGCCTGTTCATCAGCATGTGTCACAAATCGAAAAGACATGTTACCCGAGGCCAGAAGATAAGCAGGTCAGGGTGTAGATAGAGCAGCATCCAACGGGAAACACAGTCGAGGCACTCCTTGAGCTGCAGAGAAGGTAGATCTTGGCAGGTACGAGCTTGGGCCCGACACTGGGTTGAAGGAGACAAAAAGGTCTCGAGATGTGACCCAGAGATCCAGCCCCAGCACAGTATGGGGCCTCGTAGCAGCAGTTTGTGCAATCAGGTTTGATTCACCAGGCGAGCTGTGCACGTTGGAGGCAGCCGCGATGGCTGCACGAGCCCCACCCTCACCATTGAAAACATGTTGCAGATGACTTGCCGTGTGGACCTTCAGGGCCTTCGTTGTGCATTGTGCAACCACGGCAAGTTCACGATGTATCTGCAGAGCAGCAATTTGCGAGTGTAGTTGGGGACATTCCTCCATGCAGGCACCACGCAACGGCGACGTTAAATCTTTGCCTTGCTGTGGTTTGACTTGTCCAACCTTCTCTTCAGTGGGTTTTTTTTCTTTTTTCCCTTTTTTCTTTAACATGCTCATCTTATCTCCTCAGTAAGGGGGTAGTGTCATGATCACGTGTTGAATTCCCAATCACCCAAATCTGAGTTCTCCCCATTGTCCAATCTTTTGGTGGAAGTTCTTCCAAAGCTTCATTAGACGAAATCGTACACTGCATCGTTCAACTGCTCTCAACACTCCGAAACAAACAAAATCAAGGTTAAGCATCGATAAAACACGCCAACCAATAAACGTCATGGGCTCATGTATTTCAATCAGACTGACAAAGGTTCTTATAGAAGCATTTAACTTGCATTATATGTTATATCAAAATTTTATCCCTTTCCTTTCCTTGTTTTTTGCACCTAAACGACATGCTAAAATATACAGAAATCTCAGTTGTATGTACACTCAAAAACATTCATTTCATTTGCTATTTCCATGTTGAAAGGGCAACAGTCTTTTTCAGGGTTCCAATTTGCAATCAATAATTCTTTTCACCATCCTTCAAAAAGAAAATCCCTTCTAGTCAAGAAAAATATTCTATCATCTGTACAATAATTATGAAAGTGAGCTCCTTCTTCTTCTTCAATGTATTTTAATTCGTCTGAGCGATAAGTACAACACTCAAACTCAACAAGAGGACAGGTTCCCCCCTTTTTTTTTTTTGGAACAAGTACCGAATCCAAAGCGATTCGATTTTGCACAGTTACCATTTTAACATTTGCAATCATTTTAACATTCATATCTGCTAAACATTTGACAGTTTCATTCACAAGCAGTTCCAGAGCAACTGCCATTATGTATTTATTTATTTATTTTCCCAGCTAACTTAGCACTTCTGTACTGATGAAAGATGGTCAAGTCAGTGTTAGAAATACCTCAACTTACTTAAGTAAACGTACAAGAAGTACTACTTAATCAAAAATCATGCACCTGCCCAATTAATCAGAAAACAAATAAAACAGGTAATATTTAAATTGGCTTGTGGCATCATTGCTCTCTTTTTGGT
This sequence comes from Eptatretus burgeri, assembly GCF_056783735.1. Taxonomy (NCBI): domain Eukaryota; kingdom Metazoa; phylum Chordata; class Myxini; order Myxiniformes; family Myxinidae; genus Eptatretus; species Eptatretus burgeri. Next base: position 138,106,906 of record NC_140962.1, on the reverse strand, counting down.
TCATGAGTCAGTAAGTGGCCACTATATTCGTTATTGGTGTGTATGTGTGTCTGTCTGTCTGTCTGTCTGTCTGTCTGTCCCGAGCATAGCTCCGTGGGTTTTGATCTGATCCTGATAAAATTTGGGTGGAAGGTTTATATCATGATCAAGTTATGTTTTCCTGAGAATGGGCGTGGTGCGCCCATTATGGGCAGAGCCACGCCCAAAAAACGTGTTTTTAGGGGGTAGCCGATTTCAATTTACATCTTCTCTGAGGGGGTTTGTCGAATCTGGCAGGGGTTTCGGTATTTGGTTAGCCCAATGGCACCTGCATTGCCCCACGGAGCTCGATTTTTCATTTTCGTCCCAAGGTCAAGGTCACAAGGTCACAAACTTAGAAAATTGCGAATTTTGACATAAAAATCATACGGCCGCCCAAACTTTGAGAGCTGGGATGACAATATTTTTTTATGCATAATCTTGAGGTCATTCCCCACCTAAAGTCTTGAAACCATTTTGCTCTATCTCGAACACCTTGCCCGTGGCACCCCCTTCAAGTTTGTTTTTACGCTGATTTCATCAAAGTATGGATAATCCGAGGAGTGCGAAATGCCATATAGCCTTTATGACGTTATATTGTTCCTGGAATGTTCCAGAGGAAGTTTTGCACCAAAGGTCATAATCCTTGACCTTTGACCTTTAAAGTTCACAAAGGTCAAATTTTCAAAGTTGTGGGAATCGAACTGGGTTTTCGACCTTCGACGAACTAACTCCAATAAGCTATAGCACGTATCCTGTTTCCTTATTTTAATGTCCACAACATTGTTTTGTGACCTTTAAAGGTTATGCAAAGGTCAAATTTTTAAAGATTTTGAACGAAACCGAGTTTTCGACATTTTGCAGCTAATAACCTGTCACTCGTACCACATCATATTGATCATTTTTATAACTTGGTCAAAAATTATCACATTGTTTCAGAAGTCAAGGATGAGACAATCTACATCGTCAAATACCGCTTGTGAACCATCGTCGTCTTCAGACTTGTCAATAATATAATTCTTAAATTCTGACCGATTTAACATTCATTTCACATGGTCATGCCTTCTGTACTCTGCATAATTCTTGTTTCTCCTTTTTGTTTTTTTCCCCCACAAAATATGAAAGCATTTCCAGTACATGGTACAATTCCTTATTCCATTAATTGATTTCATAATTGCTGTTGATCTAGCCACTCTTCCAGCCATTCTGCAATATGTTTATGTAAATACCATGCTGCTTTCCCTCATGTCTTGATTTTCCCTTGCAGTTAACTTATGATTCTTAATATGTAATGTTGACCAATCTGTCGATCAATTTAATAACAGAGACCCTCTTTCAATGTTTTGTAAGTACCTCAACTTAATATATTATCTCGATTCAACTCTCAGAAACTTTTCCCTACCCTCAATTAACAGATCAACAAGGTACATAGCTACAGTGATTGACAATATATCAATCAATCACTACAACTTATCAATAACCTAACTGTGATATAACCAATCATTCACATCCGTCCCAAGTTACTGGTTCAAAGATACGGACTCTAATTACTCCGCAAATTTTGATCCATTCAAGAAGAAGTTAGGAAAAACGGATAGGGAGAATACTCCGTCACTTGAAGACCCCAATACATTTAAATTAAGATTACGAGACTTGTATGATAAAAGGTTTCTCAATTTGTAATCTCAAAAAAAAAGTTGATATTAATTATAACCAAAAGAAACATGATGATTTGAATGCCAATATGAATTGTCATGGAGGAAAAGACACAATGAAGAAAAATCATGTGCCTCCAGTGTTCTTAATGAGTTCCCTTTTCTTTTCTTTTTTTATGAGCTGAGTCTGAAAGTAATTAACTAAGTTCCCATACACAACTTCCATTAGTTACTAACTGTTCCCCATGTTAATGCATGTGACAACAAACCCGGTGCATGCAAACATTATCATGAGTATCACTTGTTGGTCCCATTGACCATAAGAGTATCCCATCATTACCATTCAGGTCAAAGCACACTGGTAATTCAAAACTAGGTTGTTATAATTACACTAATTAACAAGTAGCATGACTATCATTGTCATCACAGGGTGAGTCTTTTGGAAGTCTTTCTCGGGCTCTCAGCTCTGCAAACTCCCCCATAGTAAGAGTTCCACGCCGCTCAGCCTTGACATCGAGTTGCCGAGCTGCAGACCACACTTTGGCTGCAGAGCGTTCATTTGCAAACATTTAGGAACAAAACTTGCCAATATGGTTACGAAATACAAAATTTCTCCAGTTTATTTATACCAAATGCTAATATTGTTTCATCAACCTGATAAGCATCCATTTCTTTCATGGTCAATGGAGCTGAAATATCTCGGAAAAATAAACCTGTTTTTAAACAGGTGTACAAAAATTGTCAAATCATTTGTCAAAATTGAGTGATCAGGCGAATAGCATTTAGCTCCCAACTGGTCCCTCTCTCTCCTGATTGGCTACTCCTGATGGCCATGAGGTTAAAACTCCACCTTTTGAGTGCATTATTTATCCAATCTCACTTAAACAGCTTTATGGTCTATCATTGTGACAATAAATAGAATTGTCCAATTAAATCTAATGAATTTACCCTGACAGATAGAGGCCATATATGTTTTTTTTTTTTTTCTGTCTGCTTCCCGTACAAAAAGCTCGACCTTGGCAGGCAAAGGATTGGAATGTTCTTTTGATAAGGCCTGCAACGGCTGTGTGTGTTTAAGGAGCACCAGACAGCCAGTCTGTACAAAAGCCATCTCAGGAGCACTAGCTTTGTCTGGATTTTAACCTAATTTTCTTCTCAACTTGATGTACTTGGTTAACGGATCAATCATTGTAAAGGCCCTGTCACACCTTGACGATTTAGCCAACGTATGCCTGACGTATGAAAAATTTGGCTAAAACGCTGGCACACGTCGAATACGTTATGGATAAGTTTGTATGCGTTAAGAGCACGCTGGCATACGTCGTAGTATGCCGAGCTGTTAGACAAATTTTCCATGCTTGAAATTTTTCGACGTATGCCAGCGTATGACTCGCACGTTCCGCATAACACTGGCCATAAGTTGTAGGCACGTAAGTTGTAGGCATGTAAGTTACTCATAAGTTGAAACGCGTCGAGGTAATGTTTAGCTTACCGAAACTTATTTCTAACCTATGAGTACCGTGTTGTAGGCACGTTATGCGATCGTTGACACACGTTACTTGTAAGGTACTCATAAGTCAAAACGCGTCAAGGTAATGGTTAGCGTCAGTGTTCCAGACTCCCTGGTTTTTTTTTTTTCTTCGGTATGACGGTGATGTTGACACTTCGATTTATAGTGCGGTTATAATATAATATAATTTGAAGGCTGCCGCTCAACGATTTCAATCATAACCGCACGAGAAATCAAAGTGTCAACATGACCGTCATACTGAAGAAAAAAAAAAAAACCAGGGAGTCTGGAACACTGACGTGAACCATTACCTCGACATATTTCGACTTATGAGTACCTTGCAAGTAACGTATGTCGACGTGTGTCAACAATCGCGTAACGTGCCTACAACTTATGGCCAGCGTATGCGGAACGTGTGTCGTACGTCGAGAAATTTTCAACATGCTGAAAATTTCTTGACGTACTCGGCGTACAAAGACGTATGCCAGCGTGCTCTTAACGTATACAAAGCTTACCCATAACGTATTTGACGTGTGCCAGCTTGGTTCAGCAAATTTTTCATACGCTGGCTAAAACTTCAAGGTGTGACAGCGGCTTCACACTTCGATGTCTAGTGCGGTTATGATTTGAATCGCCGAGCCGCAGCCTATGAATAGCCTACGCCACGTGATCGTCGGCGATACGCTGCCGCACTATGCATAAGTTAGACTATCGTTGGGCATAGGTTGTGAACGCCGACAACACGCTCAGCATTCGTTTGTATAAGTTATCTATATGTGATTTAAAACATTCTGTGTACGTTACTAAAACGTTATGCATACGTCCAACACGTTATTATACACCCAAAACCTAAAAAAACAGCAATAGTTCAGTGTATGCCAGCGTTTTACATACATTTTGAGACCTTGCCATATGCTGGCTAAAACGTCAAGGTGTGACAGGGCCTTAAGAGGTAACATTATTTCATTCATATATGCAATGAATTTTGCCTGCCTGAATCGATCAAAGGGTTACACTGAGTTGTTTGCCATTGCCTTCCCAGCAGTGGTTTGGCAGGAATTTGTCTTTAACATCCATCAACCAATGTCGTTTATTAACTTTAACATTCACAGACTAATGAAGACAGCACGCCTAGTTTAACGTCCATCCGAGGGATCATGCATCATCTGTGAATCCCCCTGTGTGCTAAACATCATCAAATCACTTTAAAATCATTCCAAATCAATCACATTTCTATATTTCGATCACATTTTAAGTACAATGGTTACTATTCAAATCAAAATTTTGGAAACATTTCTCACACGCATGTGCATTTCAACACAGTAGCCCCCACCCTCCCAAACTGTGCCGTGGGTGAAACACACACGCACACACACACACACACACACACACACACACGCGCACACACACACACACACACACACTTGAGGGACGCTAGGTTTTTTTATGACGATGGCACTCGCATTTTGGGGCCATTTTTTCTCGGGGGCATTATTCCTTCCGCCCCCCCCCCCGTGCTTGAATCCGCATATGAATTGAATTGGGGGGGGGGGGTTCCAGTACCCATAAATCTTGTCTTGCAGTATGAACAGCTGCTTCTAAGACCTCAGCTTGCTGGGCTGAGTCATTGTAGGCAAATTCCCACTTTTCATCCATTTATTTCATCAGTACTGAACAAAGGGCTATTTGATTAATTTTGTCTCATAATGCCGGCGATAGCGAGTCTCCTAATTGGACCACTTCCCTGCTGGTAAAGCACAGATGTTCCAGTTTAGTGTTAGCCCGTTCAGGAAGATTTGTGACCTTGGTTTTTATCAGCACCAAGCAAGTGGCCCCAAGCCAAAGTGGTCTCATCATGAGCCAGTAACTAAACCACGAACAGACAGGCTGTTTTAACTCCCTGCCTGAAGTTTCTTTCGTTGTTGCAATATCATTTATCATGTATGACATCGTACAGTAATCTTCAGTTCCTTATCGAGCTCACAATCGCTTCAAATTCAGATTTTCACCAAGATTGAATTCACACACACACAAACACACACCTCTCAATCTGGTCTTAAAACACTCTCAACGACATCTGCCCTGCACTCTAAATAGATCGCAGCACAATGCTTGGGCTCTGTCTTTCAATACAAGCTTACATATACTCAGTTATTTGTGTCCATGCCAAAGATGCAACAGTGCATGCAGATTCAGTCGTCATCGTTTTTCCTCTGCAATCAGCGTGTGCACTTCGCCTCATCCAGAGTCTTCACAGTGTACGGTGACGACCAATCCTTATCTCCACTTTCTGTACTCATGCATTCCCATAAGCTTCACAGGTCACAATACACAACAGCACGTTTTATTCCAGTAAAATCTACTCGATTCGCACATGCTCCATTTTAACACTCACCTAGTACCACATGCGGATCAATGCAAATCTGTGCATACAAATCAGATATAAATACAAACACATAAGAGTTCCAGGTTGGAACACTCAACTTGCGTCCTTAACACAAAACTCAACCTTTCCAATCACAAAGCATTCACAAATCCGTCCAAAGAGGTAACTCCTTGATGCAAAACGATAGGATTTACGAATCCGTAACACCTCCACACAATACAATGCAACAGTTTTACAGCAAGCAAACTTCCAGTGAGTTCCATGAACAAACAGAAATCCAAACGGGTAACTCAACAAACATTCATAACACTTATTCGTTCTCCCACTTGCCCATTCTCATTGCTCGTTTACCTGGGTCGGCATCAGTTTAGCCTCCGTCTGAGCATGTCGCTGTTCGATCAATGAACTGCAATGGGTCACATAGGGCATCAGATCCTTCACATCTTTTGATTCCCAGCCGATACACACTCGCTTGATCTCGTTCTGCAATTTTGCTGCCAACCCGCTGATAAAGGCATGAGCGATAAACTGCTGATAAATTTTTGCGGATCCTCTCGTACCTTCGGCATCTCGTTTGCAATGGCACTCAACTCAGAACCCAATGGCCGACATAATGCTTGCAGGCCTCTTGCCCCCCCCCCGGGTAATCTCGCAATGGGAACATACCTAACGGTGCCTCCTCATCTCCTTCCTTCGCAGCCTCCAAGGTGGCCTATCTGGATCGGGTCTGCACTCCGACCCTGTCACCAAGAAGAGCCCTCTCTTGTCGTTATGTCGCAGCCTCCTTCCTCTCCACGATCTCCGTATTCTCCTCTTTTGATACTCCTCCTGTGGCTCCTCGTTTGATACTGCTCCTATGGCTCCTCGTTGATGCTCTTCCTGCCCTGTACCATCATCTCCCTCTTCGCCTGGTTCTTCGTCCTCGAGCGGCGGCGCCGTTGGAACTATGCCTGGAATGAGGTCTGGCCACCTATCTGACTCCTCTCCATCATCCTCAAACTTGACAGGGGCAGCTCGCTGTTTTCTCTTTGATTTATTTTCAAGTCTCACGGGCATCTGCTTAGTCACCTGGTCTAGCTGACCCTTCAGGTTTAACAGCCGCGTATTTTCGACCCTGTCCTGACACTCCTCCATGCAATCCATGTATGCTCCCCAATGTACGTGCCTCGAGGCCTTTTTGTCCTTTCCTTTTTCCTCCAGAACTTTCCTTAGGTGATTCAAACAATCCCAATCAAAAGTACCATTCTCAGGAAAAGGCAATTTACTGTTCCTAGTTCAAACGCACCAATTTGCAACGTCTCTCACAGAATCAGGTCCGTATTTATCGAACATATATCTCGCGCATGTCCCTCTGCGTGGCCTGGGGCGGTTGCTTCGGTATACCCAATCTCATCACAACAGGATTTCCCATCCTGCAAACCGTTACAAGATCACAAATGCCATATAATATGCACTTCAATATAGCGATAATACAACAAATCCTGGTCAGCACTGTGATAAAGCAACTATATAGTACTGTTGGTTCGAACCACATAACCTCAATCCACATAACACATCACAATCACATAGTAATCAATAACCACATAACAATCACACTTTATCACACAGCGAGCTGGGTCTCGAACCCCTCTCTTTGAGGAGGTGGGATTCCAACCCCCTCCCTTTGGCCAGAGGGAATTGGCCTTTTCCGCTCTGCCTCTGCTGTACCAAGTACAGCTCAGTGAGCCGAGTACCGAACTCGCTCAAGGTACGGTGAAGACTTGAACTCCCTGTGAAGAAATCCCCGAGCTCTGTTCAGCCCCGAAGGCTTAAGCGGTCTCGAACCGCAGGATCCCCTCAGGCCTATCAATAAAAATTCTCTGACATGTACTTTCCTTTGTCGATGTCGATGTACTTTACCCGCTAAGAACAGGTCCGCCGTCAGGGATGGCATCTCGTTGGCATCTGACAGCTTCTAGTCTGCGATGCTCAAGCGTTTGCCGTCCCTCCGGACCATGGACTGCCTCCAGGGATTTAGTACATCCGAGTCACGGCACCAATTTGTCGTGGAATTTTGTTGTCTTAACCAACTCGGTGTAAATCCTATTCCTCAATTTGTAATACACAAATAATCCACTGTCCACAAGGAAAAGTACATTTGATCAAAGAATATTTATTGTGTGGTACCACAGATGTAAACATCCACAATGATTTGTACTCAACTAAGCTTACATTTCCTGATATATAAAGAGATATACTTTGGAAGGAGAGAGAGAGAGAGAGAGAGAGAGAGAGAGAGAGAGAGAGAGAGAGAGAGAGAGAGAGAGAGAGAGAGGAGAGAGAGGAGGGGGGGAGGGGAGGAGAGGAAAGAGGGAGGATTCTGGCAGATGTGACGCCCAGTTTAACGTCCATCCGAGAGATGGCACATGGGAAACACCAGGATCACAGTTTATTGTTGGGTCAGAGTTTGAAACCAGGTGAGACAGCTTAGAGCGAGCAGGTGTACCTCTCGGCTACGTACAGTTTTTGGCCCTATCTCTCAATGCTGAAGAATCACTTTAAAAATGAAATGAACCTCAGATCCGGATTCGGATTTTCACCAAAATCAAATCAATTCGTTCTTGTTAAACACCCAACCTGTCCACCAAGTTTCATTCAAATCCATCCACAACTTATTGAGATATTGTTCTCTATACACTATTTTGGCCCTGCCTCTCAATGGTGAAGAACCACTTTAAAAATTCCAGTAGCCAAATCCAGATCTTAACCAAAACGTAATCAGTTTGTCCTTATCACACACCCAATCTTCTCACAAAATTTCATCCATATCTGTCCACAACTTTTTGAGATATCATGCAGAAAGACAGATGGTATTGTTTACTCTACACCTCTGGAGAGTTCTCTCACACAACAGATCTGATTTATACATTTATTGTGTGTTTAAGTCATCACAAAGGAATGTTATTGTAGTTATTTCTATTATACACAGATCCTCCTGTCTCTTTCTCTCTTTCTCTCTTTCTCTCTTTCTCTCATTCTCTCATTCTCTCATTCTCTCATTCTCTCATTCTCTCATTCTCTCATTCTCTCATTCTCTCATTCTCTCATTCTCTCATTCTCTCATTCTCTCATTCTCTCATTCTCTCATTCTCTCATTCTCTCATTCTCTCATTCTCTCATTCTCTCAGTCTGACAAACCTATTAATTACATGAAGATTGAGAACTTTGTATGCCTAGTGTTGGCTTAATGGTTAGGGTGGTGGGCTTGGGATTATTGGGTCCTGAGTTCAAATATCACTTGGCTGTTGAATTAATACCAGGTGGGGTTGACTCAGCCTGTCATCCTTCCGAGGTTGGCAAAATGAGTACCAGCTTGCTGGGATGATTGAGTCATTCGAGTATCCTGTGCCGGAGTGGAGACTCGTCCAGGATTGTGCCCAATAGCCCCAGGAGACTGCATCAGCATTGAGAGCAGTACCAATGCTCTGTGCAGAATTTGGGCCCGATGGATGGATGGATGAGGGTGAAAACATAACCTCCTTCCACTTTCAGTGACGGGGGTAATTATGGGCTCATGGAAAGCCAAAGCAGGCTCCACAATGCCCAGCCCGATTTTGTAATATGAAACATTTCTGTTTTGTGACTTATATGCAAATGATTTTCTTTGGAGAAAATGACTTGAAAATAAAAACGTTAACACCTGTTCATGTTTCTACAGGAATGAGTTGATGAACAATGGGATACAGACATTTCAAGCTTCCAGTAAGTCACTTTTCTTCCTGCTCACCATTGTGATCGTTTTTTTATGTTGCGAAAACGAAGTTTTTGCAAGATATGTTAATCAGCTTGAATGTTTTTTTTTTTTTTTGTCTGTAATCGCGTATCGATCATTCTGCAGAGCACAGTTATCATTGGAAATTTTTGTAACTTCGCATATCAGAGTCCTATCGAGGTCCCTTTCAGCGCATAAAATTTTCAGGGTCAAAGGTCAAGGTCACTTTGTCGCAAATCAGGGGAGTTGACGAAACCCTTATTTTTTGGAGTAATTTTGATCGGACCGTCTTCAAACTTCATGGGAATATAGTTCATGATCTGGCGCTCAGCTGATTAATTTTTGGTGGCGATCGGCCTTGACCTTCATGGTTAGCGCTTCAGGTCGAAAGTTTTTTTGACCCCAAGGTCAAATTTTTTAATCTTAGGTACCATATCGTGTAATACCTCAAATTGAACACCTCGATGAGTGCTTTCTAGATATGTCAAGCTTGAGACATTATGACGTTATGAGGCAAACGCATATTTTTCATGGTTACTCTGTAGAACGATTCTCATCGGAATCTCTCGTAGGCAGATATTCCTCAAGGAGTCGCTCCTGGTGGATAGCAGCTCTGTTCACGTCAGTGTGACCTTAAATAAGTCACACGTGGTCACCTTTTGGCAAGATAGGGTCACCCTGGGGGTGACATTGGTTTTTTATTTTATTTTTGATGCTGGAAGAAACGTCAAAGGAGGCATATTCAATGCAACAGTAGATTGAACAGATTGAACCTGAAAAGACTAGGGTTTCCCAAGGAATGCATAAGAGGTTGAGATCTGTATAAAATTGAGAATCCACTGACTTTCCGCCAGTAAGAGAGTGGGTCTTTGCAAATTTTCCTCCTCCATGAACATGTTCCTTTCACACAGCACATGTTAGTGACCTCTATATTCCACTTCCTCCTTTTTGGTCTTGCACCCTCTGTCCTCTCTTAGCTCTGCTCTCCTCAGTTTCAGCAGGGTGCACATGGTCTGCCAGTAATCCTCTTTATGTTAAACTCCCAAAATCCAGGCTCACTGCTCACCTCCTCATTTACTCATCTTTTCTCTTGCTCGTGGAACTAACTTCCCCAGTCTGTTCAGTCCCATTTTTGCCTCCAGGGATTCAAGACAGCTGTTCACCACTATCTTAGGTTATCCCCCCCCCCTCATCCACACTCATGATCTTTTCTTCCCCAAATGACCCCATTGCCAAGCACTCCCTTTTCCAGGTTATTGGTCCTCTTCTCCCTCACCTCATTTTGTTTTAGTTGTCAGTTGGTTTGTTACTGCTTATCCTCCCTTTCCCCTTCTTGCTGTGTTTCAGCATGTGTGCAGCTTGTTCACCCCCACGTGTTCTTCTCTCCCTCCCCTTGAACTTGCTCTCACTCTGATGTCTACTCTGCTGTTGGTCTTTCCCCCTTTCCATTTTGTTCTCTTCTGTAGTTATGCTCTAGCCCTTCCACTCTCCTCAATTATGTACATACACACAAAAACATGCCAATTGTGGGGAAGGCCTTGTTTTCAACCACTGCAAAAGAAGCAAGGTGGGAAGCAGGAGCACCAGTCCAGAATGTGGAGTCACAATTTGTGGAGCTCCTTCTGAAAGATTTGTACACCGTGAGCTTGGCGTGACTGAGGAATGCCTTAGCTCTGGAGAACATCTAGACAGTGACTGGCCTCCGACACTAGCTAGCTTGGTGATATGATCTTCCCAAGAAAAGTTATGGCACAATGTGAAGCCAAGGAGTTCCAATGACTGCACCTCTTCCAGTGGCTGTCCAGCCAAGTGTAGTTGGAAAGATTGAGAGCATGGGACTTATTGGTGTTTTTGGTGGCTGACTAGCAGTGTATCCTATTCAGGTCTGCAACTGTGATCATTCTACGCAGGATTCAGTCATCCACAAAATATTGAAGTTTGTTTTTCAGAGAATCAAACAGATTATTGACATAGATCAAGAATAATGTAGGTCCTTGGATTCCTTGTGCCTGGTGTTGGCTTCGCGGTTAATGTGGCTGGCTTGGAACCTTAGGGTCATCCTTCCGAGGTCGGCGAAATGAGCATCAGTGTATTGGGGTGATAACTTCACTATTCAGGGTAGCCTGCGTCAGAGTGGCGACCCATCCAGGACTGTCTGTACTCTTTGCCAATGAAACTGCTTCGGCAGCCCTATGCACCTTTACAGAACAAATGGAATGGTATTATTATTAAGCTGCCTTGTGGAACGCCAACTTGAAAGGAAAAATAACGGGAAAGGACACCATAAAGGACCATCTGTTGTTTCTGCTCAAAGAGAAAATTGGGCAACCATTTTAGCAGGAAGAATCGTAACGTTTGTAAATTCCCAAGGAGGAATTTGCCTGTCCCAGAAGGACCTGTTCAAGAGAGAAAAAGAGTGTTTGATAACAACGAAGCGCATTTCCTGAGGATTAAAGCACTAATGCCGTCACGACCAATTGCGGAAGAAATTGGAGCTGGCTAAGAAACATCTCGACTGTGGCAGGGCAGAAGTCAACATGCTGACAGGAATAATCTGGAAAGGTGGAAAGGGTGGATGTAGGAAGGGATGGATTTTGGACATTGGTCTTTTAATTGAAGACGGAGTTATCGAGCATGACTCCATCCTTTAGGAATGAAGATGGGAAGGAATGAAAGAGGGATGTGTACCAGATACTGACCAGCTCCCACCAGCCTTTGAAGAATCGTGAGAGGCTGGATAATTTGTCTCATAGATGAGCCTGTTTTGGGGTCCTGGCTCTTGTTATGACAGATACACATTGATTCCGACCTGTGCAGAGAGGGGCTGCAGGTTGCCATCGGTTGGGATTGCCTTACCTGCGGAGAATTGGTGGAGAGTTGATGTTTTAGATTTTCACCCCGAACGTTCCTAATTTTGTACACCCATTATAATCTGGAACATTTTTTTTTTTTTTTTAACATCCAGCGAATGACAATGCTGATTGTGTACATTGTGTCACTGTTCCACAGGGACCAAGTGGAAAAAGTTGATGAGGATCTTCAAGAATTTCAAAAAGTCATCCACCAGTAAGAATATTCTTGTTTATGAAGGAAACAAGGGTTGTGGAAAGAGTTTCCTCCTGGAACATATTTCCAACGTTTTAGAGAGAAAGACCAATACCAAGAAGAAATACAAGAATCACAGGTGTGTTTAACAGATAATTAGCCTGTACTTTAAATCCCAAAAGGACCTTGTAGATGTGAGATCACTGATAATGCCATAACCGGTTTCGGGTGCCTTCACGTGTGATGCTGGTTCGAGAGTTCCTCCCTCCAGCTCATCAAAGTGAAGTTTCCCAGAGCAGATCCATTGTATTTTATTTCCTTTTTTTGAAATTTTCATTCATGTGTTGCTGTTCATGTTTTCATCCAATTTTCTATGTCAAACGGTACGTAGTTGCGTTGAATTGTCAGATTTGTGTCCTTGTTAAATTCTGGTCTACTCGCTTGCGGCTTGGATATAGTTGGCATGTTGCTTCTGTTTCTGCTTTGACAACCAGTGCTTTTATTTCAATTCCTTTCTCCCAAGTATTGTATCCTTCAACTTGATCCTTTTCCCTCGTCCTCGCTCCAAAAATACTGTCGTGTCCACGCCGATTAAGACCGACGCTGGACGGATGGACCAAACTGGCTTTTACTCCGTTGGACTGCGTTCAAACAATGGCGGCTTTGCGTGTGCAGGAATCACAAGAAGCAATGATACTCTTAACTCTTATAAAACCAACGGGTTTATTTCCCGAACAAATAACAGTGGAGACGTGACGGTAGAGACGACGATGGATTGAGGTGGGGAAGAAAGAGGGGGAACACTGAATCGATAAATAATTATGTATAATGACACTGAAACCTATTGCACAACACACCGGATTCAAACACAGACAGGGATGAGCAATGAGAAAACCCGGATGAGGAATTAACTGTAATGGTGGACGAGGAGGGAGCAGGTCCACGGGCTAGAGAGATGAGTAGACGATGAAGCAAGCGACGAAGGCACACAAGCAGAAGCCAGGGACGAGGAATCGGGCACAACGGATGGGGCAACGTCAAGTGCAGGAACAGGAGAAGGCAGGCACATGAGAAAGAAGGCAGGTAGTCAGGCAGGCACCACGGACAGAGCAACTGTTTCCTCTCCACACGATTTCCTTCTCCCTTCGAGACGATTCCAACTCTCCTGGATCTTGCGAGCTCTCCCTTCGGAAAGACGAACTCCGCCTCTTCAGAGGCAACTGTAACTTTGCCCCCTCGGGAGGTGATTAAAAGCTCCTCCCCTCGCTCTCAGGACGGTGCAGCCCCTTTTAAAGCCCTTTCTCTCTTTTTTGCTTTGACCTCGCCTTGGTGCCTCATCCATTGGGATATACAAGAGGTTATACGTACGATTCCTTACCTTAAACCCGATTTATCACAATGCACCACCCTCTGTATGGTGCACTTTTAAACAGGCAATTCTTAAGCTATGTGGGTTAACTACTTGCATGTGGACCACACTACTCCATATGGTTCTTTATGTACTAAGGTAATCTCTACTCCCCCCCACCCCCCACACACACACACACACACACAAACGTAACAATACAAATAACAAAAGCTCTTCTTCACTCCAAGAAAACAAACAAATATGAACTCGATCTACCATGCACAGTTCCTCCTTCATGCTCTCTCCCTTCTTTTTTCAATATCCACAAGCTGAGCCTTCATTTAATAAAACATTTATTCCTTTTAAAGTTCTTAATAACATTTGAAAAAATGCTTTAAAATGCATTAATTTTAATATGCATCATTCTTCCTACTCCATCAGGAACAATCCAAGCATTCTTGTCCTTTTTTCACAAAGCTTTTTTCCCAAAACGTTTTCACTCCTGAACACTTAGTTAATCGACCCTCCTCTCATATGTGCAGCTCCACTCTCCTCAGTTCCTTTAATCTTTCCACCCCTCCCATGAAGTCTCTCTCCATAAGTCCAGTTTGGGAATCCTCACAAGTCAATTTTGCAGAAGTTATGTACACGGACCAATCACTTCTTCTACTCTGCGACTTTCTCTACCCTCCCACCTCTTGTTTGTGTGTTGTACCGTTCTCCCAACGATGAATCGATTTTTACTTCTCTCTCTCAGACAACATGGACCAACTTTTAATCACTCATCCCAACTCTTTCTTCCTCGGATGTGGTGATTTAAATTGTCACCATGCCAATTGGCTGGGTGCTGGTACCTCTCTCCCCAGCTATGGCACTTCAGCAACGGACTTCTTTGACTCCATGGGACTGACTCAAGCTGTGAACTTTCTGATCCGGATTTTTTCCCTGCTAATGTCTCCTGCTCTTCCTCTGCTCCAATTGGTTCATCTGAGCATGTTCTTGTGAAGGTCAACATCTCTCTCGCTATTAATTTTCAGAGAAAATACTTGTTGCCGGCGAGTCTGGCAGTTCCCTCGAGCAGGTTGGCAGGGACTGCAAGCAGCCATCTCACTTCAGGACTGGTCTCCTATATTCGCCACCCCAATATTGACTCAGCCTGGGAATTCTTCCACAGAAACCTGGTTTCCCTTATGCACATATTCATCCCATCTTGTCTTCAGTTATCATATCCATCCTCCCACCCATGGTACACCGAATGCAGTGGTGCGGCAGTTTCCTTGAAACAACTCGCATTCTCCTCCTGGAAGGCAAATCCGACCGAAGGCCACGTCAGATCATTCCACAAAGCCCGCAACAAGTGTGTGTTCCCTCTCAGTAGAGCCAGAAAACACCATCTGTCCAATTTCAAGAATGAACTTTCAAACTTGTCTCCCTCCTCTAAAACCTGGTGGCACCTTAAGTCTATCTCTGGTGTATGATCCCCCTCCATTTCTTCCTTCCCTTCAAATATCACCACAGCCGACTCCAATTGTGAGAAAGTCGAATGCCTCAATTTTGTGTTTGCTTCCATATCTTGTGTCCCCAAACACTTGCCCTCTGTACCCACCCTTCCCTGTCGACCCAATTGCTCCTGGTTTCTGTGTCTTTTTCTTCACCTGAGAAGGTGGAGACGTTTCTTGCATCCCCCGACTCTGATTCTTCAACTGGACCAGAC
The DNA here is from genome assembly GCF_056783735.1 of Eptatretus burgeri. Lineage (NCBI taxonomy): Eukaryota > Metazoa > Chordata > Myxini > Myxiniformes > Myxinidae > Eptatretus > Eptatretus burgeri. Next base: position 138,091,479 of record NC_140962.1, on the reverse strand, counting down.
GGCATCGGCTCACGTGTCCTAAAAACTTGCTCGGCTGCGATTCCACATTCTCTTTCTGCTCTGTTCACCATATACCTTTCCCTCGGTATAACCTTCCATCTGCTTGGAAGTCACCCTACATCATTGCATCACAATAACCCAGGTATAAAACCTGATCCCCTTCACTACACACCTATCAGCTTACTTCCAATCATCAGCAAGGTCATGGAGTCCATAAATGCAGTTGATATGAAATCCTTCTTCTTCTGAAACGGCCTGATCTCTGACCATAAGTTTGGTTTCAGACCAGGTCACTCTACCTTGAACATGCTGTCTCTGCTCTCTCAACAATGGATGGAAGCTCTCAATGTCAGACATGAGATCCAGGCCATCTCTCCAGACATGCAGTATCTCGAGCATTCGATACAGTCTGCATCCCACCCAAACAGTTGGAATATGTCTTTCAATCCCGATGACAAATCCCACACACTCACTATCTCTCTCTAAAAGGTCAGTCTGGCAAACCCTCCAATCTACTTTCTTAGCAATCCTCTTGAACAAGTTCAGTCTCTCAAACTCTTGGGTTTCATTATCAGCCTTGGCCAAACCACGTGACGAAGTTCACCTCCAAAGGCAGTCGCCGACTGGGCATCCTCTGTTGTGCAAAGTCCTTACTTGGCACACCTGAACTCTGATCACCTACAAGGCTTTCATCGGCAGCTCGATGGAGTACTCCTTTCCCCTCTAAATTGGTGCCCCTGCCTCATACCTTGCTCAGCTTGACGCCATGGAAACCAAAGCCTTCAATATCAATGGAATCTCCCATGATGAAGCTGAGTACATAGGCCTATTACTTTCCTATTGCAAACAGGTCAGTGGTACCCTTGTTTTCTATTGCCTTCTTTCTGGTCTTGCACTCTCTGTTCTTTCCGTGCTACCCCTTCCCCCCATCCCCAGATTCTGCAGGATGCACAAGGACTGCCAGCAACACCCTTAATTTGTATATTTTAAAGTTGCAAATACGTCATTTTACAAACTACTTTTGTCCATTCTTGTAGAATGCATTTGATTTAACTTTCTCCTCCTGAGGCAACCATTTTATTATTGTAGGAGCATTGAACTCTGCTAAGACTTCAGAATCAAAATCCACTAGCATAACCCACGCTCTGCGCGACATGTTGGGGTGGATGTGTTTGAGAAAGGAACTGATGCAGAGTATCAGCAGTCATTTTACTTTAATGCAGTAAGTGGAATACGATTTCACTGTTTCAGAACCATTTTATTTACTTTTTTTTTGTACCATGCACCTCATATGGTCTTTGAGATAATGTAAGCCGAATATCACACTACTCGAGCACAGAACAAAGTCGAAGATAGCGCGACACGAAACCACAAACTGGGAAATAATATCTTCTTCTTTCGGCTGCTCCCGTTAGGGGTCGCCACAGCGGATCATCCGTATGATCCACATAGTGATTTGGCACATGTTTTACGCCGGATGCCCTTCCTGATGCAACCCTCGTCGCCTCTTACGACACAGGGATATGGTACACCGATTTTAACCGGGGTATACACCGGCCCAGTATACTGGTACTCATTTCGCCGACCTCGGAAGGATGACAGGCTGAGTGAACCCCCTGGTGTATTAATTCAGTGGCCCAACGGGGCTTGAACTCAGGATCTCTTGGATCCCAAGCCACTGCCCTAACCACTGTGCCAACACCAGGCTAAACTGGGAAATAATATATAAGATGTTATTTGCTTGTCCTAATGTCCTTGTTCTGGAAGTGATACATGTACAATCTCCTCCACCAGCCTTAGATATTAAATAAAAGCTATGTGTACCTTCACAATTGCTCTGTTATTAACTTTCTCCTTGTATGGAACAGGATTGTGTCGATGGAACTCGATGACAACAAAGAATGGGCATTGAAGAAAATGTATGACATGCTGCCGAAAAGAGAAGCAGAATGCTTCTCAAATGAACCGAGTGATATCTGGATGGCTTTTAAAGCTGAGGTGAGGTTCAAACTCTTTGATACCACTCTTAATTTGACCCCATTTGGTCTCACAACACTAAAATTTGACAAACACATGATTGTATGCAGAAACGTAGGGGCAATACCCCTGGGCGCTCACCTGGTAGAATAATGATACTCAGGAGGAAATCATTGTGGGACAGAATCAGCAAAATGTACCTACCAATGTTATAGCAAATACCTATTTTGGAGAGCAATCCCTCCCCTCCCCCCAGGGCCCGAATTTTTTAAATCTTTTTTTTAAATGCCATGAACAACATTTGATACATGGTGATGAACATTGTGGTAAAGTTTCATCGAAATTGTAGCGTAGTTTCAGAGAAGAAGTTGCAAGTATTTGTGGACGGACGACGTGCTGTCCCATAAGCTCCCTGGAATGATGTTCCAGGTGAGCTAATAATTGATAAAAAAAAGTTGTTGCTAAATAACTTCTTTTCTTTTTTAATGCAAAACAATTCAATTGAGAAAAGTGTGAAGTAGAGGGAGAACAGAAGCTGTGAGGCAAATATTAAATGTTTGGAGTAATGCCCGACAAACCTTGGAGCTAAAAACAGTCAAAAGTTGGAAATTCTACTTCAAGGCGACAAATTAGAACGGATGTTTGAAAGGTTTAGAAAGTTTGGGATGAAACAATGGTGGATACTATACATGATGGTTCTTCTGAAACCCAACCATTCATTCCATACTCCACTCCCAACAATAACCCTCCACCCACTTTATTTTCCATCCTCTCCTTTACCCACTCGATCTCTTGGATCCCAAACAAACAAAAAACACTTCACCCTCCCTTATCACTCAATATTATCCTTACTATATTTTCCTTCCTCACTTTTATTTCTTTTACACTTTAATTTCCTTGTGACATCTGCAACTCAATGAACACATCACTATGTGTCAGATTTGTAGTCATTCTGAGTGCGTGTGGTATGGAGCCCTGGGATTGTGGCCTGTGATGCAAGAAAGATGGGCCAAATGACCTTTGCTCACCCCTTTGACATTCTCTACTGTCGTATTGTTGAAACAATCATGGTTTATCTCTGTTGTCTAAACGATCATGGTTGTGTGTTTGAGGTCATGATGGGCAGCACATTTGAAAGACTGAATGATGGTGATCAGGTAACAGACACAGGAAGACTGTTCCACATTTGGGAGAATACAGTCGTGGTGCAAATGAATGCAAGCTGCCAACCAACCTGGACGTGAGCAGCTGACGTTTTCTTTTAGAATGTGCATGACCAGGGGCAGCTTTGGGAGGGTAGAGGTAAGAGGGGGATGGAGATACAAGGCCAGATGTGGGCTTTTAAAAAATAGACCCCACCAATTTTTCAGCTGATGAGAGGGTGACAATCCTTGGGAATCTGCTTCCTGTCTTGTGATTCCAATGATATGGAAGGCTTTGTTTTGACCACCTCAAGACAGCAAATTGTGAAGCAGGGGCAACAACAACAGATCAAGGAGCCATATATTCTCGGTATCTTCATATGAAAGCCTTGTATACACCATGACAAGCTTGGTCTGGTCAGGAATCTTTCCACGGTCACACAATGTAGCAGTCACATATGTTTTTATTTTTCGGGGAGCTGCACGGCGTATTTAGAAATTGTGGAGACCGAAAACGTGCGGGTGCCGTACGGTCTTTGATTTGATGTTGCACGGTGACCTTAGGGCGTTCCTGCGGCGGCCATAGAATTTTCAAGGCAGACGCAAGGTGCCCGCAAGGCGACCGCAGGGCCCCAAAGGTGAACGTTCGGCCAGACGGACGGAAACGAGTGGGTTCTTTTTTTTCTTTATTTTTTTTATCAGTTCTTTTGTTTCGGCTTGTCGAATTGCGACGGCGAACGTAGAAATGAAAAGAGTTATAACTCCGCGCTATAATTCCACGGCGACCCCAGGCCTGTAAAATATAGCCATACGGCGTAGGGCCACCCTGAGGCCACCTCAGAAACACTGCGGCCGCCACACATTTCTGTCAATTCAGAGGACGTACGGCCACCGTATCCTCGCCGTAGAGCAAATGTGACTTAGGCCTTACTGCAAATAATATTCTGCACTTGAGTCACTCTGCACGAAACTGGAGGTAGATACGTTGAGTTCTGCGAGGACTCGTTCCACCTTCTGAAACACGCAAGTGGAGATTACAATTTTGCTGATGACTCCAGTTGGTTGTAAAGTTAGTGTTCCATATAATCAGAGAGGTCATTGATTAGATCAAGAATGATGTACTTTCAGAGACCCTGCCTTGTGGAACTCCAGCCTGAAGGTAAAGTTCATGGGAAGGGACACCGTCAAGGGCCACTCACTGTTTCCCCCCAAATAGGAAATCGGCAGGGGGCCTGAAATAACAAAGGAAGACGATTTAAAATCTCGGCTGGATGCCAGACAGTTTCAAAGGCTGAGATATATCTGAAGAGATGGCCCGAAGCTCTTGCTTGTGTTTCAGGGCAATCCACTGGTGTCAGGAGTAAGTAGCCAAGGTGAAATGGCCAGGTCAGAAGCCGAATGAGCAGGTTGGAAAAGAGATGGGGGCTGAGGTCAGCTGCAATGATGGGTTCCATTACTTTGCTTTTTATGGGGAGAAAGCTAATCCGTTTGTAGTTGAGGGATTAAATTTTGGAAGCTTTGTTATGGATAGCAGTGATGTTTGCAACTTTCCAAGATGGAGGAAGTTGCCCAATCAAGGAGGACCTGTGAAAATGAGAGGAGACTTCGTGTGATTGTTTATGCCTGAAGAAAGTTTTGCTTCAACTTTCATGTCATGGATGAATAGCTGCCAAAATGTGTCGCACTCCTCAAGGAATATGTTGAGGAGTGAAGTGTGTGTCATTTCTGGAAGGCTTACTTGCTTGACATAAATTAGGAGGCCTTGGCTATACCTGGTGCTTGGTTTAGTGGTTGGGATGGCTGGCTTGCGATCTTTGGGTCTTGAGTTTGAGCTCCTGTCAGTCATTGAATTAACAGCAGGTGGGGTTGACTCATCCTGTCATCCTTCCAAGGTCGGCAAAATGATTGCCAGTGTACTGGTATAGGGGCATTGCATCTGTGGCACAGCCGTGCCCCAACAAAATGATAGCTACCCGGCAACTAAGCTGCCAAGAAGAAGAAGAAGAAGGAGGAGACCTTCGTATTTTGAACGCACCATCTATCTCTATATTACTAAAACTCTCATCATGTATGTATGTTCCTGAAATACAGCCAAAATGGTACACGATAGCACAAAAATTTTAGGGCCACCTTACTTGCCATTCGCCTGTGGTGTGCAGTATCAAGTTTCGTTCAAATCGGGCAACAAAAAATTAAATAATCAATTCCTGATTCAGTCAAGTACTCCGGGAGTATTTGATCAATGCAAACAACCTCAGCGGTATAGTTCGCTGGAGCTATCTTCTTTTTTTTTTTTTTCTTGAAATGATTTTTTTACATCAACCGCTGTCACAACGGGAACCCAACGGGTTCACGGGTCGTCTAGTGTCCAATATAGCGATAGGTTGTTAGTCCTTTGATATAGTAAGAGTGCCACGGGTGTCACTTCTGTAAGGAAATCGGCGTGAGCTCCACTGTTGGTTTTGGCAGGAATTTGGAAATTGGCCAAGGTGGCAGCAGCTGATGTCTTACTCTTGTGAAAGACCATGTCAACCAGCAAATGCTAGCACATGGAACAACGAGCAGAATGTCCCATCTGACAGAAGGTGCACTAACTGATATGATGATCAGACTGTGAAGCACAGGTTACAGCTTATAGTCACGTCGAGAATGGAACCCAGACCGTAGAATCCAGTCAACTTGCAGTCTGCTTGTGTAGAAAGGATTTTAAATCATTTTATACCTGTTAATTGTCTTTTATTATTATTATTGTTGTATTTGAGGTAGCACACTGTGATTTTATGGAACATGCAGTTATTTATTTATCTTGCCTCTCGTGTTGCTTCCAAAAAGACTCATTTAACAGTTCCTTATGTCGGATCCTTTCAGGTTTCTAAAGGGCCAGTGGTGTTCTTGATAGACTCAGCACACAACATCGATGATTTATCAGCCATTTCTTTCTTCTTGCTTTTGTCTACTCTTGAACCGAATGTCCTTCTGATCATGGCCAAGCGACCCTGTGAGAAAGACGCCTCAAATGCCATGAAATATTTTTTCAATGGGACATCGGTTGTGACAGTGAAAATGTAGAGACAACTCAACATGTAAGTGATCTCCTGGATGTATGAATTGGTAATTTTAAATACAGTGGGGATAGAGGGTGTGAGGGTGGGGGGGGGGGGGGATGTCACATATTTTGTTTTTACATTTCCCATCTTATCTGCATTGTTGCAATAATTGTGATTTGAGGAGGAAAGAACGTTTTCCTTTCTAAGAAACCCGATGTTTTTTGTGACCCAAATGCTTGTTTTCATTTCTCGACAAATTTCTATTTTGCCATTACAAAATGTTTAGTGTATTTTTAGATTTTATTGAAAGGCTATGGTGTATAACGTGACTGTTCAAAGTGGTGGCAAATGTAATCACAATTTGCAATACTAGAATGCCACTCGGTAGATGTGGAGCAACACTCCGCCAGGCTGAACAGTGCATGTTTTGTATCCCAATGATAGGCCGGATCTGCATCCGGACCTTAACCAAAATCGAATCAGCTTGTTCTTGTCACCTTCCCAACTCATCTACCTAGTTTTGTCATAATCCATCCACAACTCTTGGAAATATGCTATACTTAGTAGTTTTTTTTTTTGTCCCATTTCTCAATGGTGAAGAAGCAGTTAAAAAATTGTTTTTAATTCTCATACCCAGATCTGGATATTCACCAAAATTGGAACAATTTGGCATTGTTGCACACTCAACCTGTCCACCAAATTTCATCCAAATCTGTCCATAACTTTTTGAGATATCCCACTCACAGACAGATAGACAAATAGATAAACCAACAAACAGACAGACAGGGGTGAAAACATAACCTCCATCCACCTTTGGTGACAGAGGTAATAAAATAACTTTTGACATTTGTTTACAATTTGTCCAGATTTTCAAAACAAAGCCCCGTAGAATCATTGCTATTTTGAGAATGATAGAAAATACCTCGAGCTCGGTCTCGACGTGCGTCCCTCTGTCCTTCCGTCCATCCGTCTGTCCAGTCGTGTGACGACATGTCCATTATTTACGTACTATTGGAATGTACCTTTCGACGCTTTAGACTGCTGAGATCCCTTAGACCTTTGAAGACCCTCTAAGACCCTAAGGACTCCTAAGATGCAAAAGACCTAGAAGACCCTCCCCCCCCACCCCAAGATGTCCAAAGACCCTGAACACCCAAAAAACCCAAAAGTCACCAAAAGACCCCTAAGGCCCTTTAGAAAGCTTAACACCATTTTGACCCCTTACACAGTTACACCCTCCAGACAGATTAGACAGCTTAGTAGACCCTTGACCACTTGGACCTTCTTGTATCACATTAAATTTCTAATATATACAATTTCAGCAAAATTACAAATAAATTTGTAGAAAAGAAATGTTTGAATTATGATTGGTGTTATTCATGCCAACACAAATCTGTGACGTCAATCTCTACAATGACGTGCGGAGTAGCGAGCCGATCCACGCTAGTATTTTTTTTATAAGGAAATGTAAGCAAAGATGAAAATGTAAGAAAAGCAAATGGATTACAATCTTATCCTCTAAATGAAAGCCATGAGTGACTGTTGTGATCCTAACTGATGACTCAATCTTCAAGTCAAGCCATTGTTATCAACAAGAGAGAATATTCACAGAGAGACGAGTCCATTACACACACATTATAATGAAGGAAAGTATCCGTGATGTCCAATATCCAGAGAAGAGAAGAGCGAGGATAATCAAGCTTGTGAACGTTAGATTGGAGCTCGTGGATGTTTGTGGACAGACGAGAAAGTTTGGCATTGTTTGCGATTCCAAAGTACTCTGCTGTGAACATTGTATATAAATTATTTCACACTTACACATATGGGAGGCAGTCCATTGTACTGTTCTGTACAGATTTAATGTTTTCTCACATGCATGAGAGAGAAACCATCCAATGGAAACAGACGACTTATCCGACCCGTGTGTGCGTGCGTGCGTGCGTGCGCGTGCGCGTCATTGGTTGTTAATTTCATATGTGGGTTTCAGAAGGTGGAACAGAGACCTCGCTAGTCTCAAAGTATCCACCTCCATGTATGTGTGTGTGTGTGTTTTTGTATGTTTCTGGGATAGACAGACAATAATTCCCTTGATTTGCGATGGCTGGACCCTTGTATTTGACAAAATACACTTCATCGATCGACGTGAAACTTCACAGTTATGATGTAGTATCCATGGGGAATATGTATATGTCTTAAAATTAAACGTTGATCCGACGCATGGTCTGGCAGCCATAATTATTTATTTTTTTTGAATCTGGGTTCTTTTTCTTCTTTTTTTAAATGAGACTCACTTGGCTGCGTCTGGATGGATTTGAAGGTAGAGAAGTAACAGCTGAAAGCGGAGTCCTATGCAGGTCCATCCTGAAGACTTCATTTGCTTTTTCCTTATTTGTGCTCCCCACAGGGTTCCTTCTGATGACTCCAATGCATGACTGTACCTACAGTATTTGGTCTTCCATTTGAGTGGAATTCAATTAATTTTAATCCCATTCTAAATTCAATTGAATAAAGAGGACATCATGGGTCAGATGTCCGATTAAAGCAGGGTTGTATCAAAGCGGGACGTCTTGGTACCTGGTCATTACTGCCAGCAGTTATAAAGTGACAGTTCTGGTGTAATATTCTTTTTGGGGACTTTGGAGTAACGAGAGGACCTCAATTGTCATTCCGAGAAGGCAACCGGCCTGATCTACTCCACTGGTTGGGGCAGCCATTTGCTTTCGTTTGTATGCAATTGTCTTTGTTCTGAATGGTGATCATATGTACAAGCTCCTCCACTACTAACCTTAAAAATAGTGTAAAATGTATGTGTATCTTTCCAAGTATTCTGTGACTATCTTTCTCTCCTTTTGGGAAACAGGATCATGCTGCTGACGAGAGAAGCAGAAGGATGTTTGAGTCAGCTGTTAAATATTTGGCGCGCTGTTCAGGCCAAGATGAGGTACCAATTCTTCCTTAATAACTTGAATTCAACCCGATATGGTCTCATGAACCTGAAGTTTTGTTCATAATTTATCCAGTGTGCCTGCACATAATAACCTATTAGTCCCCAATGGACTTAGTCTGAAACGGGGGCTGATGGATTTTGTCTCGATTTTCGTGTGCATGCATGCGTCCGCAACCATTTCTCGGACATGCATTCACAGATGCTGTTCAAACTTGGCATATAGATCATGAATGATGGCTTACATATGCACGTCATTTTTTTTTCCGAAATCAGATCCAATATGGCCAGCTGGTGTCCATTTTGTTACTTAAATATGTCCCCAACCATTTCTCAGACATGTATGGACTGATTTTGTTCAAACTTGGCACAAGCACAATACATGAAAGCAGACATGCGCACCTCACTTTATTTTGTGTACTGATCAAAGATAGCCGACTGGTAGACTGGCGGCCATTTTAGTTGTAAAAATATCCAGGTATCGAACACATCCTCAACCATTTTAGAAGAATGTGAGAGAAAAAGATTTGATCTGTGGCTTGCTACAGGTACCATGCAAACCTGTACTAACCTGTTTCATGTTTGGGTTGTCGGCAACTAAACAGTCTCCCCTACCAGGTTTCCTGGTGAGGAGGGTGTATGATATGGACACCCAGCAGGATGAAAAACAAAACCTGTCAAAGGGTGGAGGACCTCCTTGTGAACCAATGGCCATCCATTTCTTGTGCCCAACTGTGTCTGCGGACGTCCTCCTGCAGTTGGGTTACTTTTTTCTTTTTTTTTTAGGAGTTTGGTGGCAAGATTTGCACTCCGGCCTCCGTAAAACCTTTCACTCTACAAAACACACCAAAAACGCAAAAAAAATTGAAAACCCCCTCCATGGGAGTACCTCCTGTGCAGCTTCCCTTTGCAAGGAAGCTCACCAGATGATGGGATTAAGGCAAAGCTTTTGGGACCACCACTCTTTGAGAGGAGGAAAAACTCGGGTTAACCATCCCAGGGTGGATTTCGGTAGAGTGTCAGGGTGGTGTTGAGGTGTCATCCACTAGATGATGGTCTCCTTGGGTTAACCTGAGGCGGTCACTTCGGATGGGTGCCTAGAATGTCCAATCACCAAGAGAGGATGATCACCTGTCTCTGTAATCATCTGAGCTCAAGCGTTTGAATGTCGGTATTGCAGCACTCTGAGGTTCGGACACAGCATAATGGTGAGATAATGGCAGGTGGCTACACCTACGATTAGTCTGGTCTATCTGATGGTTACCATGCCCAAGGAGTTGCTGCAGCTGTGTCCAATAAGCTGGCTCCAATGATAATTGAGGTAACACCGGTCAACGAGCGTATTATGAGACGAAAGATTCGTCACTCCTTGGGTGTCGTTTCCCTGGTCTGTGTGTATGCTCCTACTGAGGCAAGTGATCTCACCATGAAGGTCGCATTCTATTCCATGCTCGAGTCTGTGGTTGATCAGTGCCCCCGGTGAGATACTCTTCTATCTCGTCTTGGGGGATTTAAGTGCATCGACTGGAACTGATAGGGATGGTTACAAGACATGTGTTGGTCCCCATGGGTCTGGAACTGTGAACTGGAAGAGCACCAAGTTCCTTGACTTTGCAAGAAGTCATGGACTTAGGGTGGCTGGTTCATGGTTTCAGCGCCCACAGGCTCATCGCTGGACTTGGAATTCCAGCGCTGGTTGTGTGGCAAAGGAGATTGAACATGTGCTCTTTGATGGTCACTGGAGGATGATCCAGAACTACAGGGTCTAATGGAGTGCTCAGTTCCTCAATACCGACCACAGGCTTGCAGCAACTCTGAAGTTGCAGCTTAAATCCGGGACAATGGCCTGCCGAGGCAGTATGTTGGGAAGCTTAAGGATGAGAGGGCAGCTTTGGAGTTTGTGAACAGGCTGAGTGGTGATTTGGGGGTCTGGGTACTTTGGGGAATCCTGAAGAGTTGTGGAGTATCTTCAAGACAACAATCCTTGATATTGCTGGTGGATGTCTTGGAACTCACCGTAGGGCAAAGAAGAATTTTGTCTCTCAAGGGACACTGGAAACCATTGACCAGAGTCACAGAGCCAGGCTGAATGGCAGAGCTGAGCTGTTCAGGGAGTTGAGGCATAAAACTGCACATGTGCTGAGAGTGGACAATGAGGCCTACGTGCGAGGAATCTGTGAGGGGGTAGAGCATCACCTGTCGTCAAGTGATTCTTGTCCTGCTTACAGGGGAAGTCGCGCATTGTGTTCCTCCAAGCCCGTCCCTCGGTGTACTGCTGTTGGTGTGGAGGGTGGTAGGTTCTTGACAGAGGAGGCTGACGTGAAGGCCCACTGGGCCGGTTACTTTGAGCGGCTGTACCAGGCTGATCCACCAGCTGTTGAGTTGAATGTCAGGGGTGTTATAATCCCTATTGCTAACTCTCCAATCAACTGTGATCCACCTGCATTTGTGGAAACACAGGCTTTGGTGAACCGATTGAAATAGGGTAAAGCTCCTGGGATCTGTGGCATCCATGCTGAGCTTCATAGGCTGGTGGAAATACTGTATTCATGTTCTTGCATGCAGTTAGTTCTGTGCTCTGCCTGGAACACACGCATCATCCCAACTGATTGGAAGAGGGGCCGTGTTGTCCCTCTCTGGAAAGGGAACGGTGATCACCAGGACTGCAACGACTACTGAGGGATGACGCTGTTCTCAGTGCCGGGCAAAGTCTTTGCTCGATAATTATTGATAGGGATCGCCACCATCTGCTTGAGCACCAGCGTCCAGAGCAGTCAGGCTTTACACCAAAGAGGTCAACGATTGACCGTATCTTTGCTCTTCGGGTTATCACCAAACGCAGATGAGAGTTTCGGCAGGGGGCTGCTTGCAGCCTATGTTGATCTCTGCAAAGCATTTGATTCAGTGAGTCGGGATGCACTCTGGAGGATTCTTAGTCTTCTTGGGGTGCCACCAAAACTGATCAATCTAATATCTGAACTATACTCTGGTACTGAGAGTGCTGAGAGATGTGGTGGTACCATCTCTGACTTATTTCCAGTTGTTACTGGAGTCTGTTAGGGTTGTGCAGGGATTTCCTTATTTTTTCGATTAGAAGGCTACCATTAAAAAGTAGCAGGTTACCGCGAGCGAAGCGAGCGCAGCTGTATGGCTGGGGTCCAGGGCCCGCCTAGGGCCCAGGAAGCTGGAGGATCCTAGATGGCTGGAGATGCATTCTCGCATGATTTCTGACATGAAATAGTTCTCATATTATCATGCTGTTGGGGTGGAAAACTCCACAAAAACAGGTGGTTTGGCCTGTACTGGATGTAGTTGCATTAACATACTGACTGACTGGTTGACTGAAATTCAGCTATACTGTATAGTTAGTTCAAGCAGCTTTTAAACAGGGTTCATTAATTTAAGACCATGGTTTATGGCACACCAAGGTGTCTGGAAGATGGAGATTATCGAAATACTAATGTGTTTTTCCCTCGGATTTCAAAACAGGGGGTGCAGAGATTTCGTGGTGTCAAAAAAAAAAATCGAAAAATCGGCGCTGAAGTAGGCGGTGACCTTTGACATTTTTTCTCTGAGTAGATGGCTGCGGGTCACCGGTAACTGGCTTCTAAAGAAACCCCTGGTTATGAACTGGCCCCCACACTTTTCAGCGCTCGTATGGACTGGATTCTGGGGAGGATGTCAGAGAGGTCAAGCTGCGGTGCGTCGTTTGGGAATGTCAAGATCTTTGACCTTCATTTTGCAGATGATGCAGTCATCTTTGCGGAGACTTTAGATGTCCTTTTGGGGGCCCTCGAGGTGCTGAATGAGGAGTCTGAGCCGCTGAGATTACAGGTTTCCTGGGTCAAAACTAAGATCCAGTCTTTCATTAACATTCACTTACCTTGGCAGTGATATTCATGTCTCTGATGGCTGTGAGCCAGAGGTCAACAGATGTCTGGGTCAGGCCTGGGGAGTCATGTATTCACTGGATCATTGGGTGTGGTGCTATCGGTACTTGTGCAGGACGACGAAAGTCCGAGTGGTCAGTTTCTTGGTGCTTCCAGTCTTGCTCTAAGGATGTGAGACTTGCACTTTGACCAGGGATCTGAGACGAAGACTTGATTCCTTTGCTACCAGGTCTCTTCGGAGAATCCTTGTCTATCACTGGTCGGACTTTGTGTCCAACGAGCGATTGCTGAGAGAGACTCAAATGAGATTTGTTACCTGCGTAGTCGGTGTGCATCAGCTGCGGCTGTATGGATATGTGCCTCATTTTCCTGACGCTTATCCTGCTCACCAGATTCTCTCAGCAAGGGACCCTCATCAGTGGAGGAAGCCAATGGGCCGACCACGTGCCTCGAAGCTGCAGCAGGTTGATCATTATCTCAAGGAAATGGGGATGGGCCAGGCATCTGCCCGGGGGTTGGTCAGACGGAGGTCCCTGGAGTACCGGTGGAAAGTGGACGCAGCAACGCACTGCTCCGGCATATGATCCTCTTCCTGAACTGACAGACAAGACGTTTTTGATGTGCAATGGCAGGACCCTCGTTTGTGGCATAATACTGTTAATGTAATTGGTCTTTGGTCCTTTGGAGCAACAGGCGAACCACAGTTGTCATTCCTAGAAGGCAACCGGCATGAACTACTCTGTTGGTTGGGGCAGCCGTTTGGTTTCCTTTGTGTCCAATTGTCATTGTCCTGAATGGTGATCATATGTACAAGCTCCTCCACCACGAACCTTAAAAATAATATAAAATCGATGTGTATCTTTCCAAGTGTTCTGTTACTATCTTTCTCTCCTTTTTGGAAACAGGATCCTGTTTGTGAGGATCAGCGTCAACACCAAAAGAGTGTTGAAGAAAATGAGCGAGATGCTGCCGACAAGAGAAGCAGGACATTCAAGTCAGCTGTTGGATATTTGGCGTGCTGTTCAGGCCAAGATGAGGTGCAAACGCTGAGGTAATAACTTTTACCCGATTTGGTCTCACAAACCTGAAGTTTTGTTGATAATTTATCCCATTTCCCTCGACACAATCAACTATTGTTTTCAGGAGATCACGTGTGATATTGAATGTTCACAAATCATTGTCGATCGAACAGCATTGTTTTAGCCTCTGTCTGGTGTTCACCATTCTCCAAGATGGAAAATTAATTGGTAAATTTGATGTTACAATGTCAAGAAAAAACCCACCGTATGTAATGGTCAGCCAGGTGTGTGTGTGTGTGTGTGTGTGTGTGTGTGTGTGTGTGTGTGTGTGTGTGTGTGTGTGTGTGTGTGTGTGTGTGTGTGTGTGTGTGTGTGTGTGTGTGTGTGTGTGTGTGTTTTTGGCCTCGCCAGACAAGAAGTCCTTTGATGGACGATGGCAGGACCCTCGTATATAGCATCATACTGTTAAATGTAATTGGTCTTTGGTCCTTTGGAGCAACGAGCAAATCTCAGTTGTCATTCCAAGAAGGCATCCGGCATGATGTACTCTGTTGGTTGTGGCAGCCGTTTGGTTTCCTTTGTGTCCAATTGTCATTGTTCTGAATGGTGATCATATGTTCAAGTTCCTCCACCACTCACCTTAAAAATATATATATAATTGATGTGTATGTTTCCAAGTGTTCTGTTCCTATGTTTCTCTCCTTTTGGGAAACAGGATCCTGTTTGTGAGGATCAGCGTCAACACCAAAAGAGTGTTGAAGAAAATGAGCGAGATGCTGCCGACGAGAGAAGCAGGACATTCGAGTCAGCTGTTGGATATTTGGCGCGCTGTTCAGGCCAAGATGAGGTGCAAACTCTTTGTTAATAACTTTTACCTGATTTGATCTCACAAACCTGAAGTTTTGTTTCTAATTTATCCCATTTCCCTGCACACAATCAACTATTATTTTCAGGAGATAATGTGTGATATTGAATGTTGACAAATCATTGTCAGGTCAGGTCAGTTATGGGAGCATGTGCCAGAACAGCGCGTCGCTGCGTCCACTTTCCGCCAGTACTCCAGGGGCCTCCGTCTGGCCATCCCCCAGGCAGATCCCAGGCCCATCCCCATCTCCTTGAGATGATGGTCAACCTGCTTCAACCACGAGGCACGTGGTCGGCCCACTGGCCTCCTCCACTCATGAGACTCCCTCGCTGAGAGAATATGGTGAGCAGGATCAACGTCAGGAAAACGAGCCACATGTCCATACAGCCGCAACTGACGCTCACGGACTATGCAGGTAGCAAATCTCATCCGAGTCTCTCTCAGCAACCGCTCGTTGGGCACAAAATCCGACCAGCGATAGCCAAGGATTCTCCGAAGAGACCTGGTACCAAAGGAATTAAGTCTCCGTCTCAGATCCTTGGTCAGAGTCCAAGTCTCGCATCCATAGAGCAAGACTGGAAGTACCAAGGACCTGAAGACTCGGACTTTCGTCCTCCCGCACAGGTACCGGCAGCGCCACACCCCATGATCCAGTGAATCCATGACTCCCCAGGCCCGTCCCAGATGTCTATTGACCTCTGACTCGCAGCCAGCAGAGACATGAATATCACTGCCAAGGTAAGTGAATCTCTCCACGACCTCAACATCTTCACCACAAACAGACACAGACAGGACAGCAGCATCCAAGATGTCACCGAAAGCCTGGATCTTAGTTTTGACCCAAGAAACCCGTAATCCCAGCGGCTCCGACTCCTCATTCAGCACCTCGAGGGCCCCCAAGAGGATATCTAAAGTCTCCGCAAAGATGACTGCATCATCTGCAAAATCAAGGTCCGAGATCTTGACATTCCCAAACGATGCACCGCAGCTTGATCTCTCCGACATCCTCCCTAAAATCCAGTCCATACAAGTGCTGAAAAGTGTGGGGGCCAGTACACACCCCTGACGAACTACAGTATCAACTGGAAATAAGTCAGAGATGGAACCACCACACTTCACAGCACTCTCAGTACCAGAGTAGAGTTCAGACATCAGATCGATCAGTTTTGGTGGCATCCCACGAAGACCAAGAATCCTCCAGAGGGCATCCCGATTCACTGAATTGAACACTTTACAGAGATCAACATAGGCTGCAAGCAGCCCCTGCCGAAACTCTCGTCTGCGTTCGGTGAGGACACGAAGAGCAAGGATACGGTCAATCGTTGACCTCTTTGGTGTAAAGCCTGACTGCTCTGGACGCTGGTGCTCAAGCAGATGGTGGCGAACCCTATCAAAGATTACCGAGCAAAGATCTTGCCCGCCACTGAGAGCAGCGTCACCCCTCGGTAGTTGTTGCAGTCTTGGCGATCACCCTTCCCTTTCTAGAGAGGGACAACAAGGCCCCTCTTCCAGTCAGTTGGGATGATGCCTGTGTTCCAGGCAGAGCACAAAACTGCATGCAACGACACGAGTGCAGCACTTCCACCAGCCTTGAAGTTCAGCATGGATGCCACAGATCCCTGGAGCTTTGCCCTGTTTCAACTGGTTCACCGCAGCCCGTGTTTCCACAAGCGAAGGTGGACCACAGTTGATTTGAGGGTCAGCCACAGGGATTGTAACACCCTTGACGTCCAACTCGACAGCTGGGGGATCAGCCTGGTACAACCGCTCAAAGTAACCGGCCCAGCGGGCCTTCACTTCAGACTCCTCTGTCAAGAGCCTACCACTCTCTGCTCGAACTGCAGTGCTCCGTGGGATGGGGTTGGATGAACGCAATGCGCGAATTCCCCTGTAAGCGGGACGAGAATCACCTGTCCACAGGTGATGCTCTACCCCCTCATAGATTCCTCGCACATAGGCCTCCTTGTCCACCCTCAGTGCACGTACAGTTTTTCGCCTCAGCTCCCTGAACAGCTCAGCTCTGCCATTTAGCCTGGCCCTGTGACTCTGGTCAATGGTATCCAGTGTCCCTTGAGAGACAAAATTCTTCTTTGCCCTGCGGTGAGCTCCAAGACATCCACCGGCAACATCAAAGACGGTGGTCTTGAAGGCATTCCACAACTCTTCAGGACCCCCCAAAGCACCCAGACCCCCCAAGTGTCCACTCAGCCTGTTCGCAAACTCCTCAGCTACTCTCTCATCCCTGAGCTTGCCAACATCCAGCCTCGGCTGGGATGGTACCATTCTCCAGGATTTAAGGTGCAGCTTTAGAGTTGCTACAATAAGCCTGTGGTCAGTATTGAGGAACTGAGCACTCCGGTAGACCCTACAGTTCTGGATCATCCTCCAACGACCGTCAATGAGGACATGGTCAATCTCCTTTGCCACACCGCCAGCGTTGGAATACCAAGTCCAGCGATGAGCTTGTGGGCGCTGAAACCATGAACCAGCGACCCTAAGTCCATGATTTCTTGCAAAGTCAAGGAACTTAGTGCTATTCTGGTTCATAGTTCCTGACCCATGGGGATAAACGCACACCTCATAACCGTCCCTATCAGTTCCATTTGATGCATTGAAATCCCCCAAGACTAGAAGTGTATCTCGTCTGGGGCACTGATCAACCACAGACTTGAGCATGGCGTAGAATGCGTCCTTCACGCTGAGATCACTCGCCTCAGTCGGAGCATAAACAGAGACTAGGGAAATGACACCTAAGGAGTGACGAATCCTTAATCTCATAATACGCTCGTTGACCGGTGTTACCTCAATTATCATTAGGGTCAGCTTATTGGACACAGCTCCAGCAACTCCTTGGGTATGGCAACCATCAGAGCGACCAGACCAATAGTATGTGTAACCACCCACCATTATCTCGCCGCAATCCGGTCTCCGAACCTCAGAGAGAACTGCAATACCGATGTTCAAACGCTTGAGCTCAGATGATAACAGAGACAGGTGATCATCCTCTCTTACGGATAAGACATTCCAGGCACCCACCCGAAGGGACCGCCTCAGGATAACCCAAGGAGACCGCCGTCTGGTGGACGACACCTCAGCACCACTCCGACACACTCTCCCGCAATCTAACACAGGGATGTTACCCCGTGGTTTCCCTCCTATCATCAAAGATATCATCCAAGAAGGCATCCGGCATGATGTACTCTGTTGGTTGTGGCAGCCGTTTGGTTTCCTTTGTGTCCAATTGTCATTGTTCTGAATGGTGATCATATGTTCAAGTTCCTCCACCACTCACCTTAAAAATATATATATAATTGATGTGTATGTTTCCAAGTGTTCTGTTCCGATGTTTCTCTCCTTTTGGGAAACAGGATCCTGTTTGTGAGGATCAGCGTCAACACCAAAAGAGTGTTGAAGAAAATTAGCGAGATGCTGCCGACGAGGGAAGCAGGACATTCGAGTCAGCTGTTGGATATTTGGCGCGCTGTTCAGGCCAAGATGAGGTGCAAACTCTTTGTTAATAACTTTTACCTGATTTGATCTCACAAACCTGAAGTTTTGTTTCTAATTTATCCCATTTCCCTGCACACAATCAACTATTATTTTCAGGAGATCATGTGTGATATTGAGTGTTCACAAATCAGTCGATCGAACAGCATTGTTTTAGCCTCTGTCTGGTGTTCACCATTCTCCAAGATGGAAAATTACTTGGTAAATTTTATGTTACAATGTCAAGAAAAAGCCCACAGTATATAATGGTCAGCCAGGGTGTGTGTGTGTGTGTGTGTGTGTGTGTGTGTGTGTGTGTGTGTGTGTGTGTGTGTGTGTGTGTGTGTGTGTGTGTGTGTGTGTGTGTTTGTGTGTTTGTGTGTTTGTGTGTTTGTGTGTTTGTGTGTGTGTGTGTGTGTGTGTGTGTGTGTGTGTGTGTGTGTGTGTGTGTGTGTGTGTGTGTGTGTGTGTGTGTGTGTGTGTGGTTTTGGCCTCTCCAGACAAGAAGTCCTTTGATGTACGATGGCAGGACCCTCGTATATAGCATCATACTGTTAATGTAATTGGTCTTTGCTCCTTTGGAGCAACGAGCGAATCTCAGTTATCATTCCAAGAAGGCATCCGGCATGATCTACTTTGTTGGTTGTGGCAGCCGTTTGGTTTCCTTTGTGTCCATTTGTCATTGTTCTGAATGGTGACCATATGTTCAAGCTCCTCCACCACGAACCTTAAAAATAATATATAATTGATGTGTATCTTTCCAAGTGTTCTGTTACTATCTTTCTCTCCTTTTGGGAAACAGGATCCTGTTTGTGAGGATCAGCGTCAACACCAAAAGAGTGTTGAAGAAAATGAGCGAGATGCTGCCGACAAGAGAAGCAGGACATTCAAGTCAGCTGTTGGATATTTGGCGTGCTGTTCAGGCCAAGATGAGGTGCAAACGCTTTATTAACTTTTACCCGATTTGGTCTCACAAACTTGAAATTTTGTTTATAATTTATCCCATTTCCCTCGACACAATCACCTATTGTTTTCAGGAGATCATGTGTGATATTGAATGTTGACAAATCATTGTCGATCGAACAGCATTGTTTTAGCCTCTGTCTGGTGTTCACCATTCTCCAAGATGGAAAATTAATTAATTGGTAAATTTGATACGATGTGAAGAAAAAAACAACAGTATGTAATGGTCAGCCAGGGGGGTGTGTGTGTGTGTGTGTGTGTGTGTGTGTGTGTGTGTGTGTGTGTGTGTGTGTGTGTGTGTGTGTGTGTTTCGGCCTCGCCAGACAAGAAGTCCTTTGATGGACGATGGCAGGACCCTCGTATATAGCATCATACTGTTAAATGTAATTGGTCTTTGGTCCTTTGGAGCAACGAGCAAATCTCAGTTGTCATTCCAAGAAGGCATCCGGCATGATGTACTCTGTTGGTTGTGGCAGCCGTTTGGTTTCCTTTGTGTCCAATTGTCATTGTTCTGAATGGTGATCATATGTTCAAGTTCCTCCACCACTCACCTTAAAAATATATAAATAATTGATGTGTATGTTTCCAAGTGTTCTGTTCCTATGTTTCTCTCCTTTTGGGAAACAGGATCCTGTTTGTGAGGATCAGCGTCAACACCAAAAGAGTGTTGAAGAAAATGAGCGAGATGCTGCCGACGAGAGAAGCAGGACATTCGAGTCAGCTGTTGGATATTTGGCGCGCTGTTCAGGCCAAGATGAGGTGCAAACTCTTTGTTAATAACTTTTACCTGATTTGATCTCACAAACCTGAAGTTTTGTTTCTAATTTATCCCATTTCCCTGCACACAATCAACTATTATTTTCAGGAGATCATGTGTGATATTGAATGTTGACAAATCATTGTCAGGTCAGGTCAGTTATGGGAGCATGTGCCAGAACAGCGCGTCGCTGCGTCCACTTTCCGCCAGTACTCCAGGGGCCTCCGTCTGGCCATCCCCCAGGCAGATCCCAGGCCCATCCCCATCTCCTTGAGATGATGGTCAACCTGCTTCAACCACGAGGCACGTGGTCGGCCCACTGGCCTCCTCCACTCATGAGACTCCCTCGCTGAGAGAATATGGTGAGCAGGATCAACGTAAGGAAAACGAGCCACATGTCCATACAGCCGCAACTGACGCTCACGGACTATGCAGGTAGCAAATCTCATCCGAGTCTCTCTCAGCAACCGCTCGTTGGGCACAAAATCCGACCAGCGATAGCCAAGGATTCTCCGAAGAGACCTGGTACCAAAGGAATTAAGTCTCCGTCTCAGATCCTTGGTCAGAGTCCAAGTCTCGCATCCATAGAGCAAGACTGGAAGTACCAAGGACCTGAAGACTCGGACTTTCGTCCTCCCGCACAGGTACCGGCAGCGCCACACCCCATGATCCAGTGAATCCATGACTCCCCAGGCCCGTCCCAGATGTCTATTGACCTCTGACTCGCAGCCAGCAGAGACATGAATATCACTGCCAAGGTAAGTGAATCTCTCCACGACCTCAACATCTTCACCACAAACAGACACAGACAGGACAGCAGCATCCAAGATGTCACCGAAAGCCTGGATCTTAGTTTTGACCCAAGAAACCCGTAATCCCAGCGGCTCCGACTCCTCATTCAGCACCTCGAGGGCCCCCAAGAGGATATCTAAAGTCTCCGCAAAGATGACTGCATCATCTGCAAAATCAAGGTCCGAGATCTTGACATTCCCAAACGATGCACCGCAGCTTGATCTCTCCGACATCCTCCCTAAAATCCAGTCCATACAAGTGCTGAAAAGTGTGGGGGCCAGTACACACCCCTGACGAACTACAGTATCAACTGGAAATAAGTCAGAGATGGTACCACCACACTTCACAGCACTCTCAGTACCAGAGTAGAGTTCAGACATCAGATCGATCAGTTTTGGTGGCATCCCACGAAGACCAAGAATCCTCCAGAGGGCATCCCGATTCACTGAATTGAACACTTTACAGAGATCAATATAGGCTGCAAGCAGCCCCTGCCGAAACTCTCGTCTGCGTTCGGTGAGGACACGAAGAGCAAGGATACGGTCAATCGTTGACCTCTTTGGTGTAAAGCCTGACTGCTCCGGACGCTGGTGCTCAAGCAGATGGTGGCGAACCCTATCAAAGATTACCGAGCAAAGATCTTGCCCGCCACTGAGAGCAGCGTCACCCCTCGGTAGTTGTTGCAGTCTTGGCGATCACCCTTCCCTTTCTAGAGAGGGACAACAAGGCCCCTCTTCCAGTCAGTTGGGATGATGCCTGTGTTCCAGGCAGAGCACAAAACTGCATGCAACGACACGAGTGCAGCACTTCCACCAGCCTTGAAGTTCGGCATGGATGCCACAGATCCCTGGAGCTTTGCCCTGTTTCAACTGGTTCACCGCAGCCCGTGTTTCCACAAGCGAAGGTGGACCACAGTTGATTTGAGGGTCAGCCACAGGGATTGTAACACCCTTGACGTCCAACTCGACAGCTGGGGGATCAGCCTGGTACAACCGCTCAAAGTAACCGGCCCAGCGGGCCTTCACTTCAGACTCCTCTGTCAAGAGCCTACCACTCTCTGCTCGAACTGCAGTGCTCCGTGGGATGGGGTTGGATGAACGCAATGCGCGAATTCCCCTGTAAGCGGGACGAGAATCACCTGTCCACAGGTGATGCTCTACCCCCTCATAGATTCCTCGCACATAGGCCTCCTTGTCCACCCTCAGTGCACGTACAGTTTTTCGCCTCAGCTCCCTGAACAGCTCAGCTCTGCCATTTAGCCTGGCCCTGTGACTCTGGTCAATGGTATCCAGTGTCCCTTGAGAGACAAAATTCTTCTTTGCCCTGCGGTGAGCTCCAAGACATCCACCGGCAACATCAAAGACGGTGGTCTTGAAGGCATTCCACAACTCTTCAGGACCCCCAAAGCACCCAGACCCCCAAGTGTCCACTCAGCCTGTTCGCAAACTCCTCAGCTACTCTCTCATCCCTGAGCTTGCCAACATCCAGCCTCGGCTGGGATGGTACCATTCTCCAGGATTTAAGGTGCAGCTTTAGAGTTGCTACAATAAGCCTGTGGTCAGTATTGAGGAACTGAGCACTCCGGTAGACCCTACAGTTCTGGATCATCCTCCAACGACCGTCAATGAGGACATGGTCAATCTCCTTTGCCACACCGCCAGCGTTGGAATACCAAGTCCAGCGATGAGCTTGTGGGCGCTGAAACCATGAACCAGCGACCCTAAGTCCATGATTTCTTGCAAAGTCAAGGAACTTAGTGCTATTCTGGTTCATAGTTCCTGACCCATGGGGATAAACGCACACCTCATAACCGTCCCTATCAGTTCCATTTGATGCATTGAAATCCCCCAAGACTAGAAGTGTATCTCGTCTGGGGCACTGATCAACCACAGACTTGAGCATGGCGTAGAATGCGTCCTTCACGCTGAGATCACTCGCCTCAGTCGGAGCATAAACAGAGACTAGGGAAATGACACCTAAGGAGTGACGAATCCTTAATCTCATAATACGCTCGTTGACCGGTGTTACCTCAATTATCATTAGGGTCAGCTTATTGGACACAGCTCCAGCAACTCCTTGGGTATGGCAACCATCAGAGCGACCAGACCAATAGTATGTGTAACCACCCACCATTATCTCGCCGCAATCCGGTCTCCGAACCTCAGAGAGAACTGCAATACCGATGTTCAAACGCTTGAGCTCAGATGATAACAGAGACAGGTGATCATCCTCTCTTACGGATAGGACATTCCAGGCACCCACCCGAAGGGACCGCCTCAGGATAACCCAAGGAGACCGCCGTCTGGTGGACGACACCTCAGCACCACTCCGACACACTCTCCCGCAATCTAACACAGGGATGTTACCCCGTGGTTTCCCTCCTATCATCAAAGATATCATCCAAGAAGGCATCCGGCATGATGTACTCTGTTGGTTGTGGCAGCCGTTTGGTTTCCTTTGTGTCCAATTGTCATTGTTCTGAATGGTGATCATATGTTCAAGTTCCTCCACCACTCACCTTAAAAATATATATATAATTGATGTGTATGTTTCCAAGTGTTCTGTTCCGATGTTTCTCTCCTTTTGGGAAACAGGATCCTGTTTGTGAGGATCAGCGTCAACACCAAAAGAGTGTTGAAGAAAATTAGCGAGATGCTGCCGACGAGGGAAGCAGGACATTCGAGTCAGCTGTTGGATATTTGGCGCGCTGTTCAGGCCAAGATGAGGTGCAAACTCTTTGTTAATAACTTTTACCTGATTTGATCTCACAAACCTGAAGTTTTGTTTCTAATTTATCCCATTTCCCTGCACACAATCAACTATTATTTTCAGGAGATCATGTGTGATATTGAGTGTTCACAAATCAGTCGATCGAACAGCATTGTTTTAGCCTCTGTCTGGTGTTCACCATTCTCCAAGATGGAAAATTACTTGGTAAATTTTATGTTACAATGTCAAGAAAAAGCCCACAGTATATAATCGTCAGCCAGGGTGTGTGTGTGTGTGTGTGTGTGTGTGTGTGTGTGTGTGTGTGTGTGTGTGTGTGTGTGTGTGTGTGTGTGTGTGTGTGTGTTTGTGTGTGTTTGTGTGTGTTTGTGTGTGTGTGTGTGTGTGTGTGTGTGTGTGTGTGTGTGTGTGTGTGTGTGTGTGTGTGTGTGTGTGTGTGTGTGTGTGTGTGTGGTTTTGGCCTCTCCAGACAAGAAGTCCTTTGATGTACGATGGCAGGACCCTCGTATATAGCATCATACTGTTAATGTAATTGGTCTTTGCTCCTTTGGAGCAACGAGCGAATCTCAGTTATCATTCCAAGAAGGCATCCGGCATGATCTACTTTGTTGGTTGTGGCAGCCGTTTGGTTTCCTTTGTGTCCATTTGTCATTGTTCTGAATGGTGACCATATGTTCAAGCTCCTCCACCACGAACCTTAAAAATAATATATAATTGATGTGTATCTTTCCAAGTGTTCTGTTACTATCTTTCTCTCCTTTTGGGAAACAGGATCCTGTTTGTGAGGATCAGCGTCAACACCAAAAGAGTGTTGAAGAAAATGAGCGAGATGCTGCCGACAAGAGAAGCAGGACATTCAAGTCAGCTGTTGGATATTTGGCGTGCTGTTCAGGCCAAGATGAGGTGCAAACGCTTTATTAACTTTTACCCGATTTGGTCTCACAAACTTGAAATTTTGTTTATAATTTATCCCATTTCCCTCGACACAATCACCTATTGTTTTCAGGAGATCATGTGTGATATTGAATGTTGACAAATCATTGTCGATCGAACAGCATTGTTTTAGCCTCTGTCTGGTGTTCACCATTCTCCAAGATGGAAAATTAATTAATTGGTAAATTTGATACGATGTGAAGAAAAAAACAACAGTATGTAATGGTCAGCCAGGGGGGTGTGTGTGTGTGTGTGTGTGTGTGTGTGTGTGTGTGTGTGTGTGTGTGTGTGTGTGTGTGTGTGTGTGTGTGTGTGTGTGTGTGTGTGTGTGTGTTTCGGCCTCGCCAGACAAGAAGTCCTTTGATGGACGATGGCAGGACCCTCGTATATAGCATCATACTGTTAAATGTAATTGGTCTTTGGTCCTTTGGAGCAACGAGCAAATCTCAGTTGTCATTCCAAGAAGGCATCCGGCATGATGTACTCTGTTGGTTGTGGCAGCCGTTTGGTTTCCTTTGTGTCCAATTGTCATTGTTCTGAATGGTGATCATATGTTCAAGTTCCTCCACCACTCACCTTAAAAATATATAAATAATTGATGTGTATGTTTCCAAGTGTTCTGTTCCTATGTTTCTCTCCTTTTGGGAAACAGGATCCTGTTTGTGAGGATCAGCGTCAACACCAAAAGAGTGTTGAAGAAAATGAGCGAGATGCTGCCGACGAGAGAAGCAGGACATTCGAGTCAGCTGTTGGATATTTGGCGCGCTGTTCAGGCCAAGATGAGGTGCAAACTCTTTGTTAATAACTTTTACCTGATTTGATCTCACAAACCTGAAGTTTTGTTTCTAATTTATCCCATTTCCCTGCACACAATCAACTATTATTTTCAGGAGATCATGTGTGATATTGAATGTTGACAAATCATTGTCAGGTCAGGTCAGTTATGGGAGCATGTGCCAGAACAGCGCGTCGCTGCGTCCACTTTCCGCCAGTACTCCAGGGGCCTCCGTCTGGCCATCCCCAGGCAGATCCCAGGCCCATCCCCATCTCCTTGAGATGATGGTCAACCTGCTTCAACCACGAGGCACGTGGTCGGCCCACTGGCCTCCTCCACTCATGAGACTCCCTCGCTGAGAGAATATGGTGAGCAGGATCAACGTAAGGAAAACGAGCCACATGTCCATACAGCCGCAACTGACGCTCACGGACTATGCAGGTAGCAAATCTCATCCGAGTCTCTCTCAGCAACCGCTCGTTGGGCACAAAATCCGACCAGCGATAGCCAAGGATTCTCCGAAGAGACCTGGTACCAAAGGAATTAAGTCTCCATCTCAGATCCTTGGTCAGAGTCCAAGTCTCGCATCCATAGAGCAAGACTGGAAGTACCAAGGACCTGAAGACTCGGACTTTCGTCCTCCCGCACAGGTACCGGCAGCGCCACACCCCATGATCCAGTGAATCCATGACTCCCCAGGCCCGTCCCAGATGTCTATTGACCTCTGACTCGCAGCCAGCAGAGACATGAATATCACTGCCAAGGTAAGTGAATCTCTCCACGACCTCAACATCTTCACCACAAACAGACACAGACAGGACAGCAGCATCCAAGATGTCACCGAAAGCCTGGATCTTAGTTTTGACCCAAGAAACCCGTAATCCCAGCGGCTCCGACTCCTCATTCAGCACCTCGAGGGCCCCCAAGAGGATATCTAAAGTCTCCGCAAAGATGACTGCATCATCTGCAAAATCAAGGTCCGAGATCTTGACATTCCCAAACGATGCACCGCAGCTTGATCTCTCCGACATCCTCCCTAAAATCCAGTCCATACAAGTGCTGAAAAGTGTGGGGGCCAGTACACACCCCTGACGAACTACAGTATCAACTGGAAATAAGTCAGAGATGGTACCACCACACTTCACAGCACTCTCAGTACCAGAGTAGAGTTCAGACATCAGATCGATCAGTTTTGGTGGCATCCCACGAAGACCAAGAATCCTCCAGAGGGCATCCCGATTCACTGAATTGAACACTTTACAGAGATCAACATAGGCTGCAAGCAGCCCCTGCCGAAACTCTCGTCTGCGTTCGGTGAGGACACGAAGAGCAAGGATACGGTCAATCGTTGACCTCTTTGGTGTAAAGCCTGACTGCTCCGGACGCTGGTGCTCAAGCAGATGGTGGCGAACCCTATCAAAGATTACCGAGCAAAGATCTTGCCCGCCACTGAGAGCAGCGTCACCCCTCGGTAGTTGTTGCAGTCTTGGCGATCACCCTTCCCTTTCTAGAGAGGGACAACAAGGCCCCTCTTCCAGTCAGTTGGGATGATGCCTGTGTTCCAGGCAGAGCACAAAACTGCATGCAACGACACGAGTGCAGCACTTCCACCAGCCTTGAAGTTCAGCATGGATGCCACAGATCCCTGGAGCTTTGCCCTGTTTCAACTGGTTCACCGCAGCCCGTGTTTCCACAAGCGAAGGTGGACCACAGTTGATTTGAGGGTCAGCCACAGGGATTGTAACACCCTTGACGTCCAACTCGACAGCTGGGGGATCAGCCTGGTACAACCGCTCAAAGTAACCGGCCCAGCGGGCCTTCACTTCAGACTCCTCTGTCAAGAGCCTACCACTCTCTGCTCGAACTGCAGTGCTCCGTGGGATGGGGTTGGATGAACGCAATGCGCGAATTCCCCTGTAAGCGGGACGAGAATCACCTGTCTACAGGTGATGCTCTACCCCCTCATAGATTCCTCGCACATAGGCCTCCTTGTCCACCCTCAGTGCACGTACAGTTTTTCGCCTCAGCTCCCTGAACAGCTCAGCTCTGCCATTTAGCCTGGCCCTGTGACTCTGGTCAATGGTATCCAGTGTCCCTTGAGAGACAAAATTCTTCTTTGCCCTGCGGTG
This sequence comes from Eptatretus burgeri, assembly GCF_056783735.1. NCBI lineage: Eukaryota > Metazoa > Chordata > Myxini > Myxiniformes > Myxinidae > Eptatretus > Eptatretus burgeri. Next base: position 138,064,033 of record NC_140962.1, on the reverse strand, counting down.
AGCTCCAAGACATCCACCGGCAACATCAAAGACGGTGGTCTTGAAGGCATTCCACAACTCTTCAGGACCCCCCAAAGCACCCAGACCCCCCAAGTGTCCACTCAGCCTGTTCGCAAACTCCTCAGCTACTCTCATCCCTGAGCTTGCCAACATCCAGCCTCGGCTGGGATGGTACCATTCTCCAGGATTTAAGGTGCAGCTTTAGAGTTGCTACAATAAGCCTGTGGTCAGTATTGAGGAACTGAGCACTCCGGTAGACCCTACAGTTCTGGATCATCCTCCAACGACCGTCAATGAGGACATGGTCAATCTCCTTTGCCACACCGCCAGCGTTGGAATACCAAGTCCAGCGATGAGCTTGTGGGCGCTGAAACCATGAACCAGCGACCCTAAGTCCATGATTTCTTGCAAAGTCAAGGAACTTAGTGCTATTCTGGTTCATAGTTCCTGACCCATGGGGATAAACATACACCTCATAACCATCCCTATCAGTTCCATTTGATGCATTGAAATCCCCCAAGACTAGAAGTGTATCTCGTCTGGGGCACTGATCAACCACAGACTTGAGCATGGCGTAGAATGCGTCCTTCACGCTGAGATCACTCGCCTCAGTCGGAGCATAAACAGAGACTAGGGAAATGACACCTAAGGAGTGACGAATCCTTAATCTCATAATACGCTCGTTGACCGGTGTTACCTCAATTATCATTAGGGTCAGCTTATTGGACACAGCTCCAGCAACTCCTTGGGTATGGCAACCATCAGAGCGACCAGACCAATAGTATGTGTAACCACCCACCATTATCTCGCCGCAATCCGGTCTCCGAACCTCAGAGAGAACTGCAATACCGATGTTCAAACGCTTGAGCTCAGATGATAACAGAGACAGGTGATCATCCTCTCTTACGGATAGGACATTCCAGGCACCCACCCGAAGGGACCGCCTCAGGATAACCCAAGGAGACCGCCGTCTGGTGGACGACACCTCAGCACCACTCCGACACACTCTCCCGCAATCTAACACAGGGATGTTACCCCGTGGTTTCCCTCCTATCATCAAAGATATCATCCAAGAAGGCATCCGGCATGATGTACTCTGTTGATTGTGGCAGCCGTTTGGTTTCCTTTGTGTCCAATTGTCATTGTTCTGAATGGTGATCATATGTTCAAGTTCCTCCACCACTCACCTTAAAAATATATATATAATTGATGTGTATGTTTCCAAGTGTTCTGTTCCGATGTTTCTCTCCTTTTGGGAAACAGGATCCTGTTTGTGAGGATCAGCGTCAACACCAAAAGAGTGTTGAAGAAAATTAGCGAGATGCTGCCGACGAGGGAAGCAGGACATTCGAGTCAGCTGTTGGATATTTGGCGCGCTGTTCAGGCCAAGATGAGGTGCAAACTCTTTGTTAATAACTTTTACCTGATTTGATCTCACAAACCTGAAGTTTTGTTTCTAATTTATCCCATTTCCCTGCACACAATCAACTATTATTTTCAGGAGATCATGTGTGATATTGAGTGTTCACAAATCAGTCGATCGAACAGCATTGTTTTAGCCTCTGTCTGGTGTTCACCATTCTCCAAGATGGAAAATTACTTGGTAAATTTTATGTTACAATGTCAAGAAAAAGCCCACAGTATATAATGGTCAGCCAGGGTGTGTGTGTGTGTGTGTGTGTGTGTGTGTGTGTGTGTGTGTGTGTGTGTGTGTGTGTGTGTGAGGGTGTGTGTGTTTGTGTGTTTGTCTGTTTGTGTGACTGTGTGTGTGTGTGTGTGTGTGTGTGTGTGTGTGTGTGTGTGTGTGTGTGTGTGTTTGTGTGTTTGTGTGTTTGTGTGTTTGTGTGTTTGTGTGTGTGTGTGTGTGTGTGTGTGTGTGTGTGTGTGTGTGTGTGTGTGTGTGTGTGTGTGTATATGTGTGTATGTGTGTGTGTGTGTGTGGTTTTGGCCTCTCCAGACAAGAAGTCCTTTGATGTACGATGGCAGGACCCTCGTATATAGCATCATACTGTTAATGTAATTGGTCTTTGCTCCTTTGGAGCAACGAGCGAATCTCAGTTATCATTCCAAGAAGGCATCCGGCATGATCTACTTTGTTGGTTGTGGCAGCCGTTTGGTTTCCTTTGTGTCCATTTGTCATTGTGCTGAATGGTGACCATATGTTCAAGCTCCTCCACCACTAACCGTAAAAATAATATATAATTGATGTGTATCTTTCCAAGTGTTCTGTTACTATCTTTCTCTCCTTTTGGGAAACAGGATCCTGTTTGTGAGGATCAGCGTCAACACCAAAAGAGTGTTGAAGAAAATGAGCGAGATGCTGCCGACAAGAGAAGCAGGACATTCAAGTCAGCTGTTGGATATTTGGCGTGCTGTTCAGGCCAAGATGAGGTGCAAACGCTTTATTAACTTTTACCCGATTTGGTCTCACAAACTTGAAATTTTGTTTATAATTTATCCCATTTCCCTCGACACAATCACCTATTGTTTTCAGGAGATCATGTGTGATATTGAATGTTGACAAATCATTGTCGATCGAACAGCATTGTTTTAGCCTCTGTCTGGTGTTCACCATTCTCCAAGATGGAAAATTAATTAATTGGTAAATTTGATACGATGTGAAGAAAAAAACAACAGTATGTAATGGTCAGCCAGGGGTGTGTGTGTGTGTGTGTGTGTGTGTGTGTGTGTGTGTGTGTGTGTGTGTGTGTGTGTGTGTGTGTGTGTGTGTGTGTGTGTGTGTGTGTGTGTGTGTGTGTGTGTTTCGGCCTTGCCAGACAAGAAGTCCTTTGATGTACGATGGCAGGACCCTCGTATATAGCATCATACTGTTAATGTAATTGGTCTTTGCTCCTTTGGAGCAACGAGCGAATCTCAGTTATCATTCCAAGAAGGCAACCGGCATGACCGACTCTGTTGGTTGTGGCAGCCGTTTGGTTTCCTTTATGTCCAATTGTCATTGTTCTGAATGGAGATCATATGTTCAAGCTCCTCCACCACGAACCTTAAAAATAATATATAATTGATGTGTATCTTTCCAAGTGTTCTGTTACTATCTTTCTCTCCTTTTTGGAAACAGGATCCTGTTTGTGAGGATCAGCGTCAACACCAAAAGAGTGTTGAAGAAAATGAGCGAGATGCTGCCGACAAGATAAGCAGGACATTCAAGTCAGCTGTTGGATATTTGGTGTGCTGTTCAGGCCAAGATGAGGTGCAAACGCTTTATTAACTTTTACCCGATTTGGTCTCACAAACTTGAAATTTTGTTTATAATTTATCCCATTTCCCTCGACACAATCACCTATTGTTTTCAGGAGATCATGTGTGATATTGAATGTTGACAAATCATTGTCGATCGAACAGCATTGTTTTAGCCTCTGTCTGGTGTTCACCATTCTCCAAGATGGAAAATTACTTGGTAAATTTTATGTTACAATGTCAAGAAAAAGCCCACAGTATATAATGGTCAGCCAGGGTCTGTGTGTGTGTGTGTGTGTGTGTGTGTGTGTGTGTGTGTGTGTGTGTGTGTGTGTGTGTGTGTGTGTGTGTGTGTGTGTGTGTGTGTGTGTGTGTGTGTGTGTGTGTGGTTTTGGCCTCTCCAGACAAGAAGTCCTTTGATGTACGATGGCAGGACCCTCGTATATGGCGTCATACTGTTAATGTAATTGGTCTTTGCTCCTTTGGAGCAACGAGCGAATCTCAGTTATCATTCCAAGAAGGCATCCGGCATGATCTACTTTGTTGGTTGTGGCAGCCATTTGGTTTCCTTTGTGTCCATTTGTCATTGTTCTGAATGGTGACCATATGTTCAAGCTCCTCCACCACGAACCTTAAAAATAATATATAATTGATGTGTATCTTTCCAAGTGTTCTGTTACTATCTTTCTCTCCTTTTGGGAAACAGGATCCTGTTTGTGAGGATCAGCGTCAACACCAAAAGAGTGTTGAAGAAAATGAGCGAGATGCTGCCGACAAGAGAAGCAGGACATTCAAGTCAGCTGTTGGATATTTGGCGTGCTGTTCAGGCCAAGATGAGGTGCAAACGCTTTATTAACTTTTACCCGATTTGGTCTCACAAACTTGAAATTTTGTTTATAATTTATCCCATTTCCCTCGACACAATCACCTATTGTTTTCAGGAGATCATGTGTGATATTGAATGTTGACAAATCATTGTCGATCGAACAGCATTGTTTTAGCCTCTGTCTGGTGTACAGCATTCTCCAAGATGGACAATGAATTGTTTGGTAAATTTTATGTAACAATGTCAAGAAAAAACCCACAGTATATAATGGTCAGCCAGGGTGTGTGTGTGTGTGTGTGTGTGTGTGTGTGTGTGTGTGTGTGTGTGTGTGTGTGTGTGTGTGTGTGTGTGTGTGTGTGTGTGTTTTGGCATAGCCAGACAAGAAGTCCTTTGATGTACGATGGCAGGACCCTCGTATATGGCGTCATACTGTTAATGTAATTGGTCTTTGGTCCTTTTGAGCAACGAGGGAATCTCAGTTGTCATTCCAAGAAGGCAACCGGCATGATCTACTTTGTTGGTTGTGGCAGCCGTTTGGTTTCCTTTGTGTCCAATTGTCATTGTTCTGAATGGAAATCATATGTTCAAGTTCCTCCACCACTAACCGTAAAAATAATATAAAATCGATGTTTCTCTTTCCAAGTGTTCTGTTCCTATCTTTCTCTCCTTTTGGGAAACAGGATCCTGTTTGTGAGGATCAGCGTCAACACCAAAAGAGTGTTGAAGAAAATGAGCGAGATGCTGCCGACGAGAGAAGCAGGACATTCGAGTCAGCTGTTGGATATTTGGCGCGCTGTTCAGGCCAAGATGAGGTGCAAACACTTTGTTCATAACTTTTACCCGATTTGGTCTCACAAACCTGAAGTTTTGTTTCTAATTTATCCCATTTCCCTGCACACAATCACCTATTGTTTTCAGGAGATCATGTGTGATATTGAATGTTTACAAATCATTGTAGATAGAACAGCATTGTTTCAGCCTCTGTCTGGTGTACAGCATTCTCCAAGATGGACAATGAATTAATTGGTAAATTTGATGTTACAATGTCAAGAAAAAACCCACAGTATGTCATGGTCAGCCGTGTGTGTGTGTGTGTGTGTGTGTGTGTGTGTGTGTGTGTGTGTGTGTGTGTGTGTGTGTGTGTGTGTGTGTGTGTGTGTGTGTGTGTGTGTGTGTGTGTGTGTGTGTGTGTGTGTGTGTGTGTGTGTGTGTGTGTGTGTGTGTTTTCGGGCAAGCCAGACAAGAAGTCCTTTGATGTACGATGGCAGGACCCTCGTCTGTGGTATAATACTATTAATGTAATTGGTCTTTGGTCCTTTGGAGCGACGAGCAAATTTCACTTGTCATTCCTGGAAGGCAACTGGCATGATCTTCTCTGCTGTTCGGGGCAGCCGTTTGGTTTCCTTTGTGTCCAATTGTCATTGTTCTGAATGGTGATCATATGTACAAGCTCCTCCACCACTAACCTTAAAAATAATATAAAATCGATGTGTATCATTCCAAGTGTTCTGTTCCTATCTTTCTCTCCTTTTTGGGAAACAGGATCAAGTTTTTGAAGATCAGCGACAACACCAAAAGAGTGTTGAAGAAAATGAGCGAGATGCTGCCGACAAGAGAAGCAGGACGTTTGAGTCAGCGGTTGGATATTTGTCGCGATGTTCAGGCCAAGATGAGGTGCAAACACTTTGTTAATAACTTTAATTCAACCTGATTTGGCCTCATTAACCTGAAATGGGATTATCACAAGCTATTGGATGCATAATACTTGGTAAAGAGTTGCTGATGTTCTTGATGCTAAACAATTCAAATGACAAGAGTGTGAAGGAGAGGGAGAACCGATGTGAAACATAATTAAATGTTTGGAGTATTGTTGAGTGAGTCATGAATCGAGGTGAGTGTCAAGCTTTCAATAGAAGAAGGGGGACAATGCTGAATATCAAATCTCTCAAAAGGATTCCCAATAGGCCTCAGCATTGCTGGCCAACTGAACAATAGGCGCCATGTTCCCCCCCCCCCCCCAAGGAGCCGTAACCCATTCGCCCTGAGCATGCAGTGGAAGAGAGATTGGAGACGATCCGCTTACTCGTACTTATGTGGTTATCGCTACAGATCTGTACAATTTCCGAGCATGAAACTTGGTGATGTCATGAATGGAGACATTTTCTACCCTTTGAATTCCAGCCAAAGATGATATTTTCAGTACTTTTCCTGTGTTCACCGATTTTTAATTGGATGGCTTTCGGCTCCGACTAAATTCAGAGTACTGTACTACGATCTACGGCCGTAATTCAGCATGTCACATGACCAGCTTCGACAGAGACAGAGAGAGACATCGAGAAATCTGTGTTTCCACTGACAATCAAGTTATGTTTGCTTGGATGTGGAGATCAGAAAATAGGGAACAATATCCTTGTGTTGATTTCCAAACCGACATCATCATTCATAGTACACATTTGCGAGGCATCGTAGATATAATCGGATGAACGGCGTCATGTGATGATGACCAGTTAGATACGGCTAATGAGGCCATGGATGGATTTGCAGCATTCGAGCGCTGACAGTGGTTATCGGACGGTGGTCCGGAATCCTAGCGCTCGACATGAACAGTCAAAGTCAGCAGTCGAAACAGATAATTTGAGTTTTTTCACGACGACACATGATCATGACATGCATGGCCACACTCTTACTGTCGAGTTCGCCTCCACATTTTGAGTCCTGCATTCTCCACTTTTGAATGGCTCGTTGCCTCTGTGTAAAGATGTGTAGCCTCACGGTGTATAACTTTCGGAGCAGTTTATCCTTCATATCATGACAGGATGGAATAGGAACGTCACGAATGAAGTCATCAGCTTGCTCAACTAGCCTCACTAATAAGTTCTTCCCTTTCAGCCAGCCTTTGACCTCTCTAAAGTAGCGCTCTCCAGCGATGAAGAGTTTCATTCCTATGTCCGAGCAATGGGTGAGACCGCCTTCCTTGTATTCCTTGAGTTTAGTCACAGAGCTGTCCAAATGGGGGAGAAACATGGCGCCTTGAAATCACGTGACTGTGATCGACCAATCGCAGCGCTCAATGGAGAGAACAATAGATGGCCAGATTCTTTATATAGGCATTGCACCTTAGGAAGAAAATTATTTGTCTGGTCTCTTTTTTTTTTTATAATCTGTGTTTTGAGATTCGAGGAATAGTGGAACAGAGTACACGGCTGCACCACAGCTTGAGGATAGGAGTTGCAGATCAAAGGTGGTCATGGTCTTATAGCAGATGTATTCAAGCTCAGGTGGAAATGGGTGTTCCCATGAGGTGGTGTTGACCAGCGTATTGGAGGGAAAAGCCCCAAACAGACTCAGGAATGTAGTTGCATGTGTGAGAGAAAATTGATATGAATGAATGGAGTTGAGCTGAGACTTTAAAGGTTTATGAAAATTCCACCTGGAGGCGCAGGAGTTTGGCAAATAAGTGAGAGCACTGAAGGAGCAAGGCAGATAGATCTGCTGAAAAACTGAAAGACCACCAACATTTATTGCGGAGAGGAAAAAGTTTTTCCCGAGACATTCCTCTTGTGCTTTGAGATGCCAATAGCATGGAATGACTTTGACTCAAATTCAAAGGGAAATCATTCAATTGCTTATAAGTTAAAGTTATAACTTCATCTAAAATAGCTTTTGTAAAAAAAAATGTAAATGTGATAAATTTTTGGATTTTTGATGATTTTTTTAATATTTTTGATAGGTGTGTGTGTGTGTGTCTTCCTTCTTTGGACTATGGTGTAGTAATTGGTCTTTATTTTGATTATGAAAGTTCAAGACAATCGCTTGAACCTGCCCTTTGTTTCCTACATTTAACAAACCTTCAAAAACAATACAATAGTGTGATTTTTAGGGACATTGTGTTATAAAAACCTTAAATGATGGTCTCTGCCTTTGCATCACATTGCCATATACCGACAAGCTGTGTGTGTGTGTGTGTGTGTGTGTGTGTGTGTGTGTGTGTGTGTGTGTGTGTGTGTGTGTGTGTGTGTGTGTGTGTGTGTGTGTGTGTGTGTGTGTGTGTGTGTGTGTGTGTGTGTGTGTGTCACTGCCTGCACCTGACACGTCATTGGTGCTGGACCAGCATGAGTGCCAAAGCAGCAGTGCTCAGAGCTTTCACACTCTTCTCATCCTCTCCCAGCATGTCTTCTTACTGTTATATCGTTTACTAAAAATAGTGATATCGACAACCATGTTACATGCACCAAGTGTGAGGCTGTCTCCGATAAAACGAGATTGTACAAGGTTCGTCGCCGCCAATGTTGCATTGCGTCGGCGAACATCAGCTTGTATGCGGTGGCCTTAAGACTTAAAGAAGGAGGGCAAGAGGGGAAGCAATAGCACCAGTCCTCGGATGTTGAAGGGTGGGGGATAGTGGATGAGGGGGGGCAGGGTAGTCATATTCCATAATACTTCTGATGAAGGTCTGGCACACTGTTAGAAGGTGAAGATGACACAGGAAGGACTTATCCCTCAGAATAATTAAGAGGTGGCAGCCAGATTTGTGGGCCAATGTGGAGATATTATCTTCACAAGACTGATCAAATAAATAAATTGGGATCTCAGGAGCAAAATATTTCGATGAAGAATCGACGCCTGATACATCGGCTTACTTCCTACGGTGGTAAGCATCCTTTGATCAATCTTCTGTTGATTCCCTCCACAATTGAAAGTAGACTTTTGTTAAAGCACTCGCCCTGACAGACAGTCGCAGTGCTCCAGTTGGCGGTGTTTCAAGCTCTCTTGTTGTCTCCATCAATTTTATTTTGTTCATCATGGGATTGTTGTTGGTCTGGCCCTCCCATCCTATCAAATGTAATTTCATCACATTACCCCGTCCTTGCCGGGTATAGCTGCCAATTAGAAATACTTTACGTGCCCATACGTGCGTGGCCGTACGTGCAAAAAATAATAATAATAAATAAAAAAAATTCAAAGCGCATGCCAGAAACAACAACCACACAGGCCGTTCCTTCGCTCTCATAAACGACGACTGGATTGGGGCATTGTGTTTATCTATAAATGTGCATAAGAAATCGAGAAATTATTAGAATACAGTAAGTCATCACTATCCGGAAGTCCGTACGTTGTAACCCGTAATCGGGAATGCGGCTGAGGATGTCTTCCCCAACGGCCACGCCTATGCAGCAACGACGCAACGTGTCCTGTCATTGGTAACTAAATGGCGCCCTTTCCCCATCGGCCACGCCGACACAGCAACGTGTCCTGTCATTGGTTTGGTAAATAAATGGCCATAACTTGGGAATCACTTGTCTGATTAATATCAAACCTTGAAAAGGGCCATACTCAAGTCCCCAGCAATATACCTGGCAAGTTTCAATAAGATCGGGCCAGTGGTTATCGAGAAACAGCGGTCACACACACACACACACACACACACACACACAGAGCTGGAATTATATACATATATATATATATATATATATATATATATATATATATATATATATATATATATATATATATATACATACAGTAGACTAGGCGTAAGTCGTCACCATCGGGACCGAGAAAAATGTGACGACTTACGCGTATGCGAACATTCATGATGACTGTGGGGTGAACGATGAAGTCGCACGTGGCCTGGACACGTATGTGTGAGAGCCAGCTATTGTACCAAAAGGAAAACACAATCCTCGGGGCATAGGTGGGGGTTCATTGGTGAGTTGGAAAGTGATCAAGCAAAGATGGAATTCATGAATCAGTTTATCAAAAGTAAAGATAATGAACAACTGTAAGACAACAACTTCAGACATCTGCCAGAAAAGCCCAGTCTCATCGGCATTGTACACGTCCCGAGGCTGATACCTTTCCAAGATGTCTTTCAATTTGCCATCCTTCCAGTCGTGCACCACTGCCGAATCCATGCTGCCTGATTCGCCGCACTTCTTGACCTTGCCGATTCCCCACCTCACTTTGAATCTGTCTATCCAGTGCATCGGCAAGGTCTCGGCATCATCATGCCCGAGGTCCGCAGCGAATTTACGTGCCTTCAGCAGCAACATTTCACCGTCCAACCGAATATTTGGCTGAGCCGACATTTGCCGAAACCAGATGATGAGCGCGTCATCGACATCTTCAAAGGACAGACATTTCACGCGTTTCACACTTACCACCGGCCTCGCGATCTTCTCCACTTGTCCAAACATCGTGCCCTTATTCTTCAAGATATCGTTTAATGTCTGCCGTTTGATGTCCAACTTCTCAGCTCTGGCTGTTTTCTTCATCAGTGGGTTTGCCTCGCAAAACTGGATAATGTCGTATTTTTCTTGGTAGGTTTTAGTTGTAAGCTTACGCTTAGTCACCATTGTCTTGCCTGCAGTGCGATCAACGTGTGTACGCAGTTATAAATAGCCTATCACTGGCGGTGTAAACCAATGTGCGAGCATCACGATTCCATGAAATCGGGATTCTCACGAGGCAGCAGTTCCGTGTGACGAGTTAGGAGTGGTAATTTACTTGAGTTTCCATTACGTGGGAACAGACAACATCTGACGACTTAGACGAAGTGACGACTTAGAGATGACGACTTAGAGGGATGACCCTTTATTCATAGGGACTTAACATGAGATAAATTCGGGACTTTTTGTTGCTGCCGACTTAGGCGAAGTGACGAGTTACACGCTGCCGACTAACTAACACAGTTACATATATTACACGCAGTATATATATATATATATATATATATATATATATATATATATATATATATATATATTTATATATTTATATATATATATATATATATATTTATATATATATATATATATATATTTATATATTTATATATATATTTATATATATATATATATATATATATATATATATATATTTATATATAAGCCTGG